>NC_092338.1:122002500-122602500 GCF_046630445.1 Rutidosis leptorrhynchoides | reverse complement strand
TTGAATGATCGAAATTGAATATGCCCCTTTTTATTAAGTCTGGTAATCTAAGAATTAGGGAACAGACACCCTAATTGACACGAACTCTAAAGATAGATCTATCGGGCCCAACAAGCCCCATCCAAAGTACCGGATGCTTTAGTACTTCGAAATTTATATCATATCCGAAGGAGGATCCCGGAATGATGGGGATATTCTTATATACATATTGTGAATGTCGGTTACCAGGTGTTCAATCCATATGAATGATATTTTTGTCTCTATGCATGGGACGTATGATTATGAGAAATGGAAGTATGAAATCTTGTGGTCTATTAAAATTAGGAAAGGATTATTTATGTTAAACTAATGAACTCACCAACCTTTTGGTTGACACTTTAAAGCATGTTTATTCTCAGGTATGAAAGAAATCTTCCGCTGTGCACTTGCTCATTTTAGAGACATTACTTGGAGTCATTCAGGACATATTTCAAAAGACGTTGCATTCGAGTTGTTGAGTTCATCAAGATTATTATTAAGTCAATTATAGTTAGATATATTATAAAATGGTATGTATGCCGTCAACTTTCGATGTAATGAAAGATTGTCTTTTCAAAAACGAATGCAATGTTTGTAAAATGTATCATATAGAGGTCTAGTACCTCGTAATGTAACCAAATGTAATGTATTCGTCCTTGTGGATTAGGACGGGTCGTTAGATAACTAGCCCATTGTTACTACATGTAAGTATTACTTAGAAGTAAACTAGATGGATTAACCTTGTAAGGAATCTAGTTTCACACTTTCCCCATGTAAGCACCTCTATTACCCACACTTTTAAACTTTAACATACAAGTGACCAAAGAATTTTTTTCTTCCCTCCCTTCCCTCATGCAAAACCGTCTGCTTTTGCATCTACATGGGGAGATCAAAACTTTTTTTTACTACTTGATACACTTGCATTCTCTCATTCACTACACACACTCTTTACTTGCATTTACCTCTCAAACTTTCTCTCTTTTTCTCCCTAATACTTGTAAGTAATTTGAGCAAACTTCTTCTCTTTTTCTCTTGTCAAAACCGAATATATACAACCCTTAAATCATCATCATCTTTGTTCTTTGTTGTTATTTGTTTGTAGTTGTTAGTTGTTGTTACTTTGTTACTTTGTTACTTACTTACATATACAAGAATCAAACTCATTAGTTTCATTCTTCATTTATCTTGTAATTTCAAGAACACACAAGAACTAAACTTACTAGTTTATGTTCTACATATATTGTTTCAAAAGATTGTAAGTTAATGTGTTGAAAGCATACTTGTGAATCATGTTTGTAAACTTTAAAGTTTACATTCTTAAAGATCAAACTTAGGCTTGAATCTTTAAAGTATGCAACCCATGAACTTATTTACTTGTTTACTTAGTTTATGTCTTCATCTTATGCACTTTAATTTTGTGATTTTGGTTGTTGTTGGTCAAGTACTACAAGTTAGTCTTGATCTCATTAATCTTGAACTAAAAGTTAACTTTGAAAGTTCAAGAACACACAAATAAGCTTTCTTTAATTATAACTTTGTACACTTATGTTAGATCTAGACTTTTGAGTCTTGGATCTTCAAGATCAAACTAAAGAACTATGTTCTACAACTCAAGATCTTGATTTCATAAGTTTACTTTCAAGTTTGTAACTTATTATTAGTTTTAAAGTTCATGTATGTGTTAGATCTAAGACTTTGATGTAACTTTGGTTCATCAAAACACTTGCAACACTTAAGTGAGTTGTGCTTCATGTCTTAGACTTGCACTTGGGTTATGATGGTCAAACCTTGGTGAAAATAATGCAAACACATCAACGAGTTGTACACTTGAAGCTACATGCATCAAGGATGAGAACCGTGATAAGCATCGAACACCAAGAACCACCGGAACCTACTAACCTGTATGTTTTCTGTATTCTGGGTCTGATAAGTAAGACCTTGCCTGTTGTGATTATGATTTTCAAATAGTTCTGTTCGATTATATAACTTTTCATATAGGACTCGTCTTAATCCGAGTTACGGTTTAGGATTTATGGCCCTCCGATCGTCACTATGTCCTTTAACGTTGTGCAGAAATTTCTGACCTACTCGCACTTAGACCGTCGCCACGGTCAAACGAAGACGAGTTTGCTTCTGAAAATTTTACCACACTTAAAGGACTCATAGACGGAGCCATGGCCACTGGTCTCACCTTATTTCAATAGGTATCGAGGCCGTGGTGACTGACCGAACTCAGCCTTTGTTTTAAACTACTTTCATGAACGAAACCTACTTTATACCTTTTGTTTAATGATGAATGATGATGACCCTTAAGACCTTATTTACATACTTTTAAACCTTTTCGGACGATTTACTGACTTAGTACTATTTGACTTAGGTTGAGGACCCGTTTGGACAACCTTCATTACTTGCTTACTTTCCGAGTCATACTTTACCGCTACTTTATCATTGTGAGTTATAGCATTCCCTTTTTACTTTAACTATTTTGGGAACTGAGAATACATGCGGATTTTATGTTTTACATACTAGGCACGAGTACTTAAACTTATATATGTGTGGGTTATATAACGGCAGAAACATTCCCTTTAGCTCGGTAACGTTTAATCATTGGTTTTTGAACAGTGAACGCGAATCTTAGATATGGATCCATAGGGTTTGACATCCCCACTCGGGCTAGTAGCGCTAGCATTTAACGAGTGTTTAATACTTCGTAAACATACGCACTTGCCAAGTGTACTTTCAGGGGGTATAAACGTTAAGTTAGTTACCAAGTGCCCACGGTTAACATATACTTTATCATACTGTTTTGAAACGCTCTTTGTAGCACTGAAATCTCGTGGCCTACCTTACATACTGTTATACTTAAACTATAGCTCACCAACCTTTGTGTTGACATTTTTAAGAATGTTTTTCTCAGGTGCTTAAGGTTATTTGCTTCCGCTGTCGTGCTAGTCTTGCCGTAGACACCCGCTGCTCTAGTGTTATCACCGCATGAACTGTTTATCTTGCATTAAAGCTTTAATACTTTTAAACTATGTTTTGTAACGACCTAAGGGTCATATTGAAATGTCCCATTCTTATTGATTAAAAACGTTCCATATTAATTGATTTCGTTGCGAGGTTTTGACCTCTATATGAGACGTTTTTCAAAGACTGCATTCATTTTTAAAACAAACCCTAACCTTTATTTCATAGATAAAGGTTTTAAAAAGCTTTACGTAGATTATCAAATAATGATAATCTAAAATATCCTGTTTACACACGACCATTACATAATGGTTTACAATACAAATATGTTACAACAAAATAAGTTTCTTGAATGCAGTTTTTTCACAATATCATACAAGCATGGACTTCAAATCTCGTCCTTATTTAAGTATGCGACAGCGGAAGCTCTTAATAATCACCTGAGAATAAACATGCTTAAAACGTCAACAAAAATGTTGGTGAGTTATAGGTTTAACCTATATATATCAAATCATAATAATAGACCACAAGATTTCATATTTCAATACACATCGCATACATAGAGATAAAAATCATTCATATGGTGAACACCTGGTAACCGACATTAACAAGATGCATATATAAGAATATCCCCATCATTCCGGGACACCCTTCGGATATGATATAAATTTCAAAGTACTAAAGCATCCGGTACTTTGGATGGGGTTTGTTAGACCCAATAGATCTATCTTTAGGATTCGCGTCAATTAGGGTGTATGTTCCCTAATTCTTAGATTACCAGACTTAATAAAAAGGGGCATATTCGATTTCGATAATTCAACTATAGAATGTAGTTTCACGTACTTGTGTCTATTTTTGTAAATCATTTATAAAACCTGCATGTATTCTCATCCCAAAAATATTAGATTTTAAAAGTGGGACTATAACTCACTTTCACAGATTTTTACTTCGTCGGGAAGTAAGACTTGGCCACTGGTTGATTCACGAACCTATAACAATATATACATATATATCAAAGTATGTTCAAAATATATTTACAACACTTTTAATATATTTTGATGTTTTAAGTTTATTAAGTCAGCTGTCCTCGTTAGTAACCTACAACTAGTTATCCACAGTTAGATGTACAGAAATAAATCGATAAATATTATCTTGAATCAATCCACGACCCAGTGTATACGTATCTCAGTATTGATCACAACTCAAACTATATATATTTTGGAATCAACCTGAACCCTGTATAGCTAACTCCAACATTCACATATAGAGTGTCTATGGCTGTTCCGAAATATATATAGATGTGTCGACATGATAGGTCAAAACATTGTATACGTGTCTATGGTATCTCAAGATTACATAATATACAATACAAGTTGATTAAGTTATGGTTGGAATAGATTTGTTACCAATTTTCACGTAGCTAAAATGAGAAAAATTATCCACTCTTGTTTTACCCATAACTTCTTCATTTTAAATCCGTTTTGAGTGAATCAAATTGCTATGGTTTCATATTGAACTCTATTTTATGAATCTAAACAGAAAAAGTATAGGTTTATAGTCGGAAAAATAAGTTACAAGTCGTTTTTTTAAAGGTAGTCATTTCAGTCGAAAGAACGACGTCTAGATGACCATTTTAGAAAACATACTTCCACTTTGAGTTTAACCATAATTTTTGGATATAGTTTCATGTTCATAATAAAAATCATTTTCTCAGAATAACAACTTTTAAATCTAAGATTATCATAGTTTTTAATTAACTAACCCAAACCAGCCCGCGGTGTTACTACGACGGCGTAAATCCGGTTTTAAAGTGTTTTTCGTGTTTCCAGGTTTTAAATCATTAAGTTAGCATATAATATAGATATAGAACATGTGTTTAGTTAATTTTAAAAGTCAAGTTAGAAGGATTAACTTTTGTTTGCGAACAAGTTTAGAATTAACTAAACTATGTTCTAGTGATTATGAGTTTAAACCTTCGAATAAGATAGTTTTATATATATGAATCGAATGATGTTATGAACATCATTACTACCTCAAGTTTAGTAGGTAAACCTACTGGAAGTGACAAGAAATGATCTAGCTTCAAAGGATCTTGGATGGCTTGAAATTTCTTGAAGTAGGATCATGACACAAAAACAAGTTCAAGTAAGATTTTTACTCGAATTAAGATAGTTTATAGTTATAGAAATTGAATCAAAGTTTGAATATGAATATTACCTTGAATAAGAAAGATAACCTACTGTATATAACAAAGGTTTCTTGATCTTAGATGATTACTTGGAATGGATTAGAAAGCTTGGAAGTAAATTAGTAAACTTGAAGGGATTTTTGAAGTGTTCTTGAAGTGTTCTTCCTATGATAATTATAGCTTGATTCTTGAAGTGATTTTTGATGAAGATGATGATTAACTACTGGAAAAATACGTTCATAATAGTGTGTGTGTGTTGAGAGAGAATTAGAAGGAGAATTGGAAGTGAAATGGAGTGAATGATGAGTGGTAATTGGTGAGTGGTGAGTGGGGTTAAAAGGAGTTCTAGTTAGTTGACTAGCTCATGGTAGAAGTTAAAATTGATTAGTCATACATGACATAATCAAAAGTGGAATCCCATGCTAGTTCCTATTGGTATATACCCATAGTAAGTACGTTTTGAAGCTGTGTATAACACGGGTAAGAATACGACTAGAATTCTTGATGAAAGAAAAGAATTGGAAAGTAACTGTAACCATTTTCGTTAAGTATGAGTGTTTTGATATATGTCTTGAAGTCTTCCAAAAGTATTTTAATACATCTAAATACACTACATGTATATACATTTTAACTGAGTCGTTAAGTCATCGTTAGTCGTTACATGTAATTGTTGTTTTGAAACCTTTAAGTTAACGATCTCAATTAATGTTGTTAACCCATTGTTTATTATATCTAATGAGATGTTAAATTATTATATTATCATGATATTATGATATATTAATATATCTTAATATGATATATATACATTTAAATGTCGTTACAACGATAATCGTTACATATATGTCTCGTTTCGAAATCCTTAAGTTAGTAGTCTTGTTTATATGTATATAACTCATTGTTAATATACTTATGGAGATACTTACTTATCATAATCTCATGTTAACCATATGTATATCCATATATATATCGTCATGTCGTTTTTACAAGTTTTAACGTTCGTGAATCGTCGGTCAACTTGGGTGGTCAATTGTCTATATGAAACATATTTCAATTAATCAAGTCTTAACAAGTTTGATTGCTTAACATGTTGGAAACATTTAATCATGTAAATATCAATCTCAATTAATATATATAAACATGGAAAAGTTCGGGTCACTACACATATACATTTATTCGTGCTTGCTATTCGTAGAAGCATACTGTTGGTGTAAAACATTTGATGTCGGTTATGACGTCACCTTTTTATCGTGAATGCAACTTCTTTTATTACAGCATATAGTACTTAACCTTGTAATAATCCTGTTGTTGATGATTCGTACACGATGGTTTTGTACGGGGCATCACATTTGGTATCAGAGCATTGGTTGTAGGGAATTAGGTTGCATTAGTGAGTCTAAGACCGACCCGAGTAGGATTCACTAATATGACTAATCTACAACTTGCTAGTTTACGTGTTTCTGCTGAACTTACTGCATGCTGATGCTTACTTTTACTGCTATATGCCGTATGATATTACATGATTTCACTACTGTATGATATTACTTGCTTTCGATTGCACGCTACTTCTGTGCGATTCGGTATTATTGTCATGCTACTTATTGTTATACATGATTTAAACTGTTGGCCTAATACGTGTTTGCTTTATGATTTACTGACATGGAAAATTTATTTTTCCTTGATCAGATGTCGGATGTTCCACCTGCTATCATTTTGGGCAGTTTAGACTCTTCAGCCACCCCACCTGCTGCTGCTGCCGACACACTGATCCCGCTACCCACGAGTGACCCCGGCGCTTCATCTTTCGGGACTAGCAGCCAGGCGCCTGCACCAGTGGCTATTATTGACGGACACGTGGACCCTACGGAGATTCCAGCTCTGTCTGCTCCCGGATCCTCGGAGCCACGGCCCCGCATCGGTGGTGTTGTGATTCCCGCGAAGTTCGGGGAAGGGCCATTCTGTAACCAAATGCGCATGCCGTGCCGACGCGCTCCTAATGGACGTTTAGTGCCGATTCCTCCATTCAGATACAGACAGATGATGGCCGCCCACGGACGGCCAGTTCAGCCACCAGTGCCACCACCACATGATTCGGATGACTCCTCATCCACCGATTCTTCATCAAATGACTCTTCCTCAGACGACTCCAGTGATGATGAGGACCCTGCCGATATACCTATTCAGCCACCCTTCACCCCACCGAAGAAGCGGTATCGCTTCGACGGTACCATCATTTCGGGGATCAACGGAGGACGAGCCTTCACTGACGCATTTGGTCGGTGTCGTAGGGTTACTGCTCGTAAGCAGCTTGTGCCGTACCCTGCCGACCCACAAGTGCGTAAGACACCCCGTTACGTACTGACTATTTCTGGAGCCGGAACGTCTGCACCCCATTTCGTGCGGTCTGCACCACCCGCACCACCAGCACCACCTGCCCCACCATCTCCCACTGTCGAGGAATTGACAAGGGAGGTGGGAATCCTCCGAGCTCAGGTTACTGAGCTCGAGGAGCAGTTGGCTCAGGTTTTAGACATCCTACACCCACCTTCACCGTAGGACCTTTTGTATTAGATTTCATGATGTAATCTAGTTGTAGTTTCATATTTCACTTATGTATTGTACGAATCTATCATGATGTATGAAACTTATTATTAATGAATGGAAACTTTGTGATGTTACTTTTTGCACAAGTGTTCTATTTACGTTACTGTATGGTGTTTTGCAGTACTTGTATCAACTTGCGTTACTTAATTAACATGTGTGGTGCCATTTACATATTGGTTGTTATATACTATATTATTATTATTATATATTGAATACTGGATTTTGACTTGAGTCAAAATGTTTGTATAGAACACCATGGCTAACGGTCGATCCACACCTACTACTGCTCAAATTGAAGAGATGATCCAAGAACGTGTAGCCGCAGCCATTGCGGAAATGCAACCCCAAGCTCCACCGCCACCGCCACCACCACCGGTTATTCAACCCGTTTGAAATGGGTATACTTACAAGGAATTCTAGAGCTATAAACCACACAACTTCAGCGGCACTGAGGGACCGGTTGGTCTCACCAGATGGTTCGAGAAACTTGAATCAGTATTCCGAGTTAGCAAATGTTCGGAGGACAACAAAACCAAATTTGCTTCTTGCACGCTATCTGACGGCGCGCTCACGTGGTGGAACACAATGGCACAGGCACAAGGCATTGATGAGACGTATGCTACGCCATGGGAAGAATTTAAGTGTGCCATGATTGAGGAGTATTGTTCGAGAACCGAAATCCAAAAGATGGAAATGGAATTCATGCAGTTAAAGGCCGTTGGGAACGACCTTGATGGTTACAACAGGAGATTTTTGGAACTAGCCCTGATGTGTTCGACAATGGTCACCCCAGAATTTAAGCGAATGGAGAGATACTTCTGGGGACTTCCTAAGAGCATTAAGGGAAACGTTACCTCGTCCAAGCCACCAAATGTTCCTGAAGCGATGCGCATGGCGCATACTTTAATGAATCAAATAACCATTGATGAACCGGAGAAAACTAAGTCTGAAGTGGGTACTAGTGAGAAGCGCAAATGGGATAACCACAACAACAACAATAACAGGGGAAGGAACTATGAACAGAACCCGGCGAAATGACATGAGGGTTTCAGAGGAAACAACAACGGTGGAAACCCCAACCCCAACGACATGAGTTATAGCATTCCCTTTTTACTTTAACTATTTTGGGAACTGAGAATACATGCGGATTTTATGTTTTACATACTAGGCACGAGTACTTAAACTTATATATGTGTGGGTTATATAACAGCAGAAACATTCCCTTTAGCTCGGTAACGTTTAATCATTGGTTTTTGAACCGTGAACGCGAATCTTAGATATGGATCCATAGGGTTTGACATCCCCACTCGGGCTAGTAGCGCTAGCATTTAACGAGTGTTTAATACTTCGTAAACATACGCACTTGGCAAGTGTACTTTCAGGGGGTATAAACGTTAAGTTAGTTACCAAGTGCCCACGGTTAACATATAGTTTATCATACTGTTTTGAAACGCTCTTTGTAGCACTGAAATCTCGTGGCCTACCTTACATACTGTTATACTTAAACTATAGCTCACCAACCTTTGTGTTGACGTTTTTAAGCATGTTTTTCTCAGGTGCTTAAGGTTATTTGCTTCCGCTGTCGTGCTAGTATTGCCGTAGACACCCGCTGCTATAGTGTTATCACTGCATGAACTGTTTATCTTGCATTCAAGCTTTAATACTTTTAAACTATGTTTTGTAACTACCTAAGGGTCACATACATTTATTCGTGCTTGCTATTCGTAGAAGCATACTGTTGGCGTAAAACATTTGATGTCAGTTATGACGTCACCTTTTTATCTTGAATGCAACTTCTTTTATTACAGCATATAGTACTTAACCTTGTAATGATCATGTTGTTGATGATTCGTATACGATGGTTTTGTACGGGGTATCACAATGAAGCTATCACAAAAGATCGAGATGAAGAAATGGAGATTTTCCATAACTTTTGACGTAGTCGCGATTGAATTCCGGAATTCAAAGGATTTAAAGAAAATCTTCGAAATCTAAAAGATTTGATTCTCCGGCGAGTAAGGAAATTAAGATCTCTATAATTAAATACGGTGATCTACGTCGATTACTCTGTCTGATATTTCCACTATAAATTAAGCTCTTCCGTTCCATTATTCTCAACATTCCTATACTTTCTTTCTTAGTCCATATATCCAAAAGATTATAAAAATGCGTAATCCAGTTCTAATCCTTGATATTTTTCTAATTATCATTCCTGTCATTCTTCTTTTCAATCTTTCATCAGAAGAATCTGTTTACTCCTACTATTACCTTGGGGTGATACTATTCTTAATTATACCGTGTCTTTATATTGCTATCCGTATTAATATCCACGGTTTGTGATCTCCGTGTTGTTATTGGGCTTTATATTTTCTCTTATATTTTGGAGCTCTTTGCCTTTTTATTCTCTTCTCGACCTCTATTTAAGCGAGTAATGGTCCAGAATTCGTAAATATGGAGTTTCGAATGAACTCCATGTTCTAAGCAAGAAAGAACGTGATCGCACGATTTGATTTGTCAAATTACCAGAATCACTGAGAATAGAACTATCAAGAATATACTTTCTTGATATGTTCAGAATTTAAGCAGAATGAAAGAGTTATGTAACATGGCACATGATGACGTTATGAACTGTAAATCATCACGTTTCATTAGAAACTCTGCATGACTTACTGTAATATAATCACGTTGATCAAGTGTCATTATATTATACTAACTCATGCATCAATTTCCAACACTACTCCATAAGTCATTCATAATTTAAACTCGAATTTTAAAGAAATTTAGAAACTAAAATGGTTTCCTTTATGATGTAATACGGATAGCACGAAGAGATAACTAATTTCGAACAAGAAGAGTTATGAAAATATCTTCAGAAATATCGAAGATATTTATGATGATATTTTGGGATTTCTAAGTTCGATGGTTGATGAAGAAAGATTTTTCGCAAGATTTTAACATGAGTACGGAGCAAGATATTCGTTGAAGGTTTCATCGGATCTAGAATTACCTAGATTCTTTGAATATCTGGTATGGTCCTGGTATTTGGCCTTGGTCTCCTTCATGATTTGCTCAATCTGTTTTTTTTCAGTACCAAATTTTCTATCGAGTGTTCCCAACACTCTCTTCTTTATCATCAAACTTTTGACCGTTTAGACCATCTACAATTTTTCTGTTTCCTCTGCATTTAATGCTACGATATCTGAATCATCGGTTATCATTCCGAAGTGGTTTCAAGAGAATTGTATTTTTAGATGATTAAATGCTGATGGTAACATGGTGGAATAAGAAAGGTTCCCCGGTAACAATAAAAGAGCACGCAGATATATCAAGATTATAATAAGATTGTTTCGAACGAAAAGTCGAAATTGTCTTGCTGGAGCTGTGACAAAATTGGCTAATTTGGAAAGAGAATGGAAAGTTATTTTCGGTAATAACAACATCAGAGGAGCTAGCACAGATAAGTATTAAACGTTTACTCAGGTTCCGAGTATTTTCAGGTGCATAACTATATGCATCAATCTTTCTTCTAGTAGATAACGTGTGGTTGAATCATCCTCTCGATTGAGGTGTTTTCAAGAATCATGAAAGGTTTGAACGCAGATTGTAATCGTCAAGATACAAATGAGGTTTAAGATGAAATCAAGTGGCAAACTTGAAGAAATGTTTAGTTTCATATGTTATAATCAATATTTTAATTCATTTTAATTGTCCAATGTTATTAGTACTCAGTCGACAGTCCACAGTTGACAGTCCAATAATTCATACATAGTTTAATATATAATATTCGAATTAATTAATACATATCGTGACTCGTGTACATGTCTCAGACTCGATCACAACTCAAACTATATATATTATTGTAGAATCAACCTCAACCCTGTATAGAGAACTCGATCATTATTGTATATAGAGTGTCTATGGTGATTCCAAATAATATATATATATGCGTCGATATGATATGTCAAAACCTTGTATACGTGTCCCGATATTTAAAGTGCGTAAAAATAAATAACAGAAATTAAATGACGATAAATAAAATTGCGAGAATGTAAATTGCGATAATTAAATTGCGATAAATAAAATGTAATCAGTTAGCTAGGAACAATTAGCTAGGAACAGTTGGCGTGGATTCTTAACAAAAATTTGCGTAGTTAAATTTGTTTGTTTCTATCAAATTTTTATTTCGTCAAATGTTTTCTTCATTATGCCACTTGTTGGATTCTGATAAATCAAAATTCAAATATGAAATTGGATGAAAATGGTTATTCTGTGGTGAACGGATTTGTATAACGGTGGATGTAAGTAGAATAGTAAACGACTGTTGAATCAGCTTTGAAGGATGTACAGTGTAACTTATTAATGTGAATCTTAAATATTCCTCGGGTATTACCTACCCGTTAAAATATTTTCATCATTAACAGTTTGTACAAAAGGATTTTTAATTACAATCTTTATGAAAACATATTTACATATATATTTTCTTCAGATGTAATCATGGATTAAATGAGTTAATATGATATTAATCTCATTTGCTTTTCGGTTTGAGCTAGAATAAGTATTCTCTAAAACTATTAGGAACCACATATTCTTCGCAGAATATTAATGAAGTTATGGAGCAATACTTCATCGTTCATTATTGTTGGTATTCCTTGGTCTCTATGGTGCATATGATGATGATCTTTGTGAGACAGATTGTGAAATTGAGGCTTGGATTGTTGATGGTATTGGTGCTGTTATTGATGGTACTACTGGTGCCGGTGATGTTGCTGAAGCTGGAACGTTTTGCACCATGTTCTCCAAATTGATTACTCGAGTGCGAAGTTTGTTGACTTCTTTGATTACTCTGGGATGATTGTCGGTCGGAACGAGCGGATGAATAAGGTTTAGAATCGGAGTTATGATATAGTCGTGGCGAGATATTCGGGAAATGAGGGTGAAAATGGAGTTACGAACAGGTTCGCCGGTAAGTGCTTCAGGTTCTTCGCCAAAAGGTGAATTCGGTTAGTGGAAGGGATCGCCTTCTGCGCGTCTCCACTGATTAAATCGACTACGAATCCATCAGATGAATTGGGGATGGATGATTGGTTGATTCATTCTGGTGACGTTGCTTCCGGAGCTTAGATGACTATCCATTCGGAATAACTGTCGGGATAACTATCGGAATAGCTGTCGGAATCCGAGGGACTCGAACTAGTTGAGGGATTCATCTCGTACGATCAGATGAAGGATTTTTGATAAGAAATAGATTATAGGATGTAGATTAGTACCCTGTAATGCATAATTTACATATGCATATATAATACTAAAATCCCATAAGTTACGGAGGAATCTACGGAAACTGTCAGACAAAGTCTACAGTAACAGATATGCTAAGATATGAATTAGCAGATACGCTAAGATACGAATTTTGTCTATACACTATTCATGCAATCATTGCAGTATGATGTGTCTAGACTAAGAATGATAAGCAGGTAATTTCCTAAGGATAATAAGTAAATGATTTTCGACATGAATGATAAGAAAAACTTTTGACATGCAGACACGGTCGAAGTCCAGACTTACTAATGCATCCTAACGACTATCAGTTAGACACACTAATGCAAGACTTGGTTCCCTAAGACCACTTCTCTGATACCACCTGTAGTGACCCGTCCTAATCCATCCGGACTAAGTCTTCAACAGTTGGTCCCATTGTGAGGTTCTGACCTCTATATGCCATGAGCGACTCCATCTAATATGAGCAAATGCACAGCGGAAGATTTCTTTCATACCTGAGAATAAACATGCTTTAAAGTGTCAACCAAAAGGTTGGTGAGTTCATTAGTTTAACATAAATAATTATTTCCATCATTTTAATAGACCACAAGATTTTCATATTTCAATACACATCCCATACATAGAGATAAAAATATCATTCATATGGGTTGAACACCTGGTAATCGACATTCACAATATGCATATAAGAATATCCCCATCATTCCGGGATCCTCCTTCGGACATGATATAAATTTTGAAGTACTAAAGCATCCGGTACTTTGGATGGGGCTTGTTGGGCCCAATAGATCTATCTTTAGAGTTAACGTCAATTAGGGTGTCTGTTCCCTAATTCTTAGATTACCAGACTAAAAAGGGGCATATTCGGTTTAATAATCCAACCATAGAATGTAGTTTCGATCACTTATGTCTATTTCGTAAAGCAATTATAAAGCAGCGCATGTATTCTCAGTCCCAAAAATATATATAACAAAAGCATTTAAAAAGGGAGCAAATGAAACTCACCATACTGTATTTTGTAGTAAAAATACGTATAACGACATTGAACAACTAAACAATGTAGGGTTGGCCTTGAACTCACGAACCTATATCATTTGTATATTCATTAATATATATGATAGTAATTGAATAATTATCTTTATTATATTTTAATTTATATATTATGTATAGTTGATTTATGTATATATTCAATTTAATTTAATATTTGTATAGTTATATTAATACGTCCATATTTATATATATATATATAGATGTTTAGGGTTACATTTAAAATAGATAGTTTGTCTTTTGTAAGTATTTATATAAATAATCTTAATAAATTGAATATATATAGTTATATGAACTTTTATTATAATTATAGTATATGTAATAAATATATTTATGTATAAAATATTTATCTATTTGAAAAGTTAGTTTTTTTTTTGATGATAATAATGATTTACTAATAATAATAATAACTTTATTAATAATAATATTGTTAATACTGATACTTCTAACAATAACATAATTTTATTGATAATGATAATATTTTTATCTCATAACACTCTTTCTAATTTTCTAATATCTTCATATAAAAATAATACAAAAAAAAAATGTTTAGTATTATTACGAATCTTAAAGATAATAACAGTAGTTTTAAATGAAACGAAAAGTTCGATAATAATAATAATAAAAATAATACTTTTGATAAAAATACATAATACTTAGTGATCATAATAATAATAACAATAATCTTTTTATTATTAATGTTAATATTTATAATAACACTTAAGTGATAGTTTTAATAATAATAATACATTAATGATACCTATAAGATTTATAATAATGATAATAATAATAATAGTTATACTAATTATAATTATAATAACAATAATAATAATAACACTAATAACAATAATCATAATAATTATAATTGTAATGGAAAAATATATATATATATATATATATATATATATATATACCATTTTTTAAAGGCCTCATAAAAAGAATTGCTCAAGATGAAGCTCGAACCCGAGATCTCCCGCAAACACGCAAACCTAATTAACCATTCAGCCAAACCTATTATCTGATTTAAATCTCCTTTTTAATATTTAAAAACCGTATTTCTGTTTATCCCTTTCCTTCTTCTTCTTCGATCAATTCAGTCACCAAAATCAAACAATTCATCATAATAATTACTGTTTGATTTCGTATTGAAATTGAAATTTAAATAACATATAATTATGATGTTAATCAACAACAAAACAAAATAAAAAAAATAACAGAAAGAACATAAAACTGTTCGTAAAAAAAAATAACTCAAAATTTGATCATGAGTTTAAGAGTGTTTCAGTTAAAGATTCCTAAACGAAAAAGATTTCAAATCATTCGTATAAACTATAAAAATCATCAATTTTATCTAAAACACAAAAATGAACGTGAATTTCTTGATGAACAAAGGTGTTGACTTTTTAAAATTCAACTTTGACTCGAAAATTAAACCTTGATACGATGAATTTGACTATGAAATTTGACAGATAGTTTGAGAAGAAGATTCTAAAGACGAATGCATTTACACATTTTGAAAATCGATTTGAATTCGAGTTTTTCTGAAAAATACCCACAACAGAGTCGACGGGTCAATTTTTCTTTAAAGGTTTATGTTTAAATTCGTTTACAGTAATAGATGGAGGTAATTGATAATAGGATTGATGAGTTGAATGATTTGGATTAACAAGTGTGTACGTTTGTATTACAATTGATCGAGTCTTGACAGAATAGTTTTACCAGGTACATGAATTAATATATAAAAAAAATTGGAAAATGACATCAAACAGATTTTTATCTTCATCTGTTAAGAATCGAATCTTGTATGCTGGATTGGATTAAGACCTACAACAATTTGGGGACAGGATCGTACTAGCAGGGAAGGAAAGTCAGGAAAAAAAATAAAGCTGAAAGGGATATAGATTTCCCACGTATATATCTAATTCTTTATATAAATCAGTATTAGTAAATAAATAAATATATTAATAATAACATTATTATTAATAATATTAATTATATAAATAATAACAATAATTAATAATGATAATTACCAATAATAATAAATAAAAGAAAAGTATTATTAATCATGTTGTATTATTTTTATAATAATATGATTTTAATAATAATGGTAGTTATAACAATATTAATCATCTTAATAATAATTAAACTCATAATTTACTATTAATTATAATAATAATGATATTAATATCAATAATATTATAAAATAATAATACTATGATAAGAATAATCATAGTAAATACAATTAATAATGTAACCAATTACATGTAACAACTTTTTATGTTGATGTAATAAAATTACTGATATCTTAATATTTATTTTAATGAAAGTATTAATAATAATATTGTAACCATATTTTGATTATAATTTCATATATCATGATTCACTAATCATGTAATAGTTTAATTATTGTTAAAGGATATATAAAATTTAATATTTGTACCTTTTATATTATCATATGCATATCAGATTTTATACATAACCATATTACCAATACAAACATTAATAGCAATAATAATAATGATAGTAATGGTAGTAATATTAATATATCAATTTTATTCAAAATTGTAATTTCATGTAATACCATTTATTATTTTTATATTTTTATTCTAATGATTAAAGTATACTTTATTAATTTTTAAAATATTTTAAATATTCTTATATTTATATTTGTATATGTATATATATATTTACATCCGATTGTTCGTGAATCGTCGGGAATAGTCAAAGGTCAAATGTATTCATGAACACAGTTCAATGTTTTTGAGACTTCACAGTACAGACTTTGCTTATCGTGTCGATTATAGATTAAGATCAAGTTTAAATTTGATCGGAAATTCCCGGGTCATCACACATGGTTCGAGTGGTGGCTTATTGATGGGGATTAATTTATCTCATTCCCCATCTATAGGCATGTGGACTAATATTATTCTCGCATGTAAAGCAATTGATGATCTAAGCTTCCCTTTCAGCAATTCATTCATAAAAGTACGTGGAGACGTCTCGAGAACTTCTTTTTGGAACGACATTTGGATTGGTACCAGCAGACTTCGCGTCAGAGTTACACGGTTATACGGATTAGAGACAGTCCAGGAAGCTTCGGTTAGCAACATAATCACCTTCAACAATGGTGCAGGTTTCAGGATTTAGAACTGGAAGCGAGCATCTCTCGGTCGTACGATGGATGAACTTGCTTCGCTCACATAATTAATCGCGGGGGTCCAGCTGCAGCAACATCAAAATGATTCTTGGGCTTGGGTCTTAGCACGTAACAATCGGTTCACGGTCAAAACCTTGTCATCAATTATTGATGAGAAGCTTCTCTCGGTTGAAAGTGGTAATGTCGAAACTATTCGTAATTATTTCGTCCCTAAAAAGTATAAATTCTTTGTTTGGCGGGTGATTAAAAAGAGAATTCTTGTTATGACTGAACTTGACAAAAAGGGCATTGATTTGATTAGTATTATGTGCCCCATTTGTGATGACGATACTGAATCCATAGAACACACACTTGTTTTTTGCAAACATTCGTTAGATATTTGGCATCGGGTTTGTGGTTGGTGGGCGCTTGAAAATTTCTCAAATCTAAGTCTTATTGAAATACTCCGTGGAATCGCCCGGCTCAAATGTCTTCTTTCGGGTCTAAACTTTGGCAAGCGGTGGAGTGGGTTATCGTGTATTACATGTGGAAAAATCGAAATAATATGGTATTTTCGAGATTCAAAATAAATCATTCGAGTGGATATCGCATAGGATGAGGAAGAAGAAAATTGAATGGCTTCTTTGGTTGAATAACCCAAGTCGTTATTTTTCTAAGTAGTTTTTTATACCTCGGGGTTGCCAAATCCAGAGTATAGGGCAACTAAAGATGAAAGTAATGACTTAAATTGGGTTATGTGGCCGGTTCGAAATTAAATGATGCAAGTTTGATTTCTAGCTTGGTGTATCGTTTCCGAAAAATGAAGAGGAAAATATGTCCCTTACTCAAAAATCATTTTTCCAATCACATATTGGGGAAATCAACTTTGAAACGTAAAAAATGTCGGGATGAACGAAGATGGTATGAAAGGGCATTTCTCGTTGATATGATGAAGAACTTTGAGGAGAGCAATGATGAAACGAATGATAAGTTCTCATCCTCGGATTCGGACTCGTAGGAGTCTATGGTTGGGCCTTGGTGCGATTGACGATTCGAGAATATTTGTAACCTAGAATTAGCTTCTTTCGTGTTTCGTGGGTCGTTTGGTGGTGCTGGCTAGAATTTCGTTAGTTTATTCGTTAGTATTATCGTGGGTTTGGGTAGGTCGTGTATGTTTCATAGGTTGTTCTTCTTTGTGCTCTCGTTGTTATGTTAGCTTCTTGCTAGTTGTATCGTTAATTTATTTAATAAAATTATTTGTCTTTTAAATAAAAAAAAAAGAATACAAGTTTGTTTTTTAAGTTATATTTTTCGCCTGAAAATAACATAAACAAAAAGAGAGAATGAAAAGAAAAGTTGTAAGGTTCTGTTCTGGTTATCTGGGAAGGCCGAGTAATCCGATCTCATACTATACTGTACGCAGCCCATCAGGAATACTTTCGCATGTTTCCAACCCTTTCCTGGCCACCCAAAAATTTGAACATTAGACATTTTGCAAGGATGTCAGGAATCCCAACCACTGGACTACATTGGTAAAGTAATGACGTCAACACACAGACGATGATTTAGGAAAGCTTAAAATTTACATTTTTAAGAAATTTACTAACGACGATCCTAGAGTTATCGTTATCACGTTTTAAACGGTTGTACTTCATGCAACCACTACCAATAAATTAATAGGTAACCACTTTGTATAATTGTTTATAGCGTGTTGAAGATTTTCGTAAACAGAATTCTTTTAATTATAGATCATGACCAACTATGTAAACAAAGATATATGTAGAAATAAGTGCGTATTATAAATCGAGAATAAAAATAAGTTTATTTTTCATTCCATTTCTTTTACTTTCTTTCAACTCGATAATACAAGTAACCTAAATTACTCTGTATATTACTTTCCTTCCATATTTCTCCATTTCAATCCTTCATATTTCTTTCCGCTGAATAAAAACTTGAGAACACACTTAGAGATTGTTGAAACATTGATAAGTACGCAATATGCATACACTTGTATAGTTGTATGATTTATACCTATAAAACGATAACATAAAGTTTATATCGTACAAATCACCATATTAACTATTATAGGTTACTGGTCTAAACTCCACTTTAGACATACCAGTATTAACATAAAAAACTGCAATAATTTTGATGATGGGCGGTACCCATCGGGCCTAGTAATTGGACTTGGTCCATGGGCCGCTATTAAGTCTCCTCCTAAACCCTAATTCCCTCTTATAAATAGAGGGGTCACCATCAATTAGGACACCCAATCAATACACATTCTACACTAGGGTTTTTACCTACCACTTTTGGTAGGGTTTTCCCCTTCGCCGTCAATCGGCGCCGTCCATCGGCCGGCGGTCAGCCCTTAGCCACCCTCTCGAGATCATCATCTCGGCTAGGGTTATCACGGTATCCGGACCGGAGGTTAATGCCGCTGAACTAATAAAACCCTCCTCTATTGCATTCAAGCGTGTTTCTATCCTAGGCGGAAATATGCTTGATCAATTGCTGCTTTCATTGAGAGACGACGTAATATGTCCTACGTTTCAATATCAGTCGGGTATTACCCGGATCTGTAAGTTTCTATACGTCTCATTCATTACGAAATCTGCATGAACTCATATGCACTGATATTAGTACAATAGGGAATCTTTATTAATCTATTGCTTTACGAAGTGACCATGCTTAATTTATTTATTTTATTCGTTTGTTAAATATCAATTTTTCATATTGATGACGGTCAGTAGAATATACGTCTTTGTTTTACGAGTCATCAGGATCAATATATGAATCTCTGATTTCTTTCTACCAAGCGAATTAACGAGTCAGATCTGACTTCTATTATCGTATATGTAAGTTTATGCTTATTCTGCATGAGAATATAATCTCACTAGGACTTACAGTTTAGCTTATAATGTTCATGTTGCTTGCGAATTAACTGTGATACGTGGCTCTTCGCTTATTTGCATGCTAAACAAGTAACTAAATCTTGTGAAACTATACTTTTCGTCACAATGTAAACAATCGTTATAATATATGGTATAATGATGTACATATTTGCATATATATATATATATATATATATATATATATATATATATATATATATATATATATATATATATATATATATATATATATATTGACGATTATATGTATATTCCGTGAGACTCATAAAGCTTAATGCTTCGCAAATATGGAAATCAATAAGTAAATCTGTAATCTTATCGGCTATTACGCACGGAAACAATACCTTTTTTGCTTTGCTTACATTTATCACAGGAAAGAATATCCATGTGGATCAATTACATATATAGTGCGCTATGATGAATTTGATTTAATTATTTAAGAGGATCTCTAAGATCCGGGTTCAATTATATTCGGTTTATCGAATCCTGGGTTATTGTTTTCGCGACTTATCTGTGCTTTCCGCACGTTGCATTTCCGCCATGGCGGCTTCGCATAAGTCCTTGGTTGCAAGATTTTTTGTGCGTTGCGCAACGCTTTACACGTGTTGCACGCACTTTTCGTTTGCACCATGGCAGCTCCGCATAAGTCCATGGTTGCAAGATTTTTTGTGCG
Organism: Rutidosis leptorrhynchoides; assembly: GCF_046630445.1. NCBI lineage: Eukaryota > Viridiplantae > Streptophyta > Magnoliopsida > Asterales > Asteraceae > Rutidosis > Rutidosis leptorrhynchoides. Next base: position 122,581,681 of record NC_092338.1, on the reverse strand, counting down.
CTGCGCAACACTTTTCACGTGTTGCGCGCACGTTTCCTTTGCACCATGGCGGCTGTAGTGACCCGAACTTTTCCACGTTTATATATATTAATTGAGATTGATATTTACATGATTAAATGTTTCCAACATGTTAAGCGATCAAACTTGTTAAGACTTGATTAATTGAAATATGTTTCATATAGACAGTTGACCACCCAAGTTGACCGGTGATTCACGAACGTTAAAACTTGTAAAAACTATATGATGACATATATATGGATATATATATAGTTAACATGATACTATGATAAGTAAACATATCATTAAGTATATTAACAATGAACTACATATGTAAAAACAAGACTACTAACTTAATGATTTTTAAACGAGACATATATGTAACGATTATCGTTGTAAAGACATTTAATGTATATATATCATATTAAGAGATATTCATACATGATAATATCATGATAATATAATAATTTAAAATCTCATTTGATATTATAAACATTGGGTTAACAACATTTAACAAGATCGTTAACCTAAAGGTTTCAAAACAACACTTACATGTAACGACTAACGATGACTTAACGACTCAGTTAAAATGTATATACATGTAGTGTTTTAATATGTATTTATACACTTTTTAAAGACTTCAATACACTTATCAAAATACTTCTACTTAACAAAAATGCTTACAATTACATCCTCGTTCAGTTTCATCAACAATTCTACTCGTATGCACCCGTATTCGTACTCGTACAATACACAGCTTTTAGATGTATGTACTATTGGTATATACACTCCAATGATCAGCTCTTAGTAGCCCATGTGAGTCACCTAACACATGTGGGAACCATCATTTGGCAACTAGCATGAAATATCTCATAAAATTACAAAAATATGAGTAATCATTCATGACTTATTTACATGAAAACAAAATTACATATCCTTTATATCTAATCCATACACCAACGACCAAAAACACCTACAAATACTTTCATTCTTCAATTCTCTTCATCTAATTGATCTCTCTCAAGTTTTATCTTCAAGTTCTAAGTGTTCTTCATATATTCTACAAGTTCTAGTTACATAAAATCAAGAATACTTTCAAGTTTGCTAGCTCACTTCCAATCTTGTAAGGTGATCATCCAACCTCAAGAAATCTTTGTTTCTTACAGTAGGTTATCATTCTAATACAAGGTAATAATCATATTCAAACTTTGGTTCAATTTCTATAACTATAAAAATCTTATTTCAAGTGATGATCTTACTTGAACTTGTTTTCGTGTCATGATTCTGCTTCAAGAACTTTGAGCCATCCAAGGATCCGTTGAAGCTAGATCCATTTTTCTCTTTTCCAGTAGGTTTATCCAAGAAACTTAAGGTAGTAATGATGTTCATAACATCATTCGATTCATACATATAAAGCTATCTTATTCGAAGGTTTAAACTTGTAATCACTAAAACATAGTTTAGTTAATTCTAAACTTGTTCGCAAACAAAAGTTAATCCTTCTAACTTGACTTTTAAAATCAACTAAACACATGTTCTATATCTATATGATATGCTAACTTAATGATTTAAAACCTGGAGACACGAGAAACACCGTAAAACCGGATTTACGCCGTCGTAGTAACACCGCGGGCTGTTTTGGGTTAGTTAATTAAAAACTATGATAAACTTTGATTTAAAAGTTGTTATTCTGAGAAAATGAACATGAAACTATATCCAAAAATTATGGTTAAACTCAAAGTGGAAGTATGTTTTCTAAAATGGTCATCTAGACGTCGTTCTTTCGACTGAAATGACTACCTTTACAAAAATGACTTGTAACTTATTTTTCCGACTATAAACCTATACTTTTTCTGTTTAGATTCATAAAATAGAGTTCAATATGAAACCATCGCAATTTGATTCACTCAAAACGGATTTAAAATGAAGAAGTTATGGGTAAAACAAGATTGGATAATTTTTCTCATTTTAGCTACGTGAAAATTGGTAACAAATCTATTCCAACCATAATTTAATCAACTTGTATTGTATATTATGTAATCTTGAGATACCATAGACACGTATACAATGTTTCGATCTATCATGTCGACACATCTATATATATTTCGGAACAACCATAGACACTCTATATGTGAATGTTGGAGTTAGCTATACAGGGTTGAGGTTGATTCCAAAATATATATAGTTTGAGTTGTGATCAATACTGAGATACGTATACACTGGGTCGTGGATTGATTCAAGATAATATTTATCGATTTATTTATGTACATCTAACTGTGGACAACTAGTTGTAGGTTACTAACGAGGACAGCTGACTTAATAAACTTAAAACATCAAAATATATTAAAAGTGTTGTAAATATATTTTGAACATACTTTGATATATATGTATATATTGTTATAGGTTCGTGATTCAACCAGTGGCCAAGTCTTACTTCCCGACGAAGTAAAAATCTGTGAAAGTGAGTTATAGTCCCACTTTTAAAATCTAATATTTTTGGGATGGGAATACATGCAGGTTTTATAAATGATTTACAAAATAGACACAAGTACGTGAAACTACATTCTATGGTTGAATTATCGAAATCGAATATGCCCCTTTTTATTAAGTCTTGTAATCTAAGAATTAGGGAACATACACCCTAATTGACGCGAATCCTAAAGATAGATCTATTGGGCCTAACAAACCCCATCCAAAGTACCGGATGCTTTAGTACTTCGAAATTTATATCATATCCGAAGGGTGTCCCGGAATGATGGGGATATTCTTATATATGCATCTTGTTAATGTCGGTTACCAGGTGTTCACCATATGAATGATTTTTATCTCTATGTATGGGATGTGTATTGAAATATGAAATCTTGTGGTCTATTATTATGATTTGATATATATAGGTTAAACCTATAACTCACCAACATTTTTGTTGATGTTTTAAGCATGTTTATTCTCAGGTGATTATTAAGAGCTTCCGCTGTCGCATACTTAAATAAGGACTAGATTTGGAGTCCATGCTTGTAAGATATTGTGTAAAAACTGCATTCAAGAAACTTATTTTGTTGTAACATATTTGTATTGTAAACCATTATGTAATGGTCGTGTGTAAACAGGATATTTTAGATTATCATTATTTGATAATCTACGTAAAGCTTTTTAAACCTTTATTGATGAAATAAAGGTTATGGTTTGTTTTAAAATGAATGCAGTCTTTGAAAAACGTCTCATATAGAGGTCAAAACCTCGCAACGAAATCAATTAATATGGAACGTTTTTAATCAATAAGAACGGGACATTTCAGTTGGTATCCGAGCGTTGGTCTTAGAGAACCAGAATTTTGCATTAGTGTGTCTTATCGAGTTTGTTAGGATGCATTAGTGAGTCTGGACTTCGACCGTGTTTACTTGAAAAATGATTGCTTAACAAATTTTATTGGAAACTATATATTTTTAACATGTGAATATTATGTGATATATTAATCTCTTAACGCGTTTGATATTATGTGATAGATGTCTACCTCTAGAACAAGTCCCATTGACTCACCTAATAATAATGAAGAGTCAAATGTAAATTGGAATGATTCGTGGACTGATTCACAAGTTCCCGAAGAGGAACCGAAAGAAGAGTCAGAACCGGAAGAAGAATCGGAACCGGAAGAAGAATCGGAACCGGATGAAGAAATAGAACCGGTGGGGGAAATAATAAAACGGTTAAGTAAAAGAAAATCCTTAACCAACCGACCAAGGTTAATTATGGTCAATGGTGTTTCCGCCAAGGAAGCAAAATATTGGGAGGATTACCAATTCTCCGATGAATCGGATTCCGATGATGTTATAGAAATTACCCCAACTGAATTTAAAAATGCAAAAGAAAATAATAAGGGAAAGGGCATAAAAATAGAGAAATCTAATTCCAACCCCGATGAACTTTATATGTATCGTCAACCCCCGAAGTCCTTAAGTTGTAACAATGACCCGGGAACCTCTAAATCACCAGGTTTTTCTAAACCAATGTGGAAAACGACGGCTCGTATTAGGGGAACATCATATATCCCTAGAAACTTGGCAAAACAAACCAAAACCGAAGAAGAAGAAACAAGCGAGTCGGAATAAGATAGTTGTATTCGTGTGGTGTAATATATGTAATATAGTGTGCTTATGCTTTATGATATATGTAAAAATTGCTTGTATTAATAAGTATTTTTTTATGAATCTAACTCTTGTCTATTTTACAGTATAAAAACACAAAATGGATAGACAACCCAATATTTTAAGAGACCTACCCAGAGACATGATTGATGAAATCTTGTCTAGAGTCGGTCAGAATTCTTCGGCACAACTATTTAAGGCGAGATCAGTTTGTAAGACATTCGAAGAACGTTCCAAGAATGCCTTGGTTTATAAAAGGCTTTCGTTCGAAAGATGGGGGATATCACATTGGGAAATCCATAAGTTACGATGTGTTTACTTTGACGCATATATTGCGGGGAACCCAAATGCTATTTTACGCAATGGGTTAAGAAATTATTTTGACTCAATATATCCGAATATTGGACTTCGTGATTTAGAAAAAGCGGCTAACATGAAACATAAAGAAGCATGTTATGCTTACGGATTAGTAATGTTCGCTTCTCACCAAATTGAGAACAAGAACATCGGGCTACAACTATTAAACAAAACGTTCCCACAAGTGATGGAGTCGGTAATTAGGGTAAGAAATGAGGTTTTTAGATTGTTACGGGACTGTTGGACATTACGTAACCCTCGTCCCTTTGACGACGTTACACCACGCTATCTTATCAACGGCCATAACGGTTATGTTCCACAAGACCAAGGATGGGAAGTAATCCTAGTAAAACCAGAATGCATGACTTGTTTCTGGACGTATGAATTACGTGTCTTTATTGCCTTTGCTGAACGACTTGTGTACTAGCTAGAATTATCTTCACAACCATCTTGTATCAAATTTATTGTGTGCTATATTTCATGCTATATGTAAAATAAGCGGTATTGTAAGTTTGTAAAATATTGTGTAAAAGTTTGAACGCGAAATATTATTATAATCAGTTTTTCATATATAATTGTAGTAGTTGAATTGTATATTAGCTACTAAGTATGAACTTAATGGGTAGGTACTACCCGAATTTAAACTTATAAAACGCTAATATGAAGAAAAAGCTTTTATAAATGAGTTCATATTATGCTACGAAATACTATTAACTACTCTTAATATTCTGTATGATTAACTTGTTCCATTTGACTATTTTGAAGGAAATGGCACCGACTACTCGACACACCGTGAATATGAATGAAGAGGAATTCCGTACTTTTCTAGCTTCAAACATAGCCGTAGTATAGGCTGCGCTACATACCAACAATAACCTTGGATCTAGCAGTACAGGAAATCGTGTAGGATGTACCTACAAAGAATTCACTGCCTGCAAACCTTTGGAATTTAATGGAACCGAAGGACCGATAAGATTGAAACGGTGGACCGAGAAGGTCGAATCGGTGTTTGCCATAAGTAAGTGTACTGAAGAGGACAAAGTGAAGTACGCTACGCATACCTTCACAGGTTCTGCGTTAACATGGTGGAATACCTATCTAGAGCAAGTGGGACAAGATGATGCGTACGCACTACCGTGGTCAGCATTCAAGCACTTGATGAACGAGAAATACCGTCCCAGAACCGAGGTCAATAAGCTCAAGACAGAACTTAGAGGGTTACGAACCCAAGGATTTGATATTACCACGTACGAAAGACGATTCACAGAATTGTGCCTATTGTGTCCGGGAGCATTCGAAGATGAGGAAGAGAAGATCGACGCGTTTGTGAAAGGATTACCGGAAAGAATCCAAGAAGATATAAGTTCACACGAGCCCGCCTCCATACAACAGGCATGTAGAATGGCTCAAAAACTAGTGAACCAGATTGAAGAAAGAATTAAAGAACAGACTGCTGAAGAGGCCAATGTGAAGCAAGTCAAAAGAAAGTGGGAGGAAAACGGTGATAAGAATCACCAATACAACAACAACAGCAATTACAACAATAATCGCAACAATTATCCCAACAATCGCAACATCAATCGCAACTACAACAAACGGCCCAACAACAACAACAACAACAACAACAGCAACTACAACAATCATCCCAACAACAATAATAACCGCAACAACAACAACAATCAGAAGCAGCTATGCCAAAGGTGTGAAAAGTATCACTCGGGGTTCTGCACCAAATTTTGCAACAAGTGTAAAAGAAATGGTCATAGCGCGGTGAAGTGTGAGGTCTACGGACCAGGGGTTAATAGAACGAAAGGAACAAATGGTGTCGGAACGAGTAATGGTGGAGCAAGTAGTGTCGGAGCAAGTTATGCCAATGTAGTTTGTTATAAATGTGGAAAACCGGGCCACATTATTAGAAATTGCCCGAACCAGGAGAACACGAATGGACAAGGCCGCGGAAGAGTTTTCAATATTAATGCGGCAGAGGCACAGGAAGACCCGGAGCTTGTTACGGGTACGTTTCTTATTGACAACAAATCTGCTTACGTTTTATTTGATTCGGGTGCGGATAGAAGCTATATGAGTAGAGATTTTTGTGCTAAATTAAGTTGTCCATTGATGCCTTTGGATAGTAAATTTTTACTCGAATTAGCAAATGGTAAATTAATTTCAGCAGATAATATATGTCGAAATCGAGAAATTAAACTGGTTAGCGAAACATTTAAGATTGATTTGGTACCAGTAGAGTTAGGGAGTTTTGATGTGATAATCGGTATGGACTGGTTGAAAGAAGTGAAAGCAGAGATCGTTTGTTACAAAAATGCAATTCGCATTATACGAGAAAAAGGAAAACCCTTAATGGTGTACGGAGAAAAGGGCAACACGAAGCTACATCTTATTAGTAATTTGAAGGCACAAAAACTAATAAGAAAAGGTTGCTATGCTGTTCTAGCACACGTCGAGAAAGTACAAACTGAAGAAAAGAGCATCAGTGATGTACCCATTGCAAAAGAATTTCCTGATGTATTTCCGAAAGAATTACCGGGATTACCCCCACATCGATCCGTTGAATTTCAAATAGATCTTGTACCAGGAGCTGCACCAATAGCTCGTGCTCCTTACAGACTCGCACCCAGCGAGATGAAAGAACTGCAAAGCCAATTACAAGAACTTTTAGAGCGTAGTTTCATTCGACCAAGCACATCACCGTGGGGATCTCCTGTTTTGTTTGTCAAGAAGAAAGATGGTACATTCAGGTTGTATATCGACTACCGAGAGTTGAACAAACTTACCATCAAGAACCGCTACCCACTACCGAGAATCGACGACTTATTTGATCAACTACAAGGCTCGTCTGTTTATTCAAAGATTGACTTACGTTCCGGGTATCATCAAATGCGGGTGAAAGAAGATGATATTCCAAAGACTGCTTTCAGAACACGTTACGGTCATTACAAGTTTATGGTCATGCCATTTGGTTTAACTAATGCACCAGCTGTGTTCATGGACCTTATGAACCGAGTGTGTAGACCATACCTTGACAAGTTTGTCATTGTTTTCATTGATGACATACTTATTTACTCAAAGAATGACCAAGAACACGGTGAACATTTGAGAAAGGTGTTAGAAGTATTGAGGAATGAAGAATTGTACGCTAAGTTTTCAAAGTGTGCATTTTGGTTGGAAGAAGTTCAATTCCTCGGTCACATAGTGAACAAAGAAGGTATTAAGGTGGATCCGGCAAAGATAGAAACTGTTGAAAAGTGGGAAGCCCCGAAAACTCCGAAACACATACGCCAGTTTTTAGGACTAGCTGGTTACTACAGAAGGTTCATCCAAGACTTTTCCAGAATAGCAAAACCCTTGACTGCATTAACGCATAAAGGGAAGAAATTTGAATGGAATGATGAACAAGAGAAAGCGTTTCAGTTATTGAAGAAAAAGCTAACTACGGCACCTATATTGTCATTGCCTGAAGGGAATGATGATTTTGTGATTTATTGTGACGCATCAAAGCAAGGTCTCGGTTGTGTATTAATGCAACGAACGAAGGTGATTGCTTATGCGTCTAGACAATTGAAGATTCACGAACAAAATTATATGACACATGATTTGGAATTAGGCACGGTTGTTTTTGTGTTAAAGACTTGGAGGCACTACTTATATGGGGTCAAAAGTATTATATATACCGACCACAAAAGTCTTCAACACATATTTATTCAGAAACAACTGAATATGAGGCAGCGTAGGTGGATTGAATTATTGAATGATTACGACTTTGAGATTCGTTACCACCCGGGGAAGGCAAATGTGGTAGCCGATGCCTTGAGCAGGAAGGACAGAGAACCCATTCGAGTAAAATCTATGAATATAATGATTCATAATAACCTTACTACTCAAATAAAGGAGGCGCAACAAGGAGTTTTAAAAGAGGGAAATTTAAAGGATGAAATACCCAAGGGATCGGAGAAGCATCTTAATATTCGGGAAGACGGAACTCGGTATACGGCTGAAAGGATTTGGGTACCAAAATTTAGAGATATGAGAGAAATGGTACTTAGAGAAGCTCATAAAACCAGATACTCAATACATCCTGGAACGGGGAAGATGTACAAGGATCTCAAGAAACATTTTTGGTGGCCGGGTATGAAAGCCGATGTTGCTAAATACGTAGGAGAATGTTTGACGTGTTCTAAGGTCAAAGCTGAGCATCAGAAACCATCAGGTCTACTTCAACAACCCGAAATCCCAGAATGGAAATGGGAAAACATTACCATAGATTTCATCACTAAATTGCCAAGGGCTGCAAGTGGTTTTGATACTATTTGGGTAATAGTTGATCGTCTCACCAAATCTGCACACTTCCTGCCAATAAGAGAAGATGACAAGATGGAGAAGTTAGCACGACTGTATTTGAAGGAAGTCGTCTCCAGACATGGAATACCAATCTCTATTATCTCTGATAGGGATGGTAGATTTATTTCAAGATTCTGGCAGACATTACAGCAAGCATTAGGAACTCGTCTAGACATGAGTACTGCCTATCATCCACAAACTGATGGGCAGAGTGAAAGGACGATACAAATGCTTGAAGACATGCTACGAGCATGTGTTATTGATTTCGGAAATAGTTGGGATCGACATCTACCATTAGCAGAATTTTCCTACAACAACAGCTACCATTCAAGCATTGAGATGGCGCCGTTTGAAGCACTTTATGGCAGAAAGTGCAGGTCTCCGATTTGTTGGAGTGAAGTGGGGGATAGACAGATTACGGGTCCGGAGATTATACAAGAAACTACCGAGAAGATCATCCAAATTCAACAACGGTTGAAAACCGCCCAAAGTCGACAAAAGAGCTACGCTGACATTAAAAGAAAAGATATAGAATTTGAAATTGGAGAGATGGTCATGCTTAAAGTTGCACCTTGGAAAGGCGTTGTTCGATTTGGTAAACGAGGGAAATTAAATCCAAGGTATATTGGACCATTCAAGATTATTGATCGTGTCGGACCAGTAGCTTACCGACTTGAGTTACCTCAACAACTCGAGGCTGTACATAACACTTTCCACGTCTCGAATTTGAAGAAATGTTTTGCTAAAGAAGATCTCACTATTCCGTTAGATGAAATCCAAATCAACGAAAAACTTCAATTCATCGAAGAACCCGTCGAAATAATGGATCGTGAGGTTAAAAGACTTAAGTAAAACAAGATACCAATTGTTAAGGTTCGATGGAATGCTCGTAGGGGACCCGAGTTCACCTGGGAGCGTGAAGATTAGATGAAGAAGAAATACCCGCATCTATTTCCAGAAGATTCGTCAACACCTTCAACAGCTTAAAATTTCGGGACGAAATTTATTTAACGGGTAGGTACTGTAGTGACCCGAACTTTTTCATGTTTATATATATTAATTGAGATTGATATTTACATGATTAAATGTTTCCAACATGTTAAGCAATCAAACTTGTTAAGACTTGATTAATTGAAATATGTTTTATATAGACAATTGACCACCCAAGTTGACCGGTGATTCACGAACGTTAAAACTTGTAAAAACTATATGATGACATATATATGGATATATATATAGTTAACATGATACTATGATAAGTAAACATATCATTAAGTATATTAACAATGAACTACATATGTAAAAACAAGACTACTAACTTAATGATTTTTAAACGAGACATATATGTAACGATTATCGTTGTAAAGACATTTAATGTATATATATCATATTAAGAGATATTCATACATGATAATATCATGATAATATAATAATTTAAAATCTCATTTGATATTATAAACATTGGGTTAACAACATTTAACAAGATCGTTAACCTAAAGGTTTCAAAACAACACTTACATGTAACGACTAACGATGACTTAACGACTCAGTTAAAATGTATATACATGTAGTGTTTTAATATGTATTTATAAACTTTTGAAAGACTTCAATACACTTATCAAAATACTTCTAATTAACAAAAATGCTTACAATTACATCCTCGTTCAGTTTCATCAACAATTCTACTCGTATGCACCCGTATTCGTACTCGTACAATACACAACTTTTAGATGTATGTACTATTGGTATATACACTCCAATGATCAGCTCTTAGCAGCCCATGTGAGTCACCTAACACATGTGGGAACCATCATTTGGCAACTAGCATGAAATATCTCATAAAATTACAAAAATATGAGTAATCATTCATGACTTATTTACATGAAAACAAAATTACATATCCTTTATATCTAATCCATACACCAACGACCAAAAACACCTACAAACACTTTCATTCTTCAATTATCTTCATCTAATTGATCTCTCTCAAGTTCTATCTTCAAGTTCTAAGTGTTCTTCATATATTCTACAAGTTCTAGTTACATAAAATCAAGAATACTTTCAAGTTTGCTAGCTCACTTCCAATCTTGTAAGGTGATCATCCAACCTCAAGAAATCTTTGTTTCTTACAGTAGGTTATCATTCTAATACAAGGTAATAATCATATTCAAACTTTGGTTCAATATCTATAACTATAACAATCTTATTTCAAGTGATGATCTTACTTGAACTTGTTTTCGTGTCATGATTCTGCTTCAAGAACTTCGAGCCATCCAAGGATCCATTGAAGCTAGATCCATTTTTCTCTTTTCCAGTAGGTTTATCCAAGAAACTTAAGGTAGTAATGATGTTCATAACATCATTCGATTCATACATATAAAGCTATCTTATTCGAAGGTTTAAACTTGTAATCACTATAACATAGTTTAGTTAATTCTAAACTTGTTCGCAAACAAAAGTTAATCCTTCTAACTTGACTTTTAAAATCAACTAAACACATGTTCTATATCTATATGATATGCTAACTTAATGATTTAAAACCTGGAGACACGAAAAACACCATAAAACCGGATTTACGCCGTCGTAGTAACACCGCGGGCTGTTTTGGGTTAGTTAATTAAAAACTATGATAAACTTTGATTTAAAAGTTGTTATTATGAGAAAATGAACATGAAACTATATCCAAAAATTATGGTTAAACTCAAAGTGGAAGTATGTTTTCTAAAATGGTCATCTAGACGTCGTTCTTTCGACTGAAATGACTACCTTTACAAAAACGACTTGTAACTTATTTTTCAGACTATAAACCTATACTTTTTCTGTTTAGATTCATAAAATAGAGTTTAATATGAAACCATAGCAATTTGATTCACTCAAAACGGATTTAAAATGAAGAAGTTATGGGTAAAACACGATTGGATAATTTTTCTCATTTTAGCTACGTGAACATTGGTAACAAATCTATTCCAACCATAACTTAATCAACTTGTATTGTATATTATGTAATCTTGAGATACCGTAGACATGTATACAATGTTTCGACCTATCATGTCGACACATCTATATATATTTCGGAACAACCATAGACACTCTATATGTGAATGTTGGAGTTAGCTATACAGGGTTGAGGTTGATTCCAAAATATATATAGTTTGAGTTGTGATCAATATTGAGATACGTATACACTGGGTCGTGGATTGATTCAAGATAATATTTATCGATTTATTTCTGTACATCTAACTGTGGACAACTAGTTGTAGGTTACTAACGAGGACAGCTGACTTAATAAACTTAAAACATCAAAATATATTAAAAGTGTTGTAAATATATTTTGAACATATTTTGATATATATGTATATATTGTTATAGGTTCGTGAATCAACCAGTGGCCAAGTCTTACTTCCCGACGAAGTAAAAATCTGTGAAAGTGAGTTATAGTCCCACTTTTAAAATCTAATATTTTTGGGATGAGAATACATGCAGGTTTTATAAATGATTTACAAAATAGACACAAGTACGTGAAACTACATTCTATGGTTGAATTATCGAAATCGAATATGCCCCTTTTTATTAAGTCTGGTAATCTAAGAATTAGGGAACAGACACCCTAATTGACGTGAATCCTAAAGATAGATCTATTGGGCCTAACAAACCCCATCCAAAGTACCAGATGCTTTAGTACTTCGAAATTTATATTATATCCGAAGGGTGTCCCGGAATAATGGAGATATTCTTATATATGCATCTTGTTAATGTCGGTTACCAGGTGTTCACCATATGAATGATTTTTATCTCTATGTATGGGATGTGTATTGAAATAGGAAATCTTGTGGTCTATTATTATGATTTGATATATATAGGTTAAACCTATAACTCACCAACATTTTTGTTGACGTTTTAAGCATGTTTATTCTCAGGTGATTATTAAGAGCTTCCGCTGTCGCATACTTAAATAAGGACGAGATTTGGAGTCCATGCTTTTAAGATATTGTGTAAAAACTGCATTCAAGAAACTTATTTTGTTGTAACATATTTGTATTGTAAACCATTATGTAATGGTCGTGTGTAAACAGGATATTTTAGATTATCATTATTTGATAATCTACGTAAAGCTTTTTAAACCTTTATTGATGAAATAAAGGTTATGGTTTGTTTTAAAATGAATGCAGTCTTTGAAAAACATCTCATATAGAGGTCAAAACCTAGCAACGAAATCAATTAATATGGAACGTTTTTAATCAATAAGAACGGGACATTTCAGTGGCTTCGCATAAGTCCATGGTTGCAAGATTTTTTATGCGTTGCGCAACGCTTTACACGTGTTGCGCGCACTTTTCCTTTGCACCATGGTGGCTCCGCATAAGTCCATGGTTGCAAGATTTCTTGTGCGTTGCGCAACACTTTTCACGTGTTGCGCGCACTTTTCGTTTGCACCAAGGCGGCTCCTCATAAGTCCATGGTTGCAAGATTTTTTGTGCGATGCGCAACACTTTTCACGTGTTGCGCGCACGTTTCCTTTGCACCATGGCGTCTCCGCATAAGTCCATGGTTGCAAGATTTTTTGTGCGATGCGCAACACTTTACACGTGTTGCGCGAACTTTTTGTTTGCACCATGGCGGCTCCGCATAAGTCCATGGTTGCAAGATTTTTTGTGCGCTGCGCAACACTTTTCACGTGTTGCGCGCACTTTTCCTTTGCACCATGGCGGCTTCGCATAAGTCCATGGTTGCAAGATTTTTTGTGCGTTGCGCAACGCTTTACACGTGTTGCGCGCACTTTTTGTTTGCACCATGGCGACTCTGCATAAGTCAATGGTTGCAAGATTTTTTGTGCGCTGCGCAACACTTTTCACGTGTTGCGCGCACGTTTCCTTTGCACCATGGCAGCTTCGCATAAGTCCATGGTTGCAAGATTTTTTGTGCGTTGCGCAACGCTTTTCACTTGTTGCGCGCACGTTTCCTTTGCACCATGGCGGCTTCGCATAAGTCCATGGTTGCAAGATTTTTTGTGCGTTGCGCAACGCTTTACACGTGTTGCGGGTACTTTTCGTTTGCACCATGGCGGCTCCGCATAAGTCCATGGTTGCAAGATTTCTTGTGCGTTGCCCAACACTTTTAACGTGTTGCGCGCACTTTTCGTTTTCACCATGGCGGCTCCGCATAAGTCCATGGTTGCAAGATTTTTTTTGCGCTGCGCAACACTTTTCACGTGTTGCGCGCACGTTTCCTTTGTACCATGGCAGCTCCGCATAAGTCCATGATTGCAAGATTTTTTGTGCGTTGCGCAACGCTTTTCACTTGTTGCGCGCACGCTTCCTTTGCACCATGGCGGCTTTGCATAAGTCCATGGTTGCAAGATTTTTTGTGCGTTGCGCAACGCTTTACACGTGTTGCGCGCACTTTTCCTTTGCACCATGGCGGCTCCACATAAGTCCATGGTTGCAAGATTTCTTGTGCGTTGCGCAACACTTTTCACATGTTGCGCGCACTTTTCGTTTGCACCATGGCGACTCCTCATAAGTCCATGGTTGCAAGATTTTGTGAGCTGCGCAACACTTTTCACGTGTTGCGCGCACGTTTCCTTTGCACCATGGCGTCTCCGCATAAGTCCATGGTTGCAAGATTTTTTGTGCGATGCGCAACGCTTTACACGTGTTGCGCGCACTTTTTGTTTGCACCATGGCGGCTCCGCATAAGTCCATGGTTGCAAGATTTTTTGTGCGTTGCACAACACTTTTCACGTGTTGCCCGCACTTTTCCTTTGCACCATGGCGGCTTCGCATAAGTCCACGGTTGCAAGATTTTTTGTGCGTTGCGCAATGCTTTACACGTGTTGCGCGCACTTTTTGTTTGCACCATGGCGACTCTGCATAAGTCAATGGTTGCAAGATTTTTTGTGCGCTGCGCAACACTTTACACGTGTTGTGCGCACGTTTCCTTTGCACCATGGCGCCTTTGCATAAGTCCATGGTTGCAAGATTTTTTGTGCGTTGCGCAACGCTTTTCACTTGTTGCGCGCACGTTTCCTTTGCACCATGGCGGCTTCGTATAAGTCCATGGTTGCAAGATTTTTTGTTCGTTGCGCAACACTTTACACGTGTTGCGGGCACTTTTCGTTTGCACCATGGCGGCTCTGCATAAGTCCATGGTTGCAAGATTTCTTGTGCGTTGCGCAACACTTTTCACGTGTTGCGCGCACTTTTCGTTTGCACCATGGCGACTCCGCATAAGTCCATGGTAGCAAGATTTTTTGTGCGCTGTGCAACACTTTTCACGTGTTGCGCGCACGTTTCCTTTGCACCATGGCGGCTCCGCATAAGTCCATGGTTGCAAGATTTTTTGTGCGATGCGCAACGCTTTACACGTGTTGCACGCACTTTTTGTTTGCACCATGGCGGCTCCGCATAAGTCCATGGTTGCAAGATTTTTTGTGCGCTGCGCAACACTTTTCACGTGTTGCGCGCACTTTTCCTTTGCACCATGGCGGCTTCGCATAAGTCCATGTTTGCAAGATTTTTTGTGCGTTGCGCAACGCTTTACACGTGTTGCGCGCACTTTTTGTTTGCACCATGGCGGCTCCGCATAAGTCCATGGTTGCAAGATTTTTTGTGCTCTGCGCAACACTTTTCACGTGTTGTGCACACTTTTCCTTTACACCATGGTGGCTTCGCATAAGTCCATGGTTGCAAGATTTTGTGTGCGTTGCGCAACGCTTTACATGTGTTGTGCGCACTTTTCCTTTGCACCATGGCGGCTCCGCATAAGTCCATGGTTGCAAGATATCTTGTGCGTTGCGCAACACTTTACACGTGTTGCACGCACTTTTCTTTTGCACCATGGCGGCTCCGCATAAGTCCATGGTCGCAAGATTTTTGTGCGTTGCGCAACGCTTTACACGTGTTGCGCGCACTTTTCCTTTGCACCATGGCGGCTTCGCATAAGTCCATGGTCGCTAAGTTTTTATGTGCATTGCGCAACACTTTGCATGAGTTGTGCGCACTTTTCCTTTGCACCATGGCGGTTCCGCGTAAGGCCATGGTTGCATGATTTTTTGTGCGTTGCGCAACGTTTTACACGTGTTGCGCGCACTTTTCCTTCGCATCATGGCGGCTTCGCATAAGTCCATGGTCGCAAGTTTTTATGTGCGTTGCGCAACACTTTGCATGTGTTGTGCGCACTTTGCATTTGCACCATGGCGGCTCCGCGTAAGGCCATGGTTGCATGATTTTTTGTGCATTGCGCAACACTTTGAATGTGTTGTGCGAACTTTGCATTTGCACCATGGTGGCTCCGCGTAAGGCCACGGTTGCAGTTTATGTGTTTTGCATAGTTTCTTTTGGGTACTATACCTTGTACATTTCCATTACTTTACGATGGTAAATCGTAGAATTTTAATTCTTGTTCCTTACACGTTCATCGCTCCCAAAGGTGGTGTCAACTTAATGTTGGATTTCAACACCACTAAATACTTTAGTAGTATTGAAATGGGGGCTAGCATTGTGCTAGGTTAGTAGTGGGAAAGATGTGTTCCATTGTCATGTGCGGCCGTGCAACTTATTTTTGGTGGCCAGTTGCACAATACGTGTTCTTAGGAATATCTCCCCTTTGGGAGGAGCATCATTATGCCTCTATATAACACCGGTCGCTCCCGTTTCATGTTTCGCTGTGTCGTCATTGACCATACTAGTTTGTCGGAACTGACGCACTTCATTACCTTCTTTATGGTAAAGGCATAGAGTTATGACGCAAATATTCCGCAACACGCTTCAACAATACACGGTATCTTTTCATACTACTTTTACGCGTTGAGTGTCACTTATGGCATTAATCCCGCATAGCACCATTCATGCTTCTCACGACTCTATTGCACGTTGTACATGCTTATATCAACCTTACATTGCGCCTCAGTGCCTCCGCATAAGCCCATGGCTGCAGTTCTACTTCGCGCACCTTGCATAGTTCTTTGAGCGGTTATTTGTGTAGGGTCTTGTGCACAACGCAGTGCGCGGTCTTTTCTATGCCCCTTTTGCGTGGCCATTAGAGCGCAGTTCTTTATGTAATGCCTTGCGCAGTTCTTTTCTATTAGAATTTCTATGCGCATTTATGTATCACCCTTGAAGGTGGTGTCAACTTAATGTTGGATTTCAACACCACAAAATACTTAGTAGTATTGAAATGGGGGCTACCAAGATATATGGATATATGGCTTTAAGTGATAGGGAAGATTTGTTTCCTTTGGCGACGACCCTAAGCCTAAAACACTTTTACGCATTTTGTATTGTGCCATGGCGGCTCCACGCAAGACCATGGTCGCAATATTATTCGTGCATTGCGTGTACTGCGCGCACTTGTCCTTTGCACCATGGCGGCTCCGCGTAAGGCCATGGTTGCATGATTATTTGTGCGTAGCGCAACACTTTTCATGTGTTGCGTGCACTTTACTTTCCGCCATGGCGGCTTCATGTAAGCCCATGGCGGCATTTCATTTGTGCATTTCACACGTTGCTTAAGACCATGGTGGCTCTGCGTAAACCCATGGCCGCACCTCATTTGGCATGCGGCGACATTAAAGAGGTAATATATAGCTAGTTGGACTTGATCACCCAAATTATCAGCTTATGTTCTTTACGACCACAATACACCTCTTCTTCTTATGGCTTCTCACCTACTTCCTTGCCTACAATCATTTTCATGATTGGTTTTTGGGTTTTAACTGTATGATTAATTGTACGGGTTTCCCTGGTTCATCACATGATTAAAATCATTTGACGGAAGTCATAACATTACGTAGATTACACTCTATCAAATCGATAGCCGGGTTATGTAAACCATCACTATCATCATTCGTGGTTAAGGTTAACAGGTTAGTCTCTCACGACTGTAACCTACAGCCTTCACGGGGGCCATCGATCAACGAACGTTATCGATGGTGGACTTAACATTTAACCACCCCATCGATATCATCATATCGATCTGGGTTATTCACGGTAGCCGGACCGGAGAGTTAAATTCTAAGATCCTTAAACCCCACATTACTCGTAATCCCGCTAGGATTGTCTACGGTTTACAAACCGAAGAGTGGAATCCTGTCCTCAAAATTCTATTGTTCATGGCAAGATTAATGAAATGTCCCGTTCTTATTGATTAAAAACGTTCCATATTAATTGATTTCGTTGCGAGGTTTTGACCTCTATATGAGACGTTTTTCAAAGACTGCATTCATTTTAAAACAAACCATAACCTTTATTTCATCAATAAAGGTTTAAAAAGCTTTACGTAGATTATCAAATAATGATAATCTAAAATATCCTGTTTACACACGACCATTACATAATGGTTTACAATACAAATATGTTACAACAAAATAAGTTTCTTGAATGCAGTTTTTACACAATATCTTACAAGCATGGACTCCAAATCTCGTCCTTATTTAAGTATGCGACAGCGGAAGCTCTTAATAATCACCTGAGAATAAACATGCTTAAAACGTCAACAAAAATGTTGGTGAGTTATAGGTTTAACCTATATATATCAAATCATAATAATAGACCACAAGATTTCATATTTCAATACACATCCCATACATAGAGATAAAAATCATTCATATGGTGAACACCTGGTAACCGACATTAACAAGATGCATATATAAGAATATCCCCATCATTCCGGGACACCCTTCGGATATGATATAAATTTCGAAGTACTAAAGCATCCGGTATTTTGGATGGGGTTTGTTAGGCCCAATAGATCTATCTTTAGGATTCGCATCAATTAGGGTGTCTGTTCCCTAATTCTTAGATTACCAGACTTAATAAAAAGGGGCATATTCGATTTCGATAATTCAACCATAGAATGTAGTTTCACGTACTTGTGTCTATTTTGTAAATCATTTATAAAACCTGCATGTATTCTCATCCCAAAAATATTAGATTTTAAAAGTGGGACTATAACTCACTTTCACAGATTTTTACTTCGTCGGGAAGTAAGACTTGGCCACTGGTTGATTCACGAACCTATAACAATATATACATATATATCAAAGTATGTTCAAAATATATTTACAACACTTTTAATATATTTTGATGTTTTAAGTTTATTAAGTCAGCTGTCCTCGTTAGTAACCTACAACTAGTTGTCCACAGTTAGATGTACAAAAATAAATCGATAAATATTATCTTGAATCAATCCATGACCCAGTGTATACGTATCTCAGTATTGATCACAACTCAAACTATATATATTTTGGAATCAACCTCAACCCTGTATAGCTAACTCCAACATTCACATATAGAGTGTCTATGGTTGTTCCGAAATATATATAGATGTGTCGACATGATAGGTCGAAACATTGTATACGTGTCTATGGTATCTCAAGATTACATAATATACAATACAAGTTGATTAAGTTATGGTTGGAATAGATTTGTTACCAATTTTCACGTAGCTAAAATGAGAAAAATTATCCAATCTTGTTTTACCCATAACTTCTTCATTTTAAATCCGTTTTGAGTGAATCAAATTGCTATGGTTTCATATTGAACTCTATTTTATGAATCTAAACAGAAAAAGTATAGGTTTATAGTCGGAAAAATAAGTTACAGGTCGTTTTTGTAAAGGTAGTCATTTCAGTCGAAATAGTAGTAGTAGTAATAATAGGAATGAAATTAAGAGTGTATACCCCTCTTGAAGCCTTTTCTAAAAAAAAATGCTCCATACGAGACTCGAACCCGTGACCTCTCGTTAACCCCACACACGCCCAACCATTTAACTGCTTGTTACATACTTGTAATATCTCGCTCATTTAATTATTTATTATAGTCACGCAGTTTATCATTTTTACTTTAAACCCTCATCCCAATTTCTACACGACATCATCCTCATAGAATCATCATCATCATCGTAGACCCATCATCATCTCAGCATACATTTATTATCGCCATCATATATTATCATCATAATCTCATCAAAGTCCATCGTGATTTTATGTATTAACATACATAATCATCATCTTCGATTAACACTTTGTTCATCACATCTCCTCCTATAATCATGCCGTAATATCACGTCCTTCGTCATCATCAACGTTTGTATGATTAAAGACAGGCACGTAAGGCAGTAACAGCAATAGCTGTTTCGAGTAAACAGAAACCCAGAAGAAAAAAATATATATGTAGTTGCAGTCACTCCTTTCCTAATCTCATCAGCCCAAAGTTGTTAACCCAACTCCAAAGACATGTATGTGATCCTTTAATCAAGCCCAACTAACATGTAGTGGCCCAATCGATTAAATATCCAGCTGTAACTGAATTGTGTCGACATAAATAATGGGTGGGTTCGGTTTTTGACCAGAAAACAAAAAGGAACAACAACCTATCATCATCTAGTCCCACCTCATCATCCTTATCATTATTAACAGCTTCATCAACCTTTATCATATCGTTATCATCATCTTTATTCTTTTACTTGTAATCAAAAACCGAAATCTATACCACTGCAGTAGCAGTTGCGGAACAGGATGGTAATCGAATAGAAACAATAACCTTTTGCAGGTTTTTGGTGGGTTTCGAAATAATATAAAAGGAAAGAAAAAGAAAAAGAAAAAAATATAGCGAACAGAAATGGAGCAGTAATAATAGTGGTATCGTGTTCACAGCTGTGACAGAAAAAGAATTTAAGCATAGCAGCAGTGATGGTGTTCTTGTGGTGTTTTGTTCATGATCAAGTTCAAGAGAGATAGAGATAAGAGAGAGTGGTTATGGGTGTTGATGGAAATGGTGGCGGTTAAATGGGTTACGTTCGAATAGATAATAGAATGTACCGTTATAGAAGGAGGTGGTCAAGAAATAGTAAACAAAGCATGTAACAACACCAATGGTGTTCGAAGGACATAACAGTGAGTGTGTGTGTGGCCTTCGATAAAAATAGTTAACAATGGTTTCGAGTGATGGCGTTGTTTGTAAGAATGGTGAGTTGCAAAGGTGGTGTCGGTTGTGTGCTAGTATCGTGGTGATGGTTATTGTTAAGTTCTTGATAGATTGCTTTAAGTATTGGTATGGTTTAATCAAGAAATGAAAGCAATACTTATGAAGATATATATCAGCTAGCATAAGGAAATTGTACAGCTGTTGTTATGTCGATTATGAAACAGGATTTTGTGGGTGTTTGTGTAGGTTCTTGTTATAAAAAGATGAGTTATGGTTGGTGATTGATTCATAGAATAAAGTTAACAAACAAGTGGTACAAAGAATAAGAGAAAGTGACTAGATAGATGAAAGATAACAAACACAGTAAAATAATGAAGTTCTCGTGATCTTTAATTGTAATCATACTGCCGACAGTTTTCGCGGACTGCTATTTCGTGCCCCGTTGTTCACTCAGTGGCGAATAAAAATCATCAAAAAAATCTCATATTTTTAAATTAAATTCCTTTATTTATTTCGGTCATTATGGTATAAAATTCGATCATTAATTTATTAAATAAAAATTACATCAACTGTCCCTCTCATTTATGGGTAAAATATAAAAAGTGTTAAAATTAATTAATTAGATCCTAAATATACTTTTAATAAGCCTATAACTTATATAACTCATTTTCGAATCACCTTTTATTTTAAAATTACATAAGTTCGTATTTAACTTGCTTAATAACAAATGAGATGACAAACAAGTATTACTATCGTTTAATAATTATTCGATATATATACTTTTATATTTATATATATATATATATATATATATATATATATATATATATATATATATATATATATATATATATATATATATATATATATATATATATATATATATATATATATATATATTCATTTAAATGACAACTTTATTATATCGTTTGTTCTTTTACATATTTATTTCTAATATTCAAATTATACCTTACTTCCAATTATATTTCAAATTAAAATATATATGTATGTATCTACAATTAGTTGTTCGTGAATCATCGGGAATAGTCAAAGGGTAAGTGATTACATGAATATAGATTTCAAAACTTTCGAGACTCAACATTACAGATTTTGCTTATCGTGTCGGAATCATATAAAGATTAAAGTTTAAATTTGATCGGAAATTTCCGGGTCATCACAGTACCTACCCGTTAAAAGAAATTTCGTCCCGAAATTTGGTAGAGGTCGTCATGGCTAACCATAAAAATATTTTCATGACGAATATGAGTTGTTGAATAGAGTTTTATCATCATTGAATAATATGGATAAAACAATTTGATTATACGAAGAGTATAAGTGAAGCTATCGCCAAGAGTGAAATGAGTAGATATAGATTCGTCATATCTTTTGACGTAGATAGGATTGATTTCCCAGTTCAAGAGATTTGAAGAAAATCTTCGTAATAAGATTTGATTCTTCGGTAGTCAAGGGAATTAGGATCCGCTTTAAATGCGGTCATCTGTTTTGATTGCCTTGTTGAATATTTTACTATAAATCCACCCTCGTCGTTTCCTTACAACTCACACCTTCTATTCTTTCTCCCTCACTTCATAATTTATAGTGTTTGTTAATATGCTCCATCCCGTTTTGATCCTTGATATACTTCTAACCTTCATATCTGTCATTCTTCTCTTTCATCTACCACCGAAGGATTCTATTTACTTCTACTATTATCTTGGGGTTATAGTGTTATTAATTTTCTTGTGCCTTTACGTGGCAATACGTATTGATATGCACGGTTTGTAATTTATGTATTGTTGTCGAGCTTTATATTTTCTTTTATATTCAAGGGTTCCATACCTTTTGTCTCCTCTTCCCGATTACAAGTCAAGCGAATAATGGTCCGAAATTCATAGGTATGGATTTTGAAATGAACATAGTTAATGTCCTAAGAAGGAATTCGTAATGGCACGATCTTGATTTGGTAAATTACCAGAATATCCGGAAAGATAGAACTATCAACAAGATAAGCTCTAGATATGTTCGGAGATTGAGTAGAATGTAAGAGTCGTGTAAATGGCACATGATGACGGTACTGTGAATCATCACGTCCCATTAGAAACTCAGCATGAATTACTGTAATATAATCACGTTGATCAAGTGTCATTATATTATACTAACTCATGCATCAGTTCCCAACACTACTTCAAAAACATTCATAATTTAAACTCGAATTTTTAAAGAAATTTAGAAACTAAAGTAGTTTCCTTTATGATGTAATATAGATAGCATGAAGAGATAAATAATTTCGGACGAGAATATTTATGAAAATATCTTCAGAAATATCGAAGATATTTATGATGATATTTTGGAATTTCTAAGTTCGATGGTTGATGAGGAAGATTTTCCGCAAGATTTTAACATGAGTACGGAGCAAGATATTCGTTGAAGGTTTCATCGGGTCCAGAATTACCTGGATTCTTTGAATATATGGTATGGTCCTTGTATTTGTCCTTGTTCTCCTTCGTGGTTAGCTCAATCCGTTTTCCAGTTTCAACTTTTCTGAGCTTTTCCAACATTCTATTGTTTATCATCAAACTTTCGATGTTTAAGGTCGTTTACGGTTGTCTATGGTTTCTGCTGCTTCATTCAACTTTTTCAACATTTATAGTATTGATTTGTGACTGAGTGCTTTTCAGAATTTCAGAATGAGAGATCATAATTCTAAGAGATAAATGTCATACATATAACTGTTGATGTAGATATGCTGTGAGTTTTCAAAGTACTGATTGCTGATTCCCGGTAATTGTTATGGCAGTTCTCGTTATAAGATGCGGATGAGTATATGATAGGGTTTCAATGAATAAATATAATGACTTATCAGAGAGATTTAACCAAGAAGCAACGAGGTTGCTGGTACGTCTGCTGGTAATATGGTAAAATATGAAAGGTTCCCCGGTAACAATAAAAGAGCACGTATATATATCACGGTTATAATAAGGTTGTTTCGAACGAAAAGTCGAAGTTGTCTTGCTGGAGCTGTGACAAAATTGGCTATTTTGAAGAAAAGCTGCAAGGTTATTTTGGGTAATAATAACACTAAAGAAATTAGCACAGTTATGTGTTAAACATTTACTCAGTTTTCGAGAATTTTTCAAGTGCATAACTATATGCATCAATCTTTTCTTCCGTAGATGAAGTGCGGTTTGGTTCATCCTATCGGTTGAGGTGTTTTCAAAAATCATGAAAGGTTTAAACGCAGATTGTAATCGTCAAGATACAAATGAGGTTTAAGGTGAAATCAAGTGGCAAACTTGAAGAATTGTTTAGTTTCATATATTATAATCAATATTTTAATTCATTTTAATTGTCCAATGTTATTAGTCTACAGTCGATAGTCCACAGTTAACAGTACAATAATTCATTTTCATATATAATTTAATATATAATATTCGAATTAATTAATACGTATCGTGACCCGTGTACATGTCTCAGACTCGATCACAACTCAAAGTATATATATTATTATAGAATCAACCTCAACCCTGTATAGAGAACTCGATCATTACTGCATATAGAGTGTCTATGGTTATTCCAAATAATATATATAGATGCGTCGATATGATATGTCAAAACCTTGTATACATGTCCCGATATTTAAAGTGCGTGAAAATAAATACAGAAACTAAATGACGATAAATAAAATGCATAAAGTAAATAACAGAAATTAAATGACGATAAATAAAATTGCGAGAATGTAAATTGCGATAATTAAATTGCGATAAATAAAGTGTAACAATTAGCTGGGAACAATTAGCTCGGAACTGTTAGCGTGGATTCTTAACAAAATTTCTCATAGTTAATTTGTTTGTTTCTAACAAATTTTATTTTGTCAAATGTTTCCTTCATTATGCCACTTGATTTTTGATAAATCAAAATCCGTATATGAAATTGGATGGATATGGTTATTCTATGGTGAATCAGATTCGTATATCGGTGGATGTAAGTAGGATAATAAATGACCGTTGAATTAGCTTCAAAGAATGTACAGTGTAACTTATTAATGTGAAATTTAAATAGTCCTCGGGTATTACCTACCCGTTAAAATATTTTCACCATTAACAGTTTGTACAAGAGAATTTTTTTTTTTTTATTACAATCTTTATGAAAACATATATACATATATATTTTCTTCAGATGTATTCATGGATTTAATGAGTTAATATAATATTAAACTCATTTGCTTTTCGGTTGGAACTAGAATAAATAATCTTTAAAACTTTAGAGATTACATATTCGACATGTCGAACGAAGATCATACTCAAAGCACAGATGATGATTTTGAAGCATGGATTGTTGATGGTACTGGTGCTGTTATTGATTGTACTGTTGGTGCCGGTGATGTTGCTGAAGCTGGTACATTTTGCACCATATTCTCCGAATTGATTATTCGAGCGCGAAGTTCGTTGACTTATTACTCCAGGATGATTATCGGTCGGACGAGTGGATGAATAAGGTTCAGAATTGTAGATAGAATATAATCTTGTCGAGGTATCCTGGAAATGAGACTAAAAATGGTGTCTCGAACAGGTTCGCCGGTAAACGCTTCAGGTTCATTGTCAAGAGGTGAATTTGGTTGATGGAAGGGATTTCCTTCTGTGCGTTTCCATTTATTAAGTCGACTACGAACCCATCAGATGAATTGATAATGGTTGATTGGTTGATTCATGCCGATGACGCTGTTTTCGGAGCTTAGATGAACATCTATGTTGGAATAGCTGTCTGAATAACTATCGGAATAGCTATTGGAATCTGAGGGACTCGAACTGGTTGCAGTATTTATCTCGTACGATCAGATGAAGGATTTTCGATAAGAAATAGATTATAGGATATAGATTAGTACCCTGCAATACATAATCTACATATGCATATATAATACTAAAATCCCATAAGTTACGGAGGAATCTACGGAAGTTGTCAGGCAAAGTTACAGTAACAGATACGCTAAGATATGAAGTAGCAGATACGCTAAGATATGAATTTTGTCTATACACTATTCATGCAGTCAATGCAGTAAAATGTGTCTAGACTAAGAATGATAAGCAAGTGATTCTCTAAGAATGATAAGCAGGTAATTTTTGACACAAAATGATAAGCAAAACTTTTGACATGCAGACACGGTCGAAGTCCAGACTCACTAATGCATCCTAACGACTTATCAGTTAGACACACTAATGCAGATATGGTTCGCTAAGACCACCGCTCTGATACCAACTGTGAAGACCCGTCCTAATCCATCCGGACGAAGTCCATATCGATTATAAACGATTCACAACAGTTGATTACATCGCGAGGTATTTGACCTCTATATGATACATTTTACAAACATTGCATTCATTTTTGAAAAGACAATCTTTCATTTCATTGAAAGTTGACGGCATGCATACCATTTCATAACATATTTAACTATAATTGACTTAACAAACTTCTTGATGAACTCGACGACTTGAATGCAACGTCTTTTGAAATATGTCATGAATGACTCCAAGTAATATCTTTAAAATGAGCAAATGCACAGCGGAAGATTTCTTTCATACCTGAGAATAAACATGCTACCAAGTGTCAACCAAAAGGTTGGTGAGTTCATTAGTTTAACATAAATAATCATTTCATAATTTTAATAGGCCACAAGATTTCATATTTCCGTTTCTCATAAACATACGTCCCATGCATAGAGACAAAAATATCATTCATATGGATTGAACACCTGGTAACCGACATTCACAATATACATATAAGAATATCCCCATCATTCCGGGATCCTCCTTCGGACATGATATAAATTTCGAAGTACTAAAGCATCCGGTACTTTGGACGGGGCTTGTTGGGCCCGATAGATCTATCTTTAGAGTTCACGTCAATTAGGGTGTCTGTTCCCTAATTCTTAGATTACCAGACTTAATACAAAAGGGCATATTCGATTTCGATCATTCAACCATATAATGTAGTTTTGATTACTTGTGTCTATTTCGTAAAAACATTTATATATAAAAAAATGCGCATGTATTCTCAGTCCCAAAAATGTAAAGAGTAAAAGGGAGCAAATGAACTCACGCATATAAATATTGTAAAATAGTTAATAAAGCATTTGCATGTATTCTCAGCCCAAAAATGTATATAAAAAGGGAATAATGAAACTCACCATACTGTATTTCGTAGTACAAATACATATATCGTCATTGAACAAGTGTAAGGTTGGCCTCGGATTCACGAACCTAAATTAATTATATATATTTATTTGTTGGTCAATATTTGTCTAACAAATTAAGTCAAGTCATAGTGTACCACAATCCTAGTGCTCGAGATTAATATGCAAGAGTTAACAAAAGTCAATTTGACTCACAATGATTTCTAAAATTTATACATGATTATTATAAAGTTTAAATATCGTCGTTTTATATCCTTAAATATTTTTAAAAGATTTATTAGAGTAAATAATATAATTTATTTATTAATAAATAAAACTTTATATAAGAAAAATACTTTTATGTTTCTTAGATATTAAAATTTATAAAGTTCATTGAATATCATAAAAATGTTATGATAGGTTTTATTAAGGTAATTATATTATTTGTATTATATTTTTAATTGATAAAATAATATTAATAATAATAATAAGTAAAAGTTGTATTATTTTGTATTAATAATTATTATTATCCTACTAATAATAACAATATTTATATTTACAAGAATGGTATTATAACAATATGATAATTCTTATTAATAATGAAATTTTACAATGATGTTCCTAAAAAAAAAATATAATAATTTTTGTAAAGATTAATAATAATACTTTTAATAATAATAATAATAATAATAATAATAATAATAATAATAATAATAATAATAATTAGATAAAAACTAGAACGACGATATTAACGACGATAAAAATAATAATTTTTAATAATAATACAAAACTTCAATTGACAATAACTTCTAATCAGTTCATCGAATCCATTCGATATCTAAATGAAAAGTTAATGATTTTTCGCCAGCTTTCCAATGACATGCACATCATATCCCCTATTCTAGTGGCATGTATATCTAATTTAGGATTTATCATAACTTATCTAACGATAATATCAACCGTACAAACATGCATACTTCTATATACTCGAGCACTAGTCAGGGATACACTAATAACACTAATAATAATAATAATAATAATAATAATAATAATAATAATAATAATAATAATAATAATAATAATAATAATAATAATAATAATAGTAGTAGTAGTAGTAGTAATAATAGGAATGAAATTAAGAGTGTATACCCCTCTTGAAGCCTTTTCTAAAAAAAAATGCTCCATACGAGACTCGAACCCGTGACCTCTCGTTAACCCCACACACGCCCAACCATTTAACTGCTTGTTACATACTTGTAATATCTCGCTCATTTAATTATTTATTATAGTCACGCAGTTTATCATTTTTACTTTAAACCCTCATCCCAATTTCTACACGACATCATCCTCATAGAATCATCATCATCGTAGACCCATCATCATCTCAGCATACATTTATTATCGCCATCATATATTATCATCATAATCTCATCAAAGTCCATCGTGATTTTATGTATTAACATACATAATCATCATCTTCGATTAACACTTTGTTCATCACATCTCCTCCTATAATCATGCCGTAATATCACGTCCTTCGTCATCATCAACGTTCGTATGATTAAAGACAGGCACGTAAGGCAGTAACAGCAATAGCTGTTTCGAGTAAACAGAAACCCAGAAGAAAAAAATATATATGTAGTTGCAGTCACTCCTTTCCTAATCTCATCAGCCCAAAGTTGTTAACCCAACTCCAAAGACATGTATGTGATCCTTTAATCAAGCCCAACTAACATGTAGTGGCCCAATCGATTAAATATCCAGCTGTAACTGAATTGTGTTGACATAAATAATGGGTGGGTTCGGTTTTTGACCAGAAAACAAAAAGGAACAACAACCTATCATCATCTAGTCCCACCTCATCATCCTTATCATTATTAACAGCTTCATCAACCTTTATCATATCGTTATCATCATCTTTATTCTTTTACTTGTAATCAAAAACCGAAATCTATACCACTGCAGTAGCAGTTGCGGAACAGGATGGTAATCGAATAGAAACAATAACCTTTTGCAGGTTTTTGGTGGGTTTCGAAATAATATAAAAGGAAAGAAAAAGAAAAATAAAAAAATATAGCGAACAGAAATGGAGCAGTAATAATAGTGGTATCGTGTTCACAGCTGTGACAGAAAAAGAATTTAAGCATAGCAGCAGTGATGGTGTTCTTGTGGTGTTTTGTTCATGATCAAGTTCAAGAGAGATTGAGATGAGAGAGAGTGGTTATGGGTGTTGATGGAAATGGTGGCGGTTAAATGGGTTACGTTCGAATAGATAATAGAATGTACCGTTATAGAAGGAGGTGGTCAAGAAATAGTAAACAAAGCATGTAACAACACCAATGGTGTTCGAAGGACATAACAGTGAGTGTGTGTGTGGCCTTCAACAAAAATAGTTAACAATGGTTTCGAGTGATGGCGTTGTTTGTAAGAATGGTGAGTTGCAAAGGTGGTGTCGGTTGTGTGCTAGTATCGTGGTGATGGTTATTGTTAAGTTCTTGATAGATTGCTTTAAGTATTGGTATGGTTTAATCAAGAAATGAAAGCAATACTTATGAAGATATATATCGGCTAGCATAAGGAAATTGTACAGCTGTTGTTATGTCGATTATGAAACAGGATTTTGTGGGTGTTTGTGTAGGTTCTTGTTATAAAAAGATGAGTTATGGTTGGTGATTGATTCATAGAATAAAGTTAACAAACAAGTGGTACAAAGAATAAGAGAAAGTGACTAGATAGATGAAAGATAACAAACACAGTAAAATAATGAAGTTCTCGTGATCTTTAATTGTAATCATACTGCCGACAGTTTTCGCGGACTGCTATTTCGTGCCCCGTTGTTCACTCAGTGGCGAATAAAAATCATCAGAAAAATCTCATATTTTTAAATTAAATTCCTTTATTTATTTCGGTCATTATGGTATAAAATTCGATCATTAATTTATTAAATAAAAATTACATCAACTGTCCCTCTCATTTATGGGTAAAATATAAAAAGTGTTAAAATTAATTAATTAGATCCTAAATATACTTTTAATAAGCCTATAACTTATATAACTCATTTTCGAATCACCTTTTATTTTAAAATTACATAAGTTCGTATTTAACTTGCTTAATAACAAATGAGATGACAAACAAGTATTACTATCGTTTAATAATTATTCACAACTTTATTATATCGTTTGTTCTTTTACATATTTATTTCTAATATTCAAATTATACCTTACTTCCAATTATATTTCAAATTAAAATATATATGTATGTATCTACAATTAGTTGTTCGTGAATCATCGGGAATAGTCAAAGGGTAAGTGATTACATGAATATAGATTTCAAAACTTTCGAGACTCAACATTACAGATTTTGCTTATCGTGTCGGAATCATATAAAGATTAAAGTTTAAATTTGATCGGAAATTTCCGGGTCATCACATCGGAGACCTGCACTTTCTACCATAAAGTGCTTCAAACGGCGCCATCTCAATGCTTGAATGGTAGCTGTTGTTGTAGGAAAATTCTGCTAACGGTAGATGTCGATCCCAACTGTTTCTGAAATCAATAACACATGCTCGTAGCATGTCTTCAAGCGTTTGTATCGTCCTTTCGCTCTGCCCATTAGTTTGTGGATGATATGCAGTACTCATGTCTAGACGAGTTCCTAATGCTCGCTGTAATGTCTGCCAGAATCTTGAAATAAATCTGCCATCCCTATCAGAGATAATAGAGATTGGTATTCCATGTCTGGAGACGACTTCCTTCAAATACAGTCGTGCTAACTTCTCCATCTTGTCATCTTCTCTTATTGGCAGGAAGTGTGCTGATTTGGTGAAACGATCAACTATTACCCAAATAGTATCAAAACCACTTGCAGTCCTTGGCAATTTAGTGATGAAATCCATGATAATGTTTTCCCATTTCCATTCCGGGATTTCGGGTTGTTGAAGTAGACCTGATGGTTTCTGATGCTCAGCTTTGACCTTAGAACACGTCAAACATTCTCCTACATATTTAGCAACATCGGCTTTCATACCCGGCCACCAAAAATGTTTCTTGAGATCCTTGTACATCTTCCCCGTTCCAGGATGTATTGAGTATCTGGTTTTATGAGCTTCTCTAAGTACCATTTCTCTCATATCTCCAAATTTTGGTACCCAAATCCTTTCAGCCCTATACCGGGTTCCGTCTTCCCGAATATTAAGATGCTTCTCCGATCCTTTGGGTATTTCATCCTTTAAATTTCCCTCTTTTAAAACTCCTTGTTGCGCCTCCTTTATTTGAGTAGTAAGGTTATTATGAATCATTATATTCATAGATTTTACTCGAATGGGTTCTCTATCCTTCCTGCTCAAGGCATCGGCTACCACATTTGCCTTCCCCGGGTGGTAACGAATCTCAAAGTCGTAATCATTCAACAATTCAATCCACCTACGCTGCCTCATATTCAGTTGTTTCTGATTAAATATGTGTTGAAGACTTTTGTGGTCGGTATATATAATACTTTTGACCCCATATAAGTAGTGCCTCCAAGTCTTTAATGCAAAAACAACCGCGCCTAATTCCAAATCATGCGTCGTATAATTTTGTTCGTGAATCTTCAATTGTCTAGACGCATAAGCAATCACCTTCGTTCGTTGCATTAATACACAACCGAGACCTTGCTTTGATGCGTCACAATAAATCACAAAATCATCATTCCCTTCAGGCAATGACAATATAGGTGCCGTAGTTAGCTTTTTCTTCAATAACTGAAACGCTTTCTCTTGTTCATCATTCCATTCAAATTTCTTCCCTTTATGCGTTAATGCAGTCAAGGGTTTTGCTATTCTGGAAAAGTCTTGGATGAACCTTCTGTAGTAACCAGCTAGTCCTAAAAACTGGCGTATGTGTTTCGGAGTTTTCGGGGTTTCCCACTTTTCAACAGTTTCTATCTTTGCCGGATCCACCTTAATACCTTCTTTGTTCACTATGTGACCGAGGAATTGAACTTCTTCCAACCAAAATGCACACTTTGAAAACTTAGCGTACAATTCTTCCTTCCTCAATACTTCTAACACCTTTCTCAAATGTTCACCGTGTTCTTGGTCATTCTTTGAGTAAATAAGTATGTCATCAATGAAAACAATGACAAACTTGTCAAGGTATGGTCCACACACTCGGTTCATAAGGTCCATGAACACAGCTGGTGCATTAGTTAAACCAAACGGCATGACCATAAACTCGTAATGACCGTAACGTGTTCTGAAAGCAGTCTTTGGAATATCATCTTCTTTCACCCGCATTTGATGATACCCGGAACGTAAGTCAATCTTTGAATAAACAGATGAGCCTTGTAGTTGATCAAATAAGTCATCGATTCTCGGTAGTGGGTAGCGGTTCTTGATGGTAAGTTTGTTCAACTCTCGGTAGTCGATACACAACCTGAATGTACCATCTTTCTTCTTGACAAACAAAACAGGAGCTCCCCACGGTGATGTGCTTGGTCGAATGAAACCACGCTCTAAAAGTTCTTGTAATTGGCTTTGCAGTTCTTTCATCTCGCTGGGTGCGAGTCTGTAAGGAGCACGAGCTATTGGTGCAGCTCCTGGTACAAGATCTATTTGAAATTCAACAGATCGATGTGGAGGTAGTCCCGGTAATTCTTTCGGAAATACATCGGGAAATTCTTTTGCGACGGGAACATCATTGATGCTTTTTTATTCAGTTTGTACTTTCTCGACGTGTGCTAGAACAGCATAGCAACCTTTTCTTATTAGTTTTTGTGCCTTCAAATTACTAATAAGATGTAGCTTCGTGTTGCCCTTTTCTCCGTACACCATTAAGGGTTTTCCTTTTTCTCGTATAATGCGAATTGCATTTTTGTAACAAACGATCTCTGCTTTCACTTCTATCAACCAGTCCATACCAATTATCACATCAAAACTCCCTAACTCTACCGGTATCAAATCAATCTTAAATGTTTCGCTAACCAGTTTAATTTCTCGATTCCGACATATATTATCTGCTGAAATTAATTTACCATTTGCTAATTCGAGTAAAAATTTACTATCCAAAGGCGTCAATGGACAACTTAATTTAGCACAAAAATCTCTACTCATATAGCTTCTATTCGCACCCGAATCAAATAAAACGTAAGCAGATTTATTGTCAATAAGAAACGTACCCGTAACAAGCTCCGGGTCTTCCTGTGCCTCTGCCGCATTAATATTGAAAACTCTTCCGCGGCCTTGTCCATTCGTGTTCTCCTGGTTCAGGCAATTTCTAATAATGTGGCCCGGTTTTCCACATTTATAACAAACTACATTGGCATAACTTGCTCCGACACTACTTGCTCCGCCATTACTCATTCCGACACCATTTGTTCCTTTCGTTCTATTAACCCCTGGTCCGTAGACCTCACACTTCGCCGCGCTATGACCATTTCTTTTACACTTGTTGCAAAATTTGGTGCAGAACCCCGAGTGATACTTTTCACACCTTTGGCATAGCTGCTTCTGATTGTTGTTGTCGTTGCGGTTATTATTGTTGTTGGGATGATTGTTGTAGTTGTTGTTGTTGTTGTTGTTGTTGTTGCTGTTGCTGTTGTTGTTGTTGTTGGGCCGTTTGTTGTAGTTGCGATTGATGTTGCGATTGTTGGGATAATTGTTGCGATTATTGTTGTAATTGCTGTTGTTGTTGAATTGGTGAATCTTATCACCGTTTTCCTCTTACTTTCTTTTGACTTGCTTCACATTGGCCTCTTCAGCAGTCTGTTCTTTAATTCTTTCTTCAATTTGGTTCACTAGTTTGTGAGCCATTCTACATGCCTGTTTTATGGAGGCGGGCTCGTGTGAACTTATATCTTCTTGGATTCTTTCCGGTAATCCTTTCACAAACGCGTCGATTTTCTCTTCCTCATCTTCGAATGCTCCCGGACACAATAGGCACAATTCTGTGAATCATCTTTCGTACGTGGTAATATCAAATCCTTGGGTTCGTAATCCTCTAAGTTCTGTCTTGAGCTTATTGACCTCAGTTCTGGGACGGTACTTCTCGTTCATCAAGTGCTTGAATGCAGACCACGGTAGTGCGTACGCATCGTCTTGTCCCACTTGCTCTAGATAGGTATTCCACCATGTTAACGGAGAACCTGTGAAGGTATGCGTAGCGTACTTCACTTTGTCCTCTTCAGTACACTTACTTATGGCAAACACCGATTCGACCTTCTCGGTCCACCGTTTCAATCCGATCAGTCCTTCGGTTCCATCAAATTCCAAAGGTTTGCAGGCAGTGAATTCTTTGTAGGTGCATCCTACACGATTTCCTGTACTGCTAGATCCAAGGTTATTGTTGGTATGTAGCGCAGCCTGTGTAGCGACCCGACAAAATCGTCATTGACGGCGCCGTCTACTTAGGTCCCGTTACGTGGTCATAAGTCTTTAAAACAACGTTTGACCAAAAGATATGTCGCATTCATTTCAAATGTAAAGATTGTTCAAAGTTTACGAGAATAGTTCCACCACAAGTTACGTTACAAAGTTATAAGTACAAATGAAACTTATGCGACACAATTTAAAAGTAGCCAAAAGACGCTCTGTGTATGCATATATACACGACATCCAATGCAAGTATCAAAATAATGAGCGGAAGCATGTATCATGTATCGTTCAAGGACCTGAGAAAAACATAGAAATCTGTCAACGAAAACGTTGGTGAAATCATAGGTTTAAGTAAGTAAGTACAAGTGAACCATAAGATTTGCATCAATGAAATAATAGTAATACATTCCAAAAGTTTGTTTCACGAGCACCCAATTATCAATGCTTAACATTCCTTCCATAGAACCCCATCACTTAGTGCTAGAACATACACTGTTTCTCGAAAATATATTTCATTCGTAAACGGTAGCGAACCGTTTGAATGAGGGTTTGTCAAACCCATATGGATCCATACAACATAAGTTCTCGCTTACACCCGGCAAGTGTAACTAATGATAATCGAATTGAGGATTTTGTTCTAAACTCGTATGTAGAATGTTTGTTTTCCTGTACTTGTGTTCACTTAGTAAAGAAATGTTTATGTTTTCTCATCCCAAATGTAAGTTCAAAAAGAGTAAAAGTGGGACTATGATCTCACCTTGAGTGCACGAGTAGTAAAGTACTTCAACAAGTAAACGTGTGCAAAGAACAATGCTAGTCTTGACCTAAACAATAGGTTGTATCAATAACGGTAAACACGATAGGTCAAAGATGTTCAATTAGTCCTATGGCTCGTTAAGACTCGATCATAATAGCATGTGAATCAAATTGTCATGTTTCATGCAAGGTACAAGTATAAAAACATGTTAGAACGATTGCACAAATATTTGGTTAAGTTTGATTAAAAGTCAACTTGGTCGGGACAAAGTCAACAAAAAAGTCAACATGTTCGGGTCGGGTCCCGAACTATTTTTCTGAGGTTTTTAATCATATATGAGCATGTTAGAACAAGTTTCATGTGAATCGGAGGTCCGTAGTATGCCAAACATTTTTCGTATTTTGGACATGGAGGTCAGAACCTGACCACGGCTTATGTCGCGCCGCGACATAAGCTGGCCGCGCCGCGGCATTGGCCGTGCGCTGGTACCTGGTCTGTCTCAATTGTTCAAGTCCCAAATCAAAACTCTTTCAAGCATAAATTACAAACCGCTAACTCTTAGAACTCGCACCTTATATCGTTGGAAAGGTAATTTGACAAAGAACACAACTAAATATATTTCACCAACCAAAAACATTATTTGTAACAATCGGCTTTCCAAAATAAATGATCGATTAATGCACACATTTAATACTCGAATTTGATAAGCGCACATTTATGATTCGGGCATTTAATGCATACATACAACACGCCGTTTTGTAGGTAATCGAGCATACAATACAACTAACTACTTACTAACAATAATTCATGGCATTCAATGTATCATCTATTCATTTCAAGCTTATCAAACCCTAACTCAAATTCACCAAAAATCACTAATCAAGTTTATGGAGTTTTCTCAAGCAACCTACACATCAAATTGAAGCTAGTGATACTAGGAACACAATTAGAACATGAACTTTTAACATCTAACAACATATGATCATCCAAAATTCAAGAACAACACACTAAAATTCAAGTTCATGCTAGTTATACTAAAACAACGAGATCGAGCATACAAATTACATACACGACATCACAATGAGCCATAGACACTAACTAACACCATTTCAAGTCAAAAACACGAATTTAGAGAAATCTAGAGTTTTAGAAATGTTACCCAAACTAGATGAAGTTGGTACCAAAATGAAGAGGATGAAGAGAGGATCACGAATATGTAATTTATTTTGTTGTAAGCCTCCTAGGTCGAATTTAGATGATGATTGAATGAATTTAGTAAATGTGTGTGTGTTCTTGCTAGAGAGAAAGAGAGAGAGAGGGAGATGGTTGAATGGTGGTGATTGGGGTGGACTAGTTGACCTAGTCAACTAGTTTGCCCCGTGTCAATTTTAGTCCCTCGAGTTTGTAGTCGGGTGCGGAAAATACCTAAACGGAATATTTTAAAACGCGTATTAACAGGAGATGTTATAAACATATAACGGAGTTTAAATTAGTATAACGGAAAAGTAAATGGAAAAAGGCGGGATGTTACATTACCTACTCCTTAAAAGAAATTTCGTCCCGAAATTTAAGTAGGCGTAGTAGTCGTTGTTTCTTCCTCGAGATCTTGCGTTTCTGAATTCACGAATAGATGAGGATACTTCCTTTGCATTTGATCTTGTATTTCCCAAGTAAACTCGGGTCCCCTTTTGGCGTTCCAACGGACTTTAACAATCGGGATTTGGCTTTGTTTCAATGTCTTGACGGAGGTGTCCACAATTTCAACCGGTTCCTCCACAAAATGAAGTTTGTCATCAATAGTAAGTTCCTCGAGAGGGATGACGATATCGGGTTCGGCAAGACACTTTTTCAAGTTAGATACATGGAAGGTAGGATGAACGGAACTCAGTTGAGGCGGAAGATCTAAACGATAAGCAACGGTTCCAATACGCTCCAAGATTTCGAAAGGACCAATATACCGCGGATTTAGCTTCCCGCGTTTCCCAAAACGGATTACACCCTTCCAAGGTGCGACTTTTAACATTACTCGGTCACCGACTTGAAATTCAAGATCGTTGCGTCGTTTGTCGGTATAGCTTTTTTGACGACTTCGGGCCGTCCTAAGCCTATCTCGGATTTGAACGATTTTCTCGGTGGTTTCGTGAATGAGTTCGGGTCCGGTGATTTGCACGTCGCCTACCTCGGCCCAACAAAGAGGTGAACGACATTTGCGGCCATATAGCGCTTCAAAAGGTGCGGCTTTAATACTCGCGTGATAACTATTGTTATAAGAGAACTCGGCGAGAGGTAAGTGCTTGTCCCAAGCTTTTCCGAAATCAACCACGCAAGCTCGTAACATGTCTTCCAAGGTTTGAATTGTACGTTCGCTTTGTCCATCGGTTTGAGGATGATATGCGGTGCTCATGTCTAAACGCGTTCCCAACGCTTCTTGCAATGTACGCCAAAATCTAGAAACGAAACGGCCATCTCGGTCGAAGATAATTGATAAAGGTACACCGTGTTGGGCTACGATCTCCTTAATGTAAAGTTGTGCAAGTTTCTCTATTTTGTCCGTTTCTTTCATGGCAAGGAAGTGTGCAGATTTGGTGAGACGGTCAACAATAACCCAAATGGTATCATAACCGCCCGTCGTTTTTGGTAGTTTGGTGATAAAATCCATCGTTATTCTTTCCCACTTCCATTGCGGGATCTCGGGTTGTTGAAGTAGTCCGGACGGTCTTTGGTGTTCGGCTTTGACTTTGGAACATGTCAAACACTTGGAAACATAAGTAGCTACGTCCCTTTTGATGTTCGGCCACCAATATAGTTGTTTAAGGTCATGGTACATCTTATTGGCACCAGGGTGAATCGAGTATCGTGACTTATGGGCTTCATCTAAAATAAGGCTTCGTAGGTCCCCATAACTAGGCACCCAAATCCTTCCAGCGTAATATCGGAGTCCGATCTCCCTAATTTCGAATCGAGAGACGAGAATGTTCAAGAGCTCGTGTGAAAGGTTTTCATCCTTGAGGGCCTCATCTTGGGCTACACGAATTTGACTATTGAGGTTGCTGTGAATGGTGATGTTTAAAGCTCGGACACGAAGAGGCACCGCTCTTTCTTTTCGACTTAAGGCATCGGCTACTACGTTTGCCTTCCTGGGATGGTAACGAAGCTCGCAATCGTAATCGTTCAAAGTTTCAATCCACCGTCGTTGTCTCATGTTTAGTTGCTTTTGATCGAAAATGTGTTGGAGACTTTTGTGGTCGGTAAAGATAGTACTCTTGGTTCCATAAAGATAGTGTCTCCACATTTTAAGTGCAAAGACAACGGCTCCGAGTTCGAGATCATGCGTCGTGTAGTTTCGTTCATGAATTTTGAGTTGTCGGGAGGCATAAGCAATGACTTTCTTTCGTTGCATCAATACACACCCAAAACCATGTTTCGAGGCATCGCAATATACAACAAAATCATCATTGCCTTCGGGAAGTGACAAGATAGGAGCGGTGGTTAGCTTTGTCTTCAAGATTTGGAACGCGGATTCTTGCTCGGTCGCCCAAATGAATTTCTTTCCCTTGTGAGTTAATGCGGTTAGAGGACGTGCAACCAAAGAGAAGTTTTCGATGAATCTACGATAGTACCCGGCGAGACCCAAGAATTGACGAATGTGAGTAGGAGTAGTAGGAGTCTCCCATTTACTAATGGCTTCGATCTTCGTGGGATCGACTTTAATACCTTGATCACTTACAACATGACCAAGAAATTGAACTTCCTTCAACCAAAATTCACACTTGGAGAATTTGGCATAAAGTCGTTCTTGTCTCAAGAGTTCAAGCACAAGTCGGAGATGTTGTTCGTGCTCTTCTTCATTTTTAGAATAGATTAATATATCATCGATGAACACAATAACGAATTTATCGAGATACGGTTTGCACACGCGGTTCATAAGATCCATGAACACCGCCGGTGCGTTAGTGAGACCAAATGGCATGACGAGGAATTCATAACTACCATAACGAGTCCGGAAAGCGGTTTTCGAGACATCTTCCCCCTTAACCCTTAATTGATGATAACCCGAGCGGAGATCGATTTTCGAATATACACAAGACCCTTGTAGTTGATCAAAGAGGTCATCGATGCGAGGAAGAGGATATCGGTTCTTAACCGTCAATTTATTTAGTTCACGATAATCAATGCACATTCGTAGGGATCCGTCTTTCTTTTTAACAAACAAAATCGGAGCGCCCCAAGGTGAATGGCTAGGTTGGATAAAACCACGGTCAAGTAGTTCTTGGATTTGACTTTGCAATTCTTGCATTTCGGATGGAGCAAGTCTATACGGTGCACGTGCTACGGGTGCGGCTCCCGGAATAAGATCGATTTGGAATTCAACCGGTCGATGAGGTGGAAGACCCGGCAACTCGTCGGGAAATACATCGGAAAAGTCACTAACAATTGGCACATCATCGATATGCTTCTCATCGGACTCGACTTTCTTAACGTGGGCAAGGATCGCAAAACAACCCTTACGGAGTAGTTTTCTAACTTTAAGGCACGAAACGAGGTTGAGTCTGGTGCAACTCTTATCGCCATAAACAATCAAGGGTTCACCATTCTCGATAGGAATTCGGATTGCGTTAAGATCACAAAGGATGTGAGATTTCGTTTTGACTAACCAATTCATACCGATTATTACATCAAAGCTTCCTAGTTCCATGGGTATCAAGTCAATTTCAAATTCCTTACCCAAAATGTTTAACGTACACCCCCGGTAATATGTGTCGGCACTTAATAGTTTCCCGTTAGCCACTTCAATGGTATAAGTGGTATCTAATGGAAGAGGTGGAGTGCTAAAAGAATGAGTCAAAGTCTTGGATACAAAGCATTTATCGGCACCCGAATCGAATAAGCAAGAGACATAAGAATTGTTGAGAAGAAACGTACCCGTGACTAGTTCAGTGTCATCCCTGGCTTCCTCG
This sequence comes from Rutidosis leptorrhynchoides, assembly GCF_046630445.1. Lineage (NCBI taxonomy): Eukaryota > Viridiplantae > Streptophyta > Magnoliopsida > Asterales > Asteraceae > Rutidosis > Rutidosis leptorrhynchoides. The sequence continues at coordinate 122,541,673 of NC_092338.1, read as the reverse complement.
GTGTTGATGTTGAAAGCTCGGCCGCGCGTATTGGGGTTATCTTTCCTCTTCGGGCATGCATTTCTATAATGGCCCGTTTGGCCACATTCGTAACAAGTGCCCGTCTTTGGTGTATTGGGCCACTTTCGAGCGACGGGAGTGGCACTTTTACAATCATTGGCCTTATGACCACTTCCTTGGCACCGATGGCAAATTAGCTTACTACATTCGCCAAAGTGATGTTTGTTGCATTTGTTGCAAAGAGGTAGAATTCCAGCATAACCCTTCTTGCCGTCGGAGGTGAAAGATTTCTTGGCAAAGTTGTTGTTGCTTGATTGGGGAGCTTCCCATTTTCTTTTGTTGTTACCCGACTTGTCCTCGGCTTTAGGTGCCGGTACGACGATTTCGTCCACTGTCTCTATCAATTTGCGGGCCATGTTCAAAGCTTCTTGATGATTAGGGGGTTTGGATGACATTACTCCGTGTTTGATGCTCTTTGGAAGACCATCCATGTAAAGTTCAACCCTTAAAGCTTCGGGGTTCACAAGATTTGGGCACATCAAGGCTAGTTCGGAAAATCATTGATTATAAGCCTTGAGATCATTTCCGATCGCCTTTAAAGTTCTTAGCTCTTGTTCGAGCCTTCGGGTTTCTTCACGAGGGAAATATTCGACAATCATCTTTTCCCTCAAGTCGGCCCAAGAGAGGGCGCGAGCTTCATCGGTACCCACCGATTGTACATAAGTATTCCACCATGTAAGAGCGACACCGGCGAAGGTGTGAGTGGAGTATTTGACCTTGTCTTGGTCCCGACAACCGCTTATGCTAAAGACGGCTTCCGTTTGCTCAAACCATTGGGTGAGCACGACCGGTCCCCCGGTTCCATCAAAAGTGTGAGGTTTGCACCCCATGAACGCTTTATAGGAGCATCCTTCGTTTGAGTTACCGGCTCCATTGTTGTTGTTGTTGTTGTTGTAGTGGTTGTTATTATTATTGTTGTTGGATGAGTGACCGGCCATGGCCGCATCTACGGCGGTAGCTATCATCCGTTCGAGAGCTTGTTCGGGAGTTTCATTGCGGCGTACACGACGAGGAGCCATTGTTCCTTCAAGACACAAGAATATCATTGATTAGTATTCTCAATAATACTAACCGTGATATAGAATAAAGATAAAGAGAAGTTTTTCCTCGACTCGCCTTAAATTCTTTATGTCATAATGTCGGAACGTTCATATGAGTCACCGTAATATAATCCCGAAAATTATATTACCCTGATTCATATGTGCATTCGATATCATTTCATATAGTCAAGGTGGCGTGTCAATCAAATTAAACAACGTGAGATTAAGATGAACTAAGAGTAGATATGAGTAGAAGCGTTCGAGTATAAATGCACAAGTAGTCAAGTAATTCCTACTTCAAGTCTATATGCCGGTTGTAGTCTAGACTCACCAATGTACCCTATGACTCGGGGTCGACACCAATGAACTCTAAATCCCTACAACCAACGCTCTGATACCATCTGTAGCGACCCGACAAAATCGTCATTGACGGCGCCGTCTACTTAGGTCCCGTTACGTGGTCATAAGTCTTTAAAACAACGTTTGACCAAAAGATATGTCGCATTCATTTCAAATGTAAAGATTGTTCAAAGTTTACGAGAATAGTTCCACCACAAGTTACGTTACAAAGTTATAAGTACAAATGAAACTTATGCGACACAATTTAAAAGTAGCCAAAAGACGCTCTGTGTATGCATATATACACGACATCCAATGCAAGTATCAAAATAATGAGCGGAAGCATGTATCATGTATCGTTCAAGGACCTGAGAAAAACATAGAAATCTGTCAACGAAAACGTTGGTGAAATCATAGGTTTAAGTAAGTAAGTACAAGTGAACCACAAGATTTGCATCAATGAAATAATAGTAATACATTCCAAAAGTTTGTTTCACGAGCACCCAATTATCAATGCTTAACATTCCTTCCATAGAACCCCATCACTTAGTGCTAGAACATACACTGTTTCTCGAAAATATATTTCATTCGTAAACGGTAGCGAACCGTTTGAATGAGGGTTTGTCAAACCCATATGGATCCATACAACATAAGTTCTCGCTTACACCCGACAAGTGTAACTAATGATAATCGAATTGAGGATTTTGTTCTAAACTCGTATGTAGAATGTTTGTTTTCCTGTACTTGTGTTCACTTAGTAAAGAAATGTTTATGTTTTCTCATCCCAAATGTAAGTTCAAAAAGAGTAAAAGTGGGACTATGATCTCACCTTGAGTGCACGAGTAGTAAAGTACTTCAACAAGTAAACGTGTGCAAAGAACAATGCTAGTCTTGACCTAAACAATAGGTTGTATCAATAACGGTAAACACGATAGGTCAAAGATGTTCAATTAGTCCTATGGCTCGTTAAGACTCGATCATAATAGCATGTGAATCAAATTGTCATGTTTCATGCAAGGTACAAGTATAAAAACATGTTAGAACGATTGCACAAATATTTGGTTAAGTTTGATTAAAAGTCAACTTGGTCGGGACAAAGTCAACGAAAAAGTCAACATGTTCGGGTCGGGTCCCGAACTATTTTTCTGAGGTTTTTAATCATATATGAGCATGTTAGAACAAGTTTCATGTGAATCGGAGGTCCGTAGTATGCCAAACATTTTTCGTATTTTGGACATGGAGGTCAGAACCTGACCACGGCTTATGTCGCGCCGCGACATAAGCTGGCCGCGCCGCGGCATTGGCCGTGCGCTGGTACCTGGTCTGTCTCAATTGTTCAAGTCCCAAATCAAAACTCTTTCAAGCATAAATTACAAACCGCTAACTCTTAGAACTCGCACCTTATATCGTTGGAAAGGTAATTTGACAAAGAACACAACTAAATATATTTCACCAACCAAAAACATTATTTGTAACAATCGGCTTTCTAAAATAAATGATCGATTAATGCACACATTTAATACTCGAATTTGATAAGCGCACATTTATGATTCGGGCATTTAATGCATACATACAACACGCCGTTTTGTTGGTAATCGAGCATACAATACAACTAACTACTTACTAACAATAATTCATGGCATTCAATGTATCATCTATTCATTTCAAGCTTATCAAACCCTAACCCAAATTCACTAAAAATCACTAATCAAGTTTATGGAGTTTTCTCAAGCAACCTACACATCAAATTGAAGCTAGTGATACTAGGAACACAATTAGAACATGAACTTTTAACATCTAACAACATATGATCATCCAAAATTCAAGAACAACACACCAAAATTCAAGTTCATGCTAGTTATACTAAAACAACGAGATCGAGCATACAAATTACATACATGACATCACAATGAGCCATAGACACTAACTAACACCATTTCAAGTCAAAAACACGAATTTAGAGAAATCTAGAGTTTTAGAAATGTTACCCAAATGAGATGAAGTTGGTACCAAAATGAAGAGGATGAAGAGAGGATCACGAATATGTAATTTATTTTGTTGTAAGCCTCCTAGGTCGAATTTAGATGATGATTGAATGAATTTGGTAAATGTGTGTGTGTTCTTGCTAGAGAGAAAGAGAGAGAGAGAGGGAGATGGTTGAATGGTGGTGATTGGGGTGGACTAGTTGACCTAGTCAACTAGTTTGCCCCGTGTCAATTTTAGTCCCTCGAGTTTGTAGTCGGGTGCGGAAAATAACTAAACGGAATATTTTAAAACGCGTATTAACGGGAGATGTTATAAACATATAACGGAGTTTAAATTAGTATAACGGAAAAGTAAATGGAAAAAGGCGGGATGTTACAGCCTGTACTGTGGCTATGTTTGAAGCTAGAAAAGTACGGAATTCCTCTTCATTCATATTCACGGTGTGTCGAGTAGTCGGTGCCATTTCCTTCAAAATAGTCAAATGGAACAAGTTAATCATACAGAATATTAAGAGTAGTTAATAGTATTTCGTAGCATAATATGAACTCATTTATAAAAGCTTTTTCTTCATATTAGCGTTTTATAAGTTTAAATTCGGGTAGTACCTACCCGTTAAGTTCATACTTAGTAGCTAATATACAATTCAACTACTACAATTCTATATGAAAAACTGATTATAATAATATTTCGCGTTCAAACTTTTACACAATATTTTACAAACTTACAATACCGCTTATTTTACATATAGCATGAAATATAGCACACAATAAATTTGATACAAGATGGTTGTGAAGATAATTCTAGCTAGTACACAAGTCGTTCAGCAAAGGCAATAAAGACACGTAATTCATACGTCCAGAAACAAGTCTTGCATTCTGGTTTTACTAGGATTACTTCCCATCCTTGGTCTTGTGGAACATAACCGTTATGGCCGTTGATAAGACAGCGTGTTGTAACGTCGTCAAAGGGACGAGGGTTACGTAATGTCCAACAGTCCCGTAACAATCTAAAAACCTCATTTCTTACCCCAATTACCGACTCCGTCACTTGTGGGAACGTTTTGTTTAATAGTTGTAGCCCGATGTTCTTGTTCTCACTTTGGTGAGAAGCGAACATTACTAATCCGTAAGCATAACATGCTTCTTTATGTTGCATGTTAGCTGCTTTTTCTAAATCACGAAATCCAATATTCGGATATATTGAGTCAAAATAATTTCTTAACCCATTGCTTAAAATAGCATTTGGGTTCCCCGCAATATATGCGTCAAAGTAAACACACCGTAACTTATGGATTTCCCAATGTGATATCCCCCATCTTTCGAACGAAAGCCTTTTATAAACCAAGGCATTCTTGGAACGTTCTTCGAATGTCTTACAAACTGATCTCGCCTTAAATAGTTGTGCCGAAGAATTTTGACCGACTCTAGACAAGATTTCATCAATCATGTCTCCGGGTAGGTCTCTTAAAATATTGGGTTGTCTATCCATTTTGTGTTTTTATACTGTAAAATAGACAAGAGTTAGATTCATAAAAAAAAATACTTATTAATATAAGCAATTTTTACATATATCATAAAGCATAAGCACACTATATTACATATATTACACCACACGAATACAACTATCTTATTCTGACTCGCTTGTTTCTTCTTCTTCGGTTTTGGTTAGTTTTGCCAAGTTTCTAGGGATATATGATGTTCCCCTAATACGAGCCGTCGTTTTCCACATTGGTTTAGAAAAACCTGGTGGTTTAGAGGTTCCCGGGTCATTGTTACAACTTAAGGACTTCGGGGGTTGACGATACATATAAAGTTCATCGGGGATGGAATTAGATTTCTCTATTTTTATGCCCTTTCCCTTATTATTTTCTTTTGCCTTTTTAAATTCAGTTGGGGTAATTTCTATAACATCATCGGAATTCTCGTCAGAATCAGATTCATCGGAGAATTGGTAATCCTCCCAATATTTTGCTTCCTTAGCGGAAACACCATTGACCATAATTAACCTTGGTCGGTTGGTTGAGGATTTTCTTTTACTTAACTGTTTTATTATTTCCCCCACCGGTTCTATTTCTTCATCCGGTTCCGATTCTTCTTCCGGTTCCGATTCTTCTTCTGGTTCCGACTCTTCTTCCGGTTCCTCTTCGGGAACTTGTGAATCAGTCCACGAATCATTCCAATTTACATTTGACTCTTCATTATTATTAGGTGAGTCAATGGGACTTGTTCTAGAGGTAGACATCTATCACATAATATCAAACGCGTTAAGAGATTAATATATCACATAATATTCACATGTTAAAAATATATAGTTTCCAACAAAATTTGTTAAGCAATCATTTTTCAAGTAAACACGGTCGAAGTCCAGACTCACTAATGCATCCTAACAAACTCGATAAGACACACTAATGCAAAATTCTGGTTCTCTAAGACCAACGCTCGGATACCAACTGAAATGTCCCGTTCTTATTGATTAAAAACGTTCCATATTAATTGATTTCGTTGCGAGGTTTTGACCTCTATATGAGACGTTTTTCAAAGACTGCATTCATTTTAAAACAAACCATAACCTTTATTTCATCAATAAAGGTTTAAAAAGCTTTACGTAGATTATCAAATAATGATAATCTAAAATATCCTGTTTACACACGACCATTACATAATGGTTTACAATACAAATATGTTACAACAAAATAAGTTTCTTGAATGCAGTTTTTATACAATATCATACAAGCATGGACTCCAAATCTCGTCCTTATTTAAGTATGCGACAGCGGAAGCTCTTAATAATCACCTGAGAATAAGCATGCTTAAAACGTCAACAAAAATGTTGGTGAGTTATAGGTTTAACCTATATATATCAAATCATAATAATAGACCACAAGATTTCATATTTCAATACACATTCCATACATAGAGATAAAAATCATTCATATGGTGAACACCTGGTAACCGACATTAACAAGATGCATATATAAGAATATCCCCATCAATCCGGGACACCCTTCGGATATGATATAAATTTCGAAGTACTAAAGCATCTGGTACTTTGGATGGGGTTTGTTAGGCCCAATAGATCTATCTTTAGGATTCGCGTCAATTAGGGTGTCTGTTCCCTAATTCTTAGATTACCAGACTTAATAAAAAGGGGCATATTCGATTTCGATAATTCAACCATAGAATGTAGTTTCACGTACTTGTGTCTATTTTGTAAATCATTTATAAAACCTGCATGTATTCTCATCCCAAAAATATTAGATTTTAAAAGTGGGACTATAACTCACTTTCACAGATTTTTACTTCGTCGGGAAGTAAGACTTGGCCACTGGTTGATTCACGAACCTATAACAATATATACATATATATCAAAGTATGTTCAAAATATATTTACAACACTTTTAATATATTTTGATGTTTTAAGTTTATTAAGTCAGCTGTCCTCGTTAGTAACCTACAACTAGTTATCCACAGTTAGATGTACAGAAATAAATCGATAAATATTATCTTGAATCAATCCACGACCCAGTGTATACGTATCTCAGTATTGATCACAACTCAAACTATATATATTTTGGAATCAACCTCAACCCTGTATAGCTAATGTCACGACCCGGAAAATTTCGACTAATTTTAAACCAAACTCTCGATATGATATTGTATTTTGACACGATAAGCAAAGTCTGATAGGTTGAGTCTCAAAAATTTTGAACTGTTTCATATATTCAATTGACCTTCGACTTTTCTCGACGATTCACGAACAACTATTTGTAAATAGATACATATATGTGTGTGTATATAAATACTACTTGGAAATATATAAAATAATATTAAATCTATTTGTTTAAAAATATATAATATATATTTATGTGATAAAACTTGTTATTTAAAACTGATTATATATAGAGAGAGAGTAAATGGAAAATGAATGGTTTCGAGCTTAATTGGCAAAAATCGGTAACACTCGGTTGATGTTTCGTTAGTTTTAATATAGATATTGTACGTGTTCATGAAGGATTGAAATAAAAGTTGAACTGTAAATTGATTACGAAGATTTTAGATTTGTCAAAAATATTTTTATTTTTTTTAGTTTAAATTTTAGTACTCAGTACATATTAATTGGAACAGAAAACAAATAATTACCGAATCTTTTTGGTCGGGTTTCAAACAGTTAATGAGTGGAATAATTAAATATATTTAATCTAAAAATTTGAGATTTTTAGGAACATTTTTATACGTTAGTTGTTTAGCAATGAACACGATATGGCCATCCGGGATAAACTGATATTTTCCAACCATTCCTCACGGGTGTAATAAGAGAATTAATTACTGTTTTAAATTGATTAGCTATGTTTTTGTTTCATTCTATCTAAAAACTTATTATAATACTTATAATTAACTATCATCTATCTCTTTTCTATATATATACACCAACCATGAAAACCATCAGTAAGCATTCCCATTTCATTCTTTCTAAATCTCCTTTCTATTTCTCTTCTTTCATAACCAAGAACCACCACGGCCACCCTTGAATCCACCACCATTACCACCATCAACCGAACGAACCATCACCTTCAACACCACCTTGTTTACTTGTTTTAATCGATAACCACCACTGTAGAACATCACCCAACACGGAACCACTTTATCACCACCACCTTCATGACTTCATAAAAACACCCTTCTTATTTTTCTTCGTGACTAAGACCACCATCACCCCTTATCACCATAAACTACTATTGAACACCCATGATCACCAAATAATCACAAACCTCCATCATCTTCAACAACGATCACCACCATCTTCTTCATCAAACTCTTGAACCATCATACCTCACCATAATTATCGTTATTTCCTTTCGTTTCTGTATCATGAACATCACTAACCAAAGTCATTAAAGGATTTCAACTTCCATTGTTGTTGTTGTTGTTACTTTGAACTATTATACTACTTTCTAATCACCATGATAACCCACCCATCGTCAACCACCCAAACAACCTGCTATCGACAACCATTGTTAACCATCTGCAAACACTGTTTGTTGCTGCTATACGCGTATATATATATCTCTGATATGTACTTTTTCTGTCTATGTAATGACAATATATGATTATCAATTACGATGATGGTGAAAAAAAAAAAATCAAACGAAGATGGAGGAAAAGATGAACGATGGTGATGAAGATATTTTTCTCTTTTTATCCCACTTGCAAATAAACCTAATCCCCACTTGTATAAAAAAAAAAAAAGAAACAGAAGTTGTTTGCTCAGCGTGTTATTCCTCCATTCGTTAATCAATTATAAAGCCGAATATTGATTTCTTTTACGTTAAGCCGTAGATGTTGGGCTGGGAATTCCTTTTTGTGAATGGATCGAATCTCTATTTAAGTTAGTAGTGGGCTGTGATTTGTTGAGTTTCAAGTATTGGGCCTTGGGTTCAAGAGTTCTCAAAAGAAAACATATTTTTTTTCCTTGTATGAAACTGCAACATATAAAGAGCTGCGTGTTATTTTTTTTTTCTTTTCCTGTCCCTCCTTTTGTTCCAATTCGGTTACTGACCAACAAGATTGACGAAGATGATGATGACTAACGAGCAATGATAATGAGTGTGGTATATCATGATGATCAAGATTATATGAATGTTCGATTTAGATGATGATTGGATTAGTTAATGATGATGATTATAATGATAATGATTATGATCATGTTGTGATCATGATAAAAGATGATGTTATGGTATGATCATAATATAATGATAATGGTCACATAATGATGTCGATTTGGTTTAGGAGAAAAAGAAGGACACGTGAATCAGGTTAAATAGAACTAAATTCGGGATTTAAAACAACAATAGGGGAGTAGGGAAATGGTTTATGGGTGTTATTGGTTAGCAAGAGGTCTTGGGTTCAAGGTCGGGCATAAGCAACTATTTTTGGAATTTTTCTTGAAAGGTAGTTATAATTATTACTCTTATTATTATTATTTATTGTTATTATTATTATTATTAAAAGTAACATTAATATTAAAGTAATTATTTTAATTAAAATTATCATCAAAAGTATCATATTATTAAGAGTATCATTATTATTATTTTTATCATTAATAATATTATTATCACTAAACATGATTTTATCATTATTATTAATATAATTATTATTATTATCATTATTTTTACTAGTATTATTATCAACAATTAATATGTCATTATTAAATCTAATTATTATTATTGTCAACACTATTTTAGTATCATTAAAGTCATTATCTAAATAAATCAAAAGTTATTTATATAAAATATATCAAATACATATATAATAACTATATAAATATTACATTACTATTTCAAATAAATAATATATACAAACGGGTTTGATTATTATTACATGTTATTTATATGTATTAATATATATATAAATGATATAGGTTCGTGAATCCGAGGTCAACCCCACACTTGTTAAATGTCGTCATATGTATTTTTACTACAAAATACAGTATGGTGAGTTTCATTTGCTCCCTTTTTATTTGCTTTTGCAATATATATTTTTAGGCTGAGAATACATGCGCTGCTTTTATAAATGTTTACAAAATAGACACAAGTACTTAAAAATATATTCTACGTTGAGTTGTACCACTGGCATATTTCCCTGTAGCTTGGTAACTACTATTTACATGGGTATTGTAAACGCGAATCCTGTTGATAGATCTATCGGGCCTGACAACCCCAACCGGACTGGACGACCAGTATTCAACGGTTGCACAGTACTTCGTTTCGGTGACTACACTTGGTACGGTGTAGTGAGATTTCATAATAAAGGGAATATGCGACGTGATTAAATGTTAAGTATGGTTACCAGGTGCTCAATCACTTAGAATGCTTTACATACACTTGCGAGTGTATTATGTTTATTATTATGAAATCTTGTGGTCTATTAAAATATTGAAATGTTTGTTATAATAAACCTATGAACTCACCAACCTTTTGGTTGACACTTTAAAGCATGTTTATTCTCAGGTACGAATTAAGTCTTCCGCTGTGCATCTGCTCAATTTAAGGACATTACTTGGAGTCAATCATCGCAATGGGACCAAATGTTGATGACTTCGTCCAGGTGGATAAGGACGGGTCGTTACAGGTGGTATCAGAGCGGTGGTCTTAGCGAACCAGGTCTTGCATTAGGGTGTCTAACTGATAGTTGTTTAGATGCATTAGTGAGTCTGGACTTCGACCGTGTCTGCATGTCAAAAGTTTTGTTTATCATTTCTAGTCAAAAATCATCTGCTTATCATCCTTAGGAAATTATCTGCTTATCATTCTTAGTCTGGACCTGTCTTACTGCCTCTATTGCATAGACAATGTATAGATAGATTCATATCTTAGCGTATCTGTTATTGTTACCTTTTCCTGACAGCTTCCGTAGATTCCTCCGTAACTTATGGGATTTTAGTATTATATATACATATGTAAATTATGTATTGCAGGGTGCTAATCTACATCCTATAATCTATTTCTTATCAAAAATACTTTATCTGATCGTACGAGATAAATCCCTCAACCAGTTCGAATACCTCGGATTCCGACAGCTATTCCGATATGGATTTTGACTCAAGCTCCGAAGACAGTGTAACCAGAATGAATCAACCAATCAGCTATCCCCAATTCATCTAATAGGTTCGCAGTCGACTTAATCAATGGAGACGAGAAGAAGGCGATCCTTTCCACCAACCGAATTCATCTCTTGGCGATGAACCTAAAGCACTTACCGGCAAACCAGTCCGACACACTATTTTCACTCTCATTTCCAGAATATCTCGTAATGATTATATAATATCACGAATTCTAAATCTTATTCATCTCCTCGTTCCAACCGCCAATCATCTCAGAGTAACGGAAGAAGTCAACGAGTTTCGCGTTCGAGTAGTGGCTTTGGAGAATATGGTGCAAAACTTACAAGCACTAGCAGCATCACCGGCACCAACAATACCATCAGCATCGGCACCAGTACCAATAATAACACAAGCCTTAACATCACACGCCTCAATATCACCATCTGTACTTCGAGTATGATCTTCGTTCTACGTAACGTTCTACCTCATTTATCTTCGTTCGACATGGCGATTATGTAATCTCTAATGTTTTAGAGATTATATATTCTTGTTCTAACGGTAAATCAAATGAGTTTAATATCATATTGAATCATTAAATCCATGATTACATCTGAAGAAAATATATACGTATATATGTTTTCATAAAGATTGTAATTAAAAATTCTTTTGTACAAACTGTTAATGGTGAAAATATTTTAACGGGTAGGTAATACCCGAGGAATATTTAGATTTCACCTTAATAAGTTACACTGTACATTCGTCAAAGCTGATTCAACAGTCATTTACTATCCTACTTACAACCACCGATATACGTATCCGTTCACCGCAGAATAATCATTTTCATTCAATTTCATATTTAGATTTTGACCTATCAGAATCCAACGAGTGGCATAATGAAGAAAACATTTGACAAAATAAAATTTGTTAGAAACAAACAAATTAAATATGAGGAATTTTGTTAAGAATTCACGCTAACTGTTCCTAGCTAATTGTTCCCAGCTAACTGATTACATTTTATTTATCGCAATTTACATTCTCGCAATTTTACTTATCGTCATTTAATTTCTGTTATTTACTTTACGCACTTTATTTATCGTCATTTAATTTCTGTTATTTATTTTTACGCATTTTTAATATCGGGACACGTATACAAGGTTTTGACATATCATATCGACGCATCTATATATATTATTTGGAATAACCATAGACACTCTATATGCAGTAATGCGGGAGTTAGCTATACAGGGTTGAGGTTGATTCTACAATAATATATATAGTTTGAGTTGTGATCGAGTCTGAGACGTATACGGGTCACGAAACGTATTAATTAATTCGAATATTATATATTAAACTATATATGAATTATTGGATTGTTAACTGTGGACTAATAATATTGGACAATTAAAATGAATTAAAATATTGATTGTAACATATGAAACTAAACATTTCTTCAAGTTTGCCACTTGATCTCATTTTAAACCTCATTTGTATCTTGATGATTACAATCTGTGTTCAAATCTTTCATGATTCTTGAAAACACCTCGATCGAGAGGATGAACCAGCCGCATTTCATCTACGGAAGAAAAGGTTGATGCATATAGTTATGCACCTGAAAAACCCTCGAAAACTGAATAAACGTTTAACACATAGCTGTGTTAATTTCTTTAGTGTTATTATTACCCAAAATAACTTTGCAATTCTTCTTCAAATTAGCCAATTTTGTCACAGCTCCAGCAAGTCAATTCCGACTTTTCATCCGAAACAACCTTATTATAACCTTGATATATATGCGTACTCTTTATTGATACTGGGGAACCTTTTATATTTCACCATATTACCATCAGCGTTTAATCATCTAAAAACACAATTCTCCTGAAACCACCTTAGTTTGATACCCGATGATCCAGATCCGTTAACTTTGAAAATGCTGATAAAGTAGCATGTTGTAGATGGTCTTAATGGCCAATAGTTGATGATAAAGAAGGAAGTGTTAGGAACGCTCGATAGAAAATTTGGTACTAAAAATCGGATTGAGCACACCGTGAAGGAAACAAAGAACAAATACAAATACCAAACCCTATATTCAAAGAATCCAGGTAATTCTGGATCCGATGAAACCTTTAGAGAATATCTTGCTCCAAAGTCGTGTTAAAATCTTGCGGAAAATCTTTCTTCATTCACCTTCGAACTTAGAAATTTCAAAATATCATCATAAATATCTTCGATATTTCTGAGGATATTTACATAAATATTCTTGTCCGAAATTATCTACCTCTTCGTGTTTCCAGTATCCCATTATATTGGAAATTTCGGTAAAATCCAAGTATAAATTATGAATGAATTGTGGAGAAATGTTGGGAACTGAAGCATGAGTTAGTATAATATAATGCGCTTGGCCAACGTGATTATATTATAGTAAATCATGCTGAGTTTCTAATGAAATGTGATGATGGTTCACAATAGATTATACCATCATCATGTGTCATGTTACATAACTCTTTCATTCTACATAACCTCCGAACTTATCAAGAAGAATATATTCTTGATAATTCTATCTTCAGTAATTTTGATAAATTTGAAAATCAAATCGTGCCATCATGTTCCTTCTTGCCTAGAACATTATAATCATTCGAACTTCTATATTTACGAATTCTGGACCATTATTCGCTTGACTTGAAGTCGGGAAGAGAAAACAAAAGCATAGAGCTTCGAAATATAAGGGAGAATATAAAGCCCGATAACAACACATAAATTACAAACCGTGTATGTCAATGTTTATCGCAACATAAAGACACGGGAGAATTAAAAACAATATAACCCCAAAGGCGAAGTAGAAGAAAGTAGATTCCTCTTGTGGAAGTTGAAAAAGGAGAATGAATGTTGCGATAGTAAGGATGAGGACAACGATCAGAACTGGATTAAGCATTTTCACAATTGTTTGAAAGTATGGATCGAGAAGAAAGAATTGAAGTGGCGAAAATAATGGAACGAAAGAAGTCTATTTATAGTGAAAATACTAGACAAAGAAATCAAGACAGATTTCCACATTTAATTGGAGAGATCCTAATTTCCTTATTCGCCGAAGAGGCAAATCTTTTAGATTTTAAAGATTTTCTTTAATCCCTTGAATTCCGGAATTCAACCAAGACAACGTCAAAAGTTAAGACGCACCTTATTTTCTAAATTCCACCATGACTACAGCAAAAAGTTAAATCTCTATCTCAATCTGTTGTGACAGCTTCACTCGTACGCTTCACCTAACCGAATCGTTTTATCTATATTACTCAATAATGATAAAACTCTATTTAGCAACTCATATTCATCATGAAAACATTTTTAGTGTTAGCCATGACGACCTCGATCAAATTTCGGGACGAAATTTCTTTAACGGGTAGGTACTGTCACGACCCGGAAAATTTCGACTAATTTTAAACCAAACTCTCGATATGATATTGTATTTTGACACGATAAGCAAAGTCTGATAGGTTGAGTCTCAAAAATTTTGAACTGTTTCATATATTCAATTGACCTTCGACTTTTCTCGACGATTCACGAACAACTATTTGTAAATAGATACATATATGTGTGTGTATATAAATACTACTTGGAAATATATAAAATAATATTAAATCTATTTGTTTAAAAATATATAATATATATTTATGTGATAAAACTTGTTATTTAAAACTGATTATATATAGAGAGAGAGTAAATGGAAAAATGAATGGTTTCGAGCTTAATTGGCAAAAATCGGTAACACTCGGTTGATGTTTCGTTAGTTTTAATATAGATATTGTACGTGTTCATGAAGGATTGAAATAAAAGTTGAACTGTAAATTGATTACGAAGATTTTAGATTTGTCAAAAATATTTTTATTTTTTTTAGTTTAAATTTTAGTACTCAGTACATATTAATTGGAACAGAAAATAAATAATTACCGAATCTTTTTGGTCGGGTTTCAAACAGTTAATGAGTGGAATAATTAAATATATTTAATCTAAAAATTTGAGATTTTTAGGAACATTTTTATACGTTAGTTGTTTAGCAATGAACACGATATGGCCATCCGGGATAAACTGATATTTTCCAACCATTCCTCACGGGTGTAATAAGAGAATTAATTACTGTTTTAAATTGATTAGCTATGTTTTTGTTTCATTCTATCTAAAAACTTATTATAATACTTATAATTAACTATCATCTATCTCTTTTCTATATATATACACCAACCATGAAAACCATCAGTAAGCATTCCCATTTCATTCTTTCTAAATCTCCTTTCTATTTCTCTTCTTTCATAACCAAGAACCACCACGGCCACCCTTGAATCCACCACCATTACCACCATCAACCGAACGAACCATCACCTTCAACACCACCTTGTTTACTTGTTTTAATCGATAACCACCACTGTAGAACATCACCCAACACGGAACCACTTTATCACCACCACCTTCATGACTTCATAAAAACACCCTTCTTATTTTTCTTCGTGACTAAGACCACCATCACCCCTTATCACCATAAACTACTATTGAACACCCATGATCACCAAATAATCACAAACCTCCATCATCTTCAACAACGATCACCACCATCTTCTTCATCAAACTCTTGAACCATCATACCTCACCATAATTATCGTTATTTCCTTTCGTTTCTGTATCATGAACATCACCAACCAAAGTCATTAAAGGATTTCAACTTCCATTGTTGTTATTGTTGTTACTTTGAACTATTATACTACCACACTCGACCATCCATCACCACTTTCTAATCACCATGATAACCCACCCATCGTCAACCACCCAAACAACCTGCTATCGACAACCATTGTTAACCATCTGCAAACACTGTTTGTTGCTGCTATACGCGTATATATATATCTCTGATATGTAATTTTTCTGTCTATGTAATGACAATATATGATTATCAATTACGATGATGGTGAAAAAAAAAATAAAAATCAAACGAAGATGGAGGAAAAGATGAACGATGGTGATGAAGATATTTTTCTCTTTTTATCCCACTTGCAAATAAACCTAATCCCCACTTGTATAAAAAAAAAGAAAAAAAAGAAACAGAAGTTGTTTGCTCAGCGTGTTATTCCTCCATTCGTTAATCAATTATAAAGCCGAATATTGATTTCTTTTACGTTAAGCCGTAGATGTTGGGCTGGGAATTCCTTTTTGTGAATGGATCGAATCTCTATTTAAGTTAGTAGTGGGCTGTGATTTGTTGAGTTTCAAGTATTGGGCCTTGGGTTCAAGAGTTCTCAAAAGAAAACGTATTTTTTTTTCCTTGTATGAAACTGCAACATATAAAGAGCTGCGTGTTATTTTTTTTTTCTTTTCCTGTCCCTCCTTTTGTTCCAATTCGGTTACTGACCAACAAGATTGACGAAGATGATGATGACTAACGAGCAATGATAATGAGTGTGGTATATCATGATGATCAAGATTATATGAATGTTCGATTTAGATGATGATTGGATTAGTTAATGATGATGATTATAATGATAATGATTATGATCATGTTGTGATCATGATAAAAGATGATGTTATGGTATGATCATAATATAATGATAATGGTCACATAATGATGTCGATTTGGTTTAGGAGAAAAAGAAGGACACGTGAATCAGGTTAAATAGAACTAAATTCGGGATTTAAAACAACAATAGGGGAGTAGGGAAATGGTTTATGGGTGTTATTGGTTAGCAAGAGGTCTTGGGTTCAAGGTCGGGCATAAGCAACTATTATTGGAATTTTTCTTGAAAAGTAGTTATAATTATTACTCTTATTATTATTATTTATTGTTATTATTATTATTATTATTATTAAAAGTAACATTAATATTAAAGTAATTATTTTAATTAAAATTATCATCAAAAGTATCATATTATTAAGAGTATCATTATTATTATTTTTATCATTAATAATATTATTATCACTAAACATGATTTTATCATTATTATTAATATAATTATTATTATTATCATTATTTTTACTAGTATTATTATCAACAATTAATATGTCATTATTAAATCTAATTATTATTATTGTCAACACTATTTTAGTATCATTAAAGTCATTATCTAAATAAATCAAAAGTTATTTATATAAAATATATCAAATACATATATAATAACTATATAAATATTACATTACTATTTCAAATAAATAATATATACAAACGGGTTTGATTATTATTACATGTTATTTATATGTATTAATATATATATATAAATGATATAGGTTCGTGAATCCGAGGTCAACCCCACACTTGTTAAATGTCGTCATATGTATTTTTACTACAAAATACAGTATGGTGAGTTTCATTTGCTCCCTTTTTATTTGCTTTTGCAATATATATTTTTAGGCTGAGAATACATGCGCTGCTTTTATAAATGTTTACAAAATAGACACAAGTACTTAAAAATATATTCTACGTTGAGTTGTACCACTGGCATATTTCCCTGTAGCTTGGTAACTACTATTTACATGGGTATTGTAAACGCGAATCCTGTTGATAGATCTATCGGGCCTGACAACCCCAACCGGACTGGACGACCAGTATTCAACGGTTGCACAGTACTTCGTTTCGGTGACTACACTTGGTACGGTGTAGTGAGATTTCATAATAAAGGGAATATGCGACGTGATTAAATGTTAAGTATGGTTACCAGGTGCTCAATCACTTAGAATGCTTTACATACACTTGCGAGTGTATTATGTTTATTATTATGAAATCTTGTGGTCTATTAAAATATTGAAATGTTTGTTATAATAAACCTATGAACTCACCAACCTTTTGGTTGACACTTTAAAGCATGTTTATTCTCAGGTACGAATTAAGTCTTCCGCTGTGCATCTGCTCAATTTAAGGACATTACTTGGAGTCAATCATCGCAATGGGACCAAATGTTGATGACTTCGTCCAGGTGGATAAGGACGGGTCGTTACAGCTAACTCCAACATTCACATATAGAGTGTCTATGGTTGTTCCGAAATATATATAGATGTGTCGACATGATAGGTCGAAACATTGCATACGTGTCTATGGTATCTCAAGATTACATAATATACAATACAAGTTGATTAAGTTATGGTTGGAATAGATTTGTTACCAATTTTCACGTAGCTAAAATGAGAAAAATTATCCAATCTTGTTTTACCCATAACTTCTTCATTTTAAATCCGTTTTGAGTGAATCAAATTGCTATGGTTTCATATTGAACTATATTTTATGAATCTAAACAGAAAAAGTATAGGTTTATAGTCGGAAAAATAAGTTACAAGTCATTTTTGTAAAGGTAGTCATTTCAGTCGAAAGAACGACGTCTAGATGACCATTTTAGAAAACATACTTCCACTTTGAGTTTAACCATAATTTTTGGATATAGTTTCATGTTCATAATAAAAATCATTTTCTCAGAATAACAACTTTTAAATCAAAGTTTATCATAGTTTTTAATTAACTAACCCAAAACAGCCAGCGGTGTTACTACGACGGCGTAAATCCGGTTTTACGATGTTTTTCGTGTTTCCAGGTTTTAAATCATTAAGTTAGCATATCATATAGATATAGAACATGTGTTTAGTTGATTTTAAAAGTCAAGTTAGAAGGATTAACTTTTGTTTGCGAACAAGTTTAGAATTAACTAAACCATGTTCTAGCGATTACAGGTTTAAACCTTCGAATAAGATAGCTTTATATGTATGAATCGAATGATGTTATGAACATCTTTACTACCTTAAGTTCCTTGGATAAACCTACTGGAAAAGAGAAAAATGGATCTAGCTTCAACGGATCCTTGGATGGCTCGAAGTTCTTGAAGCAGAATCATGACACGAAAACAAGTTCAAGTAAGATCATCACTTGAAATAAGATTGTTATAGTTATAGAAATTGAACCAAAGTTTGAATATGATTATTACCTTGTATTAGAATGATAACCTACTGTAAGAAACAAAGATTTCTTGAGGTTGGATGATCACCTTACAAGATTGGAAGTGAGCTAGCAAACTTGAAAGTATTATTGATTTTATGTAACTAGAACTTGTAGAATTTATGAAGAACACTTAGAACTTGAAGATAGAACTTGAGAGAGATCAATTAGATGAAGAAAATTGAAGAATGAAAGTGTTTGTAGGTGTTTTGGTCGTTGGTGTATGGATTAGATATAAAGGATATGTAATTTGTTTTCATGTAAATAAGTCATGAATGATTACTCATATTTTTGTTATTTTATGAGATATTTCATGCTAGTTGCCAAATGATGGTTCCCACATGTGTTAGGTGACTCACATGGGCTGCTAAGAGCTGATCATTGGAGTGTATATACCAATAGTACATACATCTAAAAGCTGTGTATTGTACGAGTACGAATACGGGTGCATACGAGTAGAATTGTTGATGAAACTGAACGAGGATGTAATTGTAAGCATTTTTGTTAAGTAGAAGTATTTTGATAAGTGTATTGAAGTCTTTCAAAAGTGTATAAATACATATTAAAACACTACATGTATATACATTTTAACTGAGTCGTTAAGTCATCGTTAGTCGTTACATGTAAGTGTTGTTTTGAAACCTTTAGGTTAACGATCTTGTTAAATGTTGTTAACCCAATGTTTATAATATCAAATGAGATTTTAAATTATTATATTATCATGTATGAATATCTCTTAATATGATACATATACATTAAATGTCTTTACAACGATAATCGTTACATATATGTCTCGTTTAAAAATCATTAAGTTAGTAGTCTTGTTTTTACATATGTAGTTCATTGTTAATATACTTAATGATATGTTTACTTATCATAGTATCATGTTAACTATATATATATCCATATATATGTCATCATATAGTTTTTACAAGTTTTAACGTTCGTGAATCACCGGTCAACTTGGGTGGTCAATTGTCTATATGAAACATATTTCAATTAATCAAGTCTTAACAAGTTTGATTGCTTAACATGTTGGAAATATTTAATCATGTAAATATCAATCTCAATTAATATATATATACATGGAAAAGTTCGGGTCACTACAATTAAACGCGTCGCGAATATAATAACTTTCAAATGCCAATAAATCTCTCGCACATATTTTATCAATAGTTTATTGTGCGGTTCCTGCCTACTTAAGGGGTGTCCTCTAGCCCCCGCGCGGCAGAAGCCTGTTTGGTTACAAGGCTAGAATATAACGGCAGGTGAAGGGAATTGGGTTTCCCCTAGCCAAGCGCCACGCAGACTAGAAGGCTGCTAAGTCGACTTAAAATACGAGCATTGGTTTGCTTGTGCATATTAAATTATCCTAAGTATTGGTTTACTTGGGGAAACTCTTAAGTATAAAAACATTGGTTTGTTTTTAGTTAGCATTGCCTTACCACACAACTAAGTGCACCCCTAGTACGTGACAGAGCAAGTGATGCTGTAACTTATGAGTATAAACTTTATTCGTGCGGACTCGCACACGGGCTTTTTGTTAAAATATTGGTTTATTTTACGCAGTGCCCGAAATTGTGCATAAGTTTTGGTTAACTTATGCGCACATTGTGTGAATTGTCTTAATTCGCGATGATAGGCAATTACAATCAAATGCATAAATGTCCATGATTACGCTGCGTAAGCGCATGGTTACTTGATACCCCTCACAAATATGTGGTAGGGATGCCTCAAAATGACTCTGAGATCGGACTCCGCGAGTCTGAGATGCCTTGTATACAACTACAAGTTCCAATCAACTAGTTGTTTCAGGATGTCATTTTGACGTGGTCTTATTTATAGTTCGCCATGACATGTTTTCACATTTCATACCGAACTTGGGGGAGTGATGGTATACTATCAGTATCCCTTCAGTTTTGTTTTAGCTACATCGCTGCTTTGTGCATTGCGGATGGTAGTGGAAGTTAACATGCTCACATCGCTGCATTGCGTTGAGCGCAAGGATGC
Source organism: Rutidosis leptorrhynchoides (assembly GCF_046630445.1). Classification (NCBI taxonomy): domain Eukaryota; kingdom Viridiplantae; phylum Streptophyta; class Magnoliopsida; order Asterales; family Asteraceae; genus Rutidosis; species Rutidosis leptorrhynchoides. The sequence goes on along the minus strand of NC_092338.1, from coordinate 122,520,688 downwards.
ATCGCGAGTAGTTGTGGTTAACATGCATGCGTCATATTTGGTCGTATCACGCATGATTGCAATGCGCGGGGCTGTGTCGCGCATAGTTATGATGTGTGGGCCGTACTGTGCAGGGTTTCACCCTACAGATCCCCGCTCACCTCATGACTGCATGGCATGCAGAATTATTACATCGCGTCATCACATTACTATGTGGATTCGTTATGTATTTGACTTCATAGTCGGTGCGGGTTATGTGATGGGTTGTTTGCGGTGACATATTTGTAACTTCGATATGACATTAATATGTCACACCGAACTTGGGGGACTTGATGATGGGCGGTACCCATCGGGCCTAGTAATTGGACTTGGTCCATGGGCCGCTATCAAGTCTCCTCCTAAACCCCAATTCCCTCTTATAAATAGAGAGGTCATTAATCAATTAGGACATCCAATCAATACACATTCTACAGTAGGGTTTTTACCTACCACTTTTGGTAGTGTTTTCCCCTTCGCCGCCAATCGGCGCCGTCCATCGGCCGACGGTCAGCCCTTAGCCACCCTCCCGAGATCATCATCTCGGCTAGGGTTATCACGGTATCCGGACCGGAGGTTAATGCCGCTGAACTAATAAAACCCTCCTCTCGTGTTTCTATCCTAGGCGGAAATATGCTTGATCAAATTTGAAGCCACTAAAATATATCAAAGAGACAGAACAAGTTCAGTTATAATATTTTCATACTATTATGTAGTCAATTCCAGTTACAAAATATATTTCATGCATAATTAGATAGATACCATATCACAATTAGGGTGACCTTACATAATTACATTACAATATTTATTAAGATGTGACCTTACACATTGCGCTTCTCTTGATACCTGGGATCGGTGTATATTTTAGAGGACGGTCCTCGTTAGCAAGTGATCTGAGTCGCTTATGTTGAGACAACTTACGAGATTCCACAACTGATACACATATCGAAAATGCCTGTGTCGGTGATAACGATGAACTGTAGTCAACTGAAAATATACCTTCCTTCAAATGAGATAGGCTGAAGATTGGTCTCTTGTTCATAGTTTCTCCCTGTTGTTAAATTATAGTAAGTGAAAGCATATGAAAACACAGAAATCTAACACATTATCTATATCTAATATCTAATATCTAATATCTAATATCTAATATCTATATCTATACATCTATATATACACTTCATATTTAACATTTTAGTATTCTTCTATTATAAGAAATATTTAAGCAACTTACAAAAAATAAGTACATTTTTGGAAGTTATGTCATTTCTACCATTTTCATTACATGTAACAATTAACTCACTTTCTCCATCACTAAAAGTCTAATAGTCATTTGCCAATCATTTTCGAACATTGACCAACGTTGACTCTTAGTTATAAAGAAATTAAAACATAAAAAATACACATAAATATATCAAACATGTAATATAGTTAACACACATATATAGGGAACAAAATCTAATTCTAAAAAATATTACAACTTTGACCAACTTTAACTTTAACTTTGCCAGACTCAGCTTGACTTTGACCCGACTATTTAGCATTGACTTTTAGCGTTGACTTTTTAGGTGTTTTTGGGCGAAAAGGGACGGGTTAGTCCCGAAAACCGACGCATCAGCCGACTCATCCGACTTTTACAACAGTGAACATTATCATGATTCCCTATAGTTTATACAATTTGTTTTACATTATTTGCTAAGCTCAGAGTAACATACCTGACCAAAAAGCTCAAACCATATTATCAGAGTAACATATAGAACGATTTTGAATAATAAAACCATACCTGACCAAAAAGCTCAAATTGGCTAACAGTCATTTGAACTTTATCTGATCTTGATCCACTAGTATGCACCTGGTTAGATAAAGTTGCTAAACCACACCCCAAATCCCATCCTCCACAATCGCAGGCCCCACCAGATCGCCATCGATCAATCAACGGTGAAGGCGCTCCTTTACTTGGTACACCATGACTACCACCCGGTAAAATAACTGTCGTATTAAAAAATTCTTGATGATCCTCACTTTTTACCTTTCTTGGAAACTTAACAACAATGGATCCCAGTTCATCTTGTAGCTGTACATTTGGATTCAATGAATATAATACAAACTCACGAGTGCCACGATTAGTATTCGAAACCTTCATTTGAGCTGTCACGTTAGGGACGTACCCCTGATCTTTGTTGTTCTTACTCCTGTGAGATAACCAATTACCGTTCTTTTTCTTCACTTCATGAACAGTGAAGAACGTATAGAGCAAGTTCATGTTATCATCTTTCGTCGGACTTAAATTTGTTACTGTAGCTGCAAGTATATCCTTATTGTTTTCGAAAGCAAATGTAAACAAAAGTCGGTCATTCTTAACAGTTGTCTGAAACAGAGCTTGCTTCCTTGATGATGATGATGATGACACGTCATCAACCACAACTTCCTTTACGAAATTCACTTTCGGTTTTACTTTTGTTCTAGAATCTTCATTGCACGTGTCAGTAACATGTGTCTTTGACGGGAAGATTGGGTCGAATAACCTCCTTAAAGGACTTGAATGAGTCCGGTTACCATCAATGGTTGACCTTCGAGAATTTGGAGACTCGGGTTGCGAGCTCGTACTAAGACTAAAGCTAAAACGACGAAGTGGCGATATACTTCTCGGTTTACCATCGGAGTTTTTCGAACAACTGGTTGGTCTTTTTCGATCTGGGGTCTTACTTCTTGAACGGCTGCTTTGATTTCTGGAAAAATCGAGTTTCCTTTGTGATAAATTTTGAATCTTTTGTGGTTTTTCAAAAGATCCGTCTTGAATCTTTAACTTCCCGTTTAAACATGATGTTGGAGTTGACTTAGATTCTTCCGGAAGATCTTTAAAAGATTGAAAATCTTCATTGTTTGCTGAAAAATCATCTTTTGAAGATGTTTCAAAATGATATTTTAAAGTTACCCGATGAATTTTTTGATGAGCAGGTGAGCAGCTTTGGTCTCGAGTAGATCGAGGAGATGAATCATCAGTAGAAAACAATGAAGATGAATTGGAGCTAGATGGTGAATACTTGTTACTTTTAACAAGGCCATTGTTATTGTTATGATGTTTATATTGCCATTTTTCTAAGCGGGCCCAGTCCATTACTCCAAAACTCAAAGCTCGATCTGGGATCGGTTTTCTTGTCTCAAGAAACCTTGGTAAATGCTTCATGTGTTTAACGATTTCGTCAATCTCTGTAGCCTTTTGCTTTTGGCTACATTTTGAAGGTGATGCTTCTGTTTCAGGTAGACTTTTCACAAACTTAGAACGAAATTTCTCCAATTCAAACTTGTTTCGTAATGTGGCACAGTTTGATGTTGGATCGCCCATTCTTCGCCAGCTTCTTTGTTGTTTTAAGTTTTAGATGACTAGATGTATATATCTTTCTGAAAATAACAATTAAGATTAGAATAAAAAACGATTCTAATATAATCCAACATGAAAATAACAATTTAGAACAGAGAATTTTCATCCATTTACTTAAGGATGAATCAACTGCGTACACTTTAACTCGAAAGGGAAAGAATATAAATAAATAGGGAATCAGTCAAAGAAAGTTATTTTATATAAAATTTCATTGTTGAAATCATATAACTTTTGTAAGCATATATAATCAAGGCCGGCCCTCCTAGTATGCCACGTGGGCGTATTACAGTTTTCACCCACAACCATTTGGAGTTTTGACAGTTACGCAACCTGGGATCAACGCTAATTCAGTTAACGGATCCTCATCAAAAGAATCAAATGGGTGGTGATATATCCACCATCTTTTTTGATACATTTGCCATAGAATATGCATTAACATGTTGTACTGTACAATTTCTTAATGTATAGTTACATTGTATGTATTAAATAAGATGGTGGATATATTTATGACCGAATCAAATAGAACACGTATGATGCATCAGAGAATAACGCACTCCGGTTATAAAAAGTCAAACCAAAAATTATCTTTTCATACCAGCTATGAATGTAATGAATAATTTACTTCCTATATAAAGCAGAAATCTTTGAAGCTTTTATGATGAATGTTTTGGACATATGACGTTATCGGTAAAAAATACCCGAACAAAATTTTAAATAGAAGCCTCCAAGGAAACTAATGGGCCTAGATTCTCCATTATGGTCCCCCTTTTGCAATTGTGGTACGAGTACAAAAAAATTATTGCTTCAATATAAATGCTCCTTTCCTTCTGTAAATCGATCAATTATATCGTACCATAATTGTAACAACTTGTGAAGCTAAAGTTAACAATATGAGAGGTGATCCGTACACCACCTTATTTTTGACATACACCATCAAAATAATTATTTGGACAGTTAAGGGGGTTGGTGGTGAATAAAAAGAAGGGTAAAAATGTCCAAATAATTGTTTTGGTGGTGTATGACAAAAATAAGGCGGTGTACGGATCACCTCCCTAACAATATACCCCTAGCCCATAGTCTCAAAATTCTTTAGCTTTATCATAGCGACAATGCAAAATTGAGTAAACAAACATTCATGTACTTCAAAAGTTCAGTCAATAAGTAAGACAAACCGATTAGACATATGGCGTATGAAATATACGAGTAACATTTAAACATTGGACAAGCAAATAAGCTGTCTTGATAGAGTATTTTAGATATTTATGAATCTGAACTACAACATGAAGACAACCTATAAAGACAAGTACAAGAAAGGGACTGAAACTAAGAATATGGTGGTCCTAAATCCTAAAAGATCATAAATATCAAGTTTTGTATATAGGCTGATAAAATTAATGTGTATCACAAGGAAGCCATAAATGAGATAACTTAATAATGAAAAGGAATGAACCATTGAATTGAAGAACTTTTGAATATTGAACCTCTGATTGGTACAGGTGAATCAAGCAAATAATAATAAACACATTAAATTAAATGAAAAAATCAAATGAAATGGCTTTAAGCACATGCTATGAGGCTTAAGTATACACCTTTTTAGTTACACTTATTAAATCATGACTTAACTTAATATTCTCTGAATGGATCAACATGCATATAAAATAAAGTATACCCTGAATCTACAAGCATATATTCAAAATGCGATCCAACTTCAAAAGCAAGAAATACCAATATAAAGTGTTTCTTTGACCTTAATTTAATAATGTCAAAAAGTTATGAATTAAATTTATATTCTTTTAAAGCATTTAATCTCAAAAAAAAGAAGAAAAAAAAGGAAAAGAGAACTGTTTGTATCAATCAATAAAGCTAGTGTCAATTTCAGACGATAATTAAAAGCTTAACATAAAAGAATAAAAGAATTAATTGAAAAAGAAAACTTTCTTACTTTTTTCGTCTTCATAACCACGAACACACATAAGAGCAGGTGAATCAATAAAATAGATACAAGAAAAAGGTAACAATTTGCATGAGAGATTCATGAACTAAGTCACTGAAGCATTTCATCAAACACATACCTGGCATAAACATCGATGGGTTGTTCAAAATGATGAACAATGTGTCGGTGGACGGAGGGCACGCAGACAAACAAACAAACAAACCCTTTCACACGAATCAAAAAGGAACACAGATAAAAAGGTTTGACTTTCACCTACTTAAGTTCTTCTTCTTCTTCTTCCCCGAAACCCAAAGAAATGTTCACAGAAAAAGGTGTGAAAATAGTGAGATACAATGTCTGTGTAAGACTAATATACATGGCACGAGTAATATTTTATTACGGAGTAAATTATTACGTAATATTATTTGATTTATGATATTTAATTTAAGGAGAATTTAATTTAATTGGGGGTGTGTGTGAAAGTGTTTTACCAGTTTGAGGCTGAGCTGTAAATCACTTTGCTTTTTAGTACATAGAAGAAGGGGGTCGTTGTCGATCGGACGGCTGAATGAAGAGGAGATATTTGCGGGTGGTGATATCAGAACAAGATTATATACATTGAGTGAATCATGTCATGTTGAACCCACCATATTATATGACAGTAAGTAATTAAAACGACATGATTGTTGTTATTTTATTAATAAAGGTTTCACTTTTTATTTCAACTTTTATACGGAGTACTAGTTAAATGTCCGCGAATTTGCGGGTTTAGTTAAAAAAATATTTTAATTGCAAGTTAACAACTGGGCTATTATGAAATGATCGATTAATTACTAAGCGAAAAGTTAAATGATGAACTGCAACTAGAGATGACAATGGATTGGATATGGATTGGGTGATGCCGTATTCATATCCATATCTATTTAATTTTTTTTCCATCCATATCCATTTAATTTCATGTCATCCATCCATATCCATATCCAATGGATTAAGGGGGTTAATGGATATCCATTGGATATTCAAACAATGTTATATTTACCGAATATGCGATGAAAACAAAAACTCTTTATAGCAAAAATAAATATAGCATGACATATTTAAATTTATCTACAAGAAAATGTGATCTTCATCAAAATAGAATACAAGTTGTTAAATTTACTATTAAACATAGATTATTAAAAATTAAATATGTAATATGTATGTTTATTTTGTTAGATAAATGTATTATATTAAAACTAGTGGAATGACCCGTGAAACCACGGGTAAATTTAAACGATACAGTTAAATGATTTATTTTAGATTTTAAGCGATTGTAAATGCCCAAGTCGTATTGTATAGAGTACGTTGACAATTAAATACACAAATTATTTAAATATTACTAAAAAGAATACTCAAACCTTTACTCCTAATAATATAACCCGTATCGTACTTCTTCATAGCCTACATATAAGGAGAAAGTTAGAGTACTAAAAAAGTTACTAAAAAACTACACTTAAACCTTTATAACCCATATTAGAAGGTCAGACGGGTCTTCAACAAAAAAAAGTTCAGGTTGTTTAACTTATATTAAGTGTTGACATAGTTTAAAGTCATCTGTTACATTAATACAACTTCGAGATACTTGTTTTAATTAAATTATGCTCATACACATACTCATATTATCACACACATTTTAACAAACTCTTGAAGTGCACTCAAACTTACATGTAATCATCAAACCTTTTAAACATCAAACTTGATAAATGTTAGAGGAATCTCACCCACTTAATCATCAAACACTTTACTTTAACAATATGTCGATATTTAAGGCCAAATCTAAAGTGTGAGAAAATGTTGGGCAAACCATTGAACAGTGCGCTTCATTTCATGAATCATGAATATAGACCGCTTCATCCATGCCCCCCATTGAATAATCCAGGTGTCAAAAATTACATAGAAGTCATTGTTGGAAGATTCTTGGCAATCTTCAAGAAAGTTTCTCCTTTTAACCTATGAAAAGAAGTAGCATGAATGCCAATAATATGTTAAACATTGCTCATCTTTAATCCTCCGAAAAAAAGTAGCATGAATGGCAATAAAAATTTAAACATGGCTAACCGAGTTTATCAAGTATTCCTAAAATAGGCAGTAAAATGCAACTTTCTACAATTAACATGTCATGGTATGCCTCTTCTATTATAAGCTAAATATTTCACAAATGTATATCAATATCTATAACCTGAAAAATACCCAAAAATTAAATTGAACTTTATAATATCAAATGGGTGTCATTTCAAATCCTTAACTCTTATTAATGTTCAATGTAAAACGCTAAAGTTTTAATAAAAGGCTGATGAATCTGAGCTTACATTCTTATTACTTGGAACAAATGGAAGGTTTGACACCAAAAGTTAACATTAATAAAATTAAGTAACATACTCAACTGCATTCCAACTTGAGCTTACATTCTTATTACTTGGAACAAATGGAAGGTTTGACACCAGAAATAAACATTAATAAAATTAAGTAACATACCCAACTGCATTCCAACTCTGCTGCAATCTAAAGAAAACAATTTCTTCATATGAACAAACCTGCAAAATACAACAACATGAATGAATACTTATAATATTCATGCTTTAAAACTTTGCACAATAGAGTAATCATAATTAACTATAGGTCTAACTTTAATGAAAACCAAAACAAATTACCATCTCCATTAAACTTCTAGTACTGTAGATTTATTTAAAACCTATATAAATTACCTAAAAGTTAATTTAATGCAGTAAAACCAACACAAATTACACAAACTAATGAGCAACTAATTAAGGAATTAAGTCGTTTTACCAAAAATAAAACAAAAAATAAAAATGAAAAAACAAAAAAAACTCTTACAATCTCAACACCAAAAAATTCCAAATTTCACATTATTTACAATACTTCACACTCTTCTACATTTTACCAAACACATAGAATGCATATAGTATATGTAGATCACTTTCCAATGATTAATCATACAACTTCAACATAGTAAGAATATCACTTACATTGTCAGATTCAACTTTAAGTTCCCAGCTGATATTTCATTGGATGAATTACCAATTACATTGTCGAATTCAAATGAAGAGTTTTAACCTATGATGTGGCCATGTGAATGTTAAGCACTAAATAGAATATCACCTTAGAACTTAGGGTAAGCACATAACGTATATGATACAAACTTCTCCAGCAACATATCCCATTCCTTAAACTACAACAACTGTTGTGTGGGGTATATATACCTTTTTTAAGTGCTTCTGCAAACCACTAAGTTATTAACGCAACTGCATATCTAAACATGTCTTATATGATCAAACAAAACAACTCAATTAAACGGTTTGTTTACATACTATGTGCTCACATATTTCATTAGAGATCAGCTGAACATGACCAAGATAAATAAACTCAATTAAGAGTAATGACAACAATTTCAAACAACTTATTATCATTGAGTTTATTTGAGTAAATTTATCTTAAACAGGATAAAAGGGTCACATGATTAAGTTAGCTAAAAGCAGAGCGTGTTGAAATGTTTCCATAGTCTATCATGCCATAAATCTATAAAGGCTTCAAGTATTAATGTAATAATAATATTTTTGAAATCATAACCTGCACACTCATCATTACTTGCAAGATAAAGGGTTCAAATTATCAATCCAAACTTGTTTTGACCTTTTTACCAACTCTCCCATCATGTACTAAAATTGCATGCTTTAGTCAAAACTGGGATTGTTAATTTTATCAAGAGTCTTAGATGCTTCGCAACATCTTCAGCTATTTCTTTTAGCATTTTTTAAACAGAGTTCGTTGGCTAACCTTTTCAATAGATTCAAGGTAACTAAAATAAAGAGACCTAAGAATATAACTTGCAAATCAAAGAAACCTTATCATCATAAACGACAATACATTATACATTAGTCCGTATTATATTTATTTATATAAAACTATAACATTTCATATAAAAAAAGGCAGGGAGAACTGGAGAAAAACCTTGTCATCGGGAGAGTTTGAAGCTTTCAAATATCAACAACGGTTAAATCAATTCTTCAATTTAGAAAACCCTAGATCACAATAATCACACATTAATTTTCGAATAAAGCACATAAACAACAATATGTAATGATCTCAATTTTCACAAGGTCAAACTAACAAAACAAACAATATAAATCAAAACCCTAAATCGCAACATTTATACATATAACTTTCTTTAAAAAATTGAAAAAGACTCGGATTTCATTTCATATTACTCAAAGAACAACAAATATTAATACCTATTATCGGTTTAGTAATACACCATATCTCCTTTCGATGAGAAAAAGACGGTTACCATATACAGAGATATATTTTAAATCATATGTCATCATCACCGATTTAAATATTGAAACAAAAAAAGACAAAGAAAATGAAATGTCTGAGAAACAGCAAAGATATAGATGATATAGAGAATAAAAAGAAAACGAACAAAAAATTACAGACACAAATTGAAGATGATGGAGAAATAATCTCGTGTAAATTTCATATGAATAGTCGGATGAAGAATGAAATAGAGACAGAGTACTGTGTGTAAAATTGATAAAAAAATAATAATAATAAAACATGCCATTAATTGATATACTGAAGATTAAATACTAAAATTGATATACCTTCAGTCCCTGCAAACTCCGATCTTGAAGGTTCTGATCTTGAAACCCACCACCGAGTAGTAAAAAGTCATCATCACCATCGAATTAGGGTTCCAATCGAATGATCCCACCAATCGATGTTGAAGGTTGTGATTGATTGAAACATGTTGAAGGTTCCGATCCATTGAAACATGTTGTGTTGGTGATTTTAGTGTCACGGTCATTTTGTGGGATAAGTGATTTACTTGAGACAAGGGGGTTTCGAGTTAAGCTCAAATACAAGTTAGGAGAGTGTGGAGTGCACACTTGTATAAGCTAACTTGATTAATCCAAGTGAAAGGTTATGTTTGTAAGTTGGTGTCTTTTTGCCAAAAGACACAACTCTTTATGAATATGTGTCATTATTAATGAAATGGTGTAACTTATAATGAAATGGTGTCTTAACCTTTTAATCATAAGGTGTGACTTTTCATGGAAACTTTTATACCAAAAGATGCATCTTTTCATGGTGACCTTTCATAATCTATATATAGATGATACTTGTCTCATTTTATATGATGATGAAAAATTGAACATTCATAATAAACTCTTTGTTCTTGACTCTAATTTAATTTGCCTATATTGGAGTTGTGCCTTGGTCTTATCCCGAATAAAGATTTCGTGTAACCCTAAGGCAATTTACGTATAGGGTCGAAATATTTTATCGCGAAAGTGATTACACGATTCAAAGGTTTATCCGGACATTCAAACCCTATTATCCAACAAAGCGATAAAGTATATTCGTATTGATAAACCTTGGATGAATCTTGAAAAGACATTGGCTTTGTTGGCGAAAATATTTATGATACTTCGTTGTGAAAGATAGGCAATAACATATGCCTGGAATATGCAACAATTGTCTGGTATTCATTCCATGCAACAAATTTGCAAGTGGGCGCATGTATTAAAGAAAAGAGATTTTCTGATCTTGACTGTAAGTTTTCTTATTGGCTTAAGTATTCGATATAAAGTTGAAAATATGTTTTTAGTCGGTTAATGCAAAGAAATGCGTTTAATAAATACGCATTTCCAAGAATCTAAGTTGGAAGCATCAAGTTTTACATATGTAAATTACGTATGAACATTTCAAATGGGAATATGTTTAGTGATTATGAAAACTACAATTTTATTGGTGAAGGATCCACAAATGATTTGTTCAATATGATGACAAAGTGTTATTTTCTTTAAAGAAAAAAATATATATGTTATAAAAGTAATAATTGGATGATAATTTTATTATTATTATAGATATTGCATAGTATATTTTATTTTGAGTATAAATAGGTGTGTTGAGTTAGAGTTTATTGTATGTATTTTTTTGGTTAACAAAAACACTCTCTCTCTCTAGATTCCAAATGCCACCAAACTCTCATTGTACATTTTTCTATAAATAAAAAATCAATTACTCATACCTTTTGTTCAACCTTTGTTTTCTCCGTTTTACAGTATCTCTATCTCTATATACCTTCTACAGTCAAGAACCACTAAAGGTAGTTATAAGCCTACTGAATTATAACACGTTATCAGCACGATTATCTCAACATTTATACTAAATATGGTTGGCTCTGCCACCTAACTAATATATGGTCGGTTATACCACCTAAATGATATATGGTCGACACTGTCGCCTAATTTACATTTATGTTATCTAACATTTATTTATGTATACTAACATTTACATTTATGTTATCTAACATTTATTTATGTATACTAACATTTACAGTTATGTTCACTAACATTTATATTTATGTTATTTAAGTTATATATGGTCGGTTATACCACCTGAATTATATTTTCTGTAATCTAACTCTTATTAACTTCACTAACATTTATATTTATGTTATTTAAGTTATATATGGTCGGTTATACCACCTGAATTATATTTTCTGTAATCTAACTCTTATTAACTTCACTAACATTTATATTTATGTTAATAAGACCTCATGATTGTACGCAACACGTCATTTGACAACACGGTACTTTATGTACGCAACACGTCATTTGACAACACGGTACCATGGGTCGAGATTAATTCCGATCAATACGAATACGATGGGGTCTTTATATGTTATCTAACATTTATGATTACTTATGCAATTAGTCATTATTTATTTCATGCATACTAATGTTTATTCTTAAATTTATAATCTTAAAAGTTAAAATAAAAAAAAAGTAGTTTGTATTTTTATTAAAAGTAAATCTTAAAAGTTAAAATAGAAAAAGTAGTTTGTATTTTTATTAAAAGTAAATCTTAAAAGTTAAAATAAGAAAAGTAGTTTGTATTTTTATTAAAAGTAAATCTTAAAGGTTAAAATAAGAAAATATATTATAATAATATATATTATAACTTAATATATATTATAATAATATCATTAATAATATAATATAATATGAACCTATATTCCCTTATGATTTTATTATTTGTAATCATACCATTATTCCTTTGTTTACTACTTATGAATCTAAACTAATTCTAATTGCATGTTGTTATTTATCTACGAAAAAAAAATATTATGATTATGATTATGATTATGATTTATGTTGTTCATCTTTCTGAAAATAGAAAATGTCAAACTTATCAAAGCTTGAGTTTGATGCCTTAGACGTATCGGGAACAAACTACACATCATGGGTTATGGACGTAGAAATAAATCTTGGATCATTGGGTATTCTAGAAACTTTAAAAGAAAATAATACTTGTTCCGATCAAGATAAATTAAAATCAATTGCTTTTATTCGCAAACATATTGATACCACCTTAAAACATATGTTTCTCACTATCAAAGATCCACATGTTTTATGGGAAAGTATCAAGAGTAGATTCGATAATCAAAAGAAAATATTACTTCCAGCTGCGAGGGAAGAATGGAGAAATCTAAGGTTCCAAGATTTCAAAAAGGTAAGTGAATACAGCTCGGCCATGTTCAAGATCCGTTCAAAGCTTCAATTCTGTGGTCAAGAAATAAGTGATGCTGATATGATGGAGAAAACTTTCTCCACAATGCATTCTGCAAATATAACTGTGCAAGAAAATTTAAGATTGCAGAATTATAAAACTTTTTCCAAACTTCAAACTTATCTCTTAGTTGCAGAAGTTAATAAAGAATTACTGATGAAAAATCAAGAATCTCGTCTTACCGGTGCGCTAGCATTTCCTGAAGCTAATGCTATTAACAATAATAATAATAATAATAAAAGAAGAAATGCACATGGACGAGGGCGTGGAAGAGGTCGTAACCATATTGGCCAAAACCATCATCATGGAAATTACCATAACAATAATAAAAATCATAACTATGTTCGAAATCACCCTTATGGTAATGGTCGTGGTGGTGGTCGTGGTCGTGGTGGTCGTGGTCGTGGACAAAGAAATAATAATCCACAAAATTATAAAATCCAAACACCATACAATCCCACAAATCACAATGTTGAAGAAGGCTCTTCAAAGAATGTTGAAGATTCTTGTTACCGATGTGGTAAAATTGGCCACTGGTCTAAAAACTGCCGAACAAATCAGCATTCTGTTAATCGGTATCAAGAATCCCTAAAGGGAAAAGGAAAAGAAGCAAATCTTGTGGATGACCTTGATACAAAAATCACTGAGCCAACTTGTGACTACTTTAATGAATAAATTTCTAATATCTATATATATATATATATATATATATATATATATATATATATATATATATATATATATATATATATATATATATATATATATATATATATATATATAGATATCCTATTATATGTTCTCGTTAAATAAATGGTTGTAGATTTTCAATCTACACCATATCTAGTTTACTACATATTTCCTTATTATGTGCTATCGTTTGTAACATGTTTTGAATGTAATATATTGATGAATTATATACTCATTATTTGTTTCTCATATTTTTTTTTGAAGTTCATGATGTATACTGTTGGAGTAAAAAATCAGTCAAATGGTGGAGATATTTGTATTGCAGACAGTGGTGCCACTCACACCATACTCAAATCTAAAAAATATTTTACAGACTTGAAAGCAACGGAAGGAACTATACATACTATATCAGGTCCTGTGGACTTAATAAAAGGAATGGGAAAGGCAAAATTCATGTTACCAAATGGTACGAATTTTCTGATAAATAATGCCTTATTTTCTCCCATGTCAAAGAGAAATTTGTTAAGTTTCTCTGACATATACCAAAATGGATATGATTATCAGTCAGTGACAACAGAAAATGAAAAATATTTAAGTATCACTGATAAGAATCGTGTAATTGAAAAACTACCAAGACTTCATTCTGGTTTACATTATACACATATAAATGTACCTGAAGTAAATGTGGTAGTTAAAGAAAAATTATGTGATCCTGTAATGATTAGTTTGTGGCATGAGAGATTAGGTCACCCAGGATCAACAATGATGAAAAGAATAATACAAAATACACATGGACATCCATTGGCGGATCAAAGGATCCCTCATGATGCACTTATCCCATGTACATCATGCTCACTTGGAAAGTTGATAATAAGACCATCACCTCTTAAGGTTGAAAAAGAATCACCAATGTTTCTTGAAAGAATTCAAGGTGATATATGTGGACCAATTCATCCACCATGTGGACCATTTAGATATTTTATGGTTCTAATAGACGCATCTAGTAGATGGTCTCATGTTTGTCTATTATCAAGTCGAAATATGGCATTTGCAAAATTTCTTGCTCAAATTATTAAATTGAGAGCACATTTCCCTGATTATACTATTAAAAGGGTGAGACTAGATAATGCCGGTGAGTTTACGTCTCAAGCATTTAATAACTTTTGCATGTCTATTGGGATTATTGTTGAACATCCCGTTGCCCATGTGCATACACAAAATGGTTTAGCTGAATCATTAATTAAACGATTGCAGCTAATAGCTAGACCATTGATAATGCGAACAAAACTCCCAGTATCTGTATGGGGCCATGCAATTTTGCATGCTGCATCATTGATTCGCATTAGACCAAGCGCAAGTCATACATATTCTCCTTTGTAACTTGCTTTTGGTCATCAGCCAAATATTTCCCACCTTAGAACATTTGGTTGTGCGGTTTATGTCCCTATCGCACCACCACAACGCACTAAAATGGGTCCTCAAAGAAGGATGGGAATATATGTTGGATATGAAACATCTTCAATAATAAGATATATTGAACCCATGACGGGTGATGTTTTTACAGCACGTTTTGCTGATTGTCACTTTAATGAAACATTATTCTCTAGATTAGGGGGAGAAATAAAAAATAAAGAAAATGATGTTTCATGGTGTGAACCTCAATTAATGTATCTTGATCCTCGCACAAAAGAATGCGAGATCGAAGTTCAAAAAATAATGCATATGCAAGAACTTGCAAATAAATTGCCTGATGCATTTACAGATACAAAAAGAGTGACTAAATCATATATACCAGCAGCAAATGCTCCAGCTCGAATTGAAATTCCAAAAACTGGCAATAATGTTATTCTTGAGTCTTTGCCACGCCAGAAACGTGGGAGACCAATTGGTTCCAAAGATAAAAATCCTCGGAAAAGAAAATCAGCTGATAATGAGGTAAAAGAAAGTGTTCAAGAAGAACTACAAATCAATACTCCTTCTGCAGAGGAGATTGATGATGTCAATACGGAATTTTCAATCAATTACGTACATTCAAAAATATTATGGAACCGAAATGAAATGAAAAATCTTGATGAGATATTTTCATATAATGTTGCATATGACATCATGAATGATGATGATGATCCAGAACCAAAATCTGTCATGGAATGTCAAAATAGACATGATTGGGATCATTGGAAAGGAGCAATACGAGCTGAATTTGAATCACTCAATAAAAGAAAAGTTTTCGGATCTATCATTCTCACACCTAAAGATGTGAAACCTGTGGGATATAGATGGGTTTTTGTGCGAAAAAGAAATGAGAAAAATGAAGTTACAAGGTATAAAGCTAGACTTGTAGCTCAAGGTTTTTCTCAAAAACCGGGAATTGATTATGAGGAAACTTATTCTCCTGTTATGGATGCAATTACTTTTAGATACTTAATCAGCCTGGCAGTTTCTGAAAATTTAGAAATGCATCTCATGGATGTTGTGACTGCTTATCTTTATGGATCACTTGATAGTGATATATATATGAAGATACCTGAAGGATTTAAGGTATCAGAAGCAACCAATGCAAAACCCAAAGAAATGTACTCAATCAAGTTACAAAGGTCTTTATATGGGTTGAAACAATCGGGTCGCATGTGGTATAAACGATTAAGTGATTACTTGATAAGCAAAGGGTATACCAATAATCTTATTTGCCCATGTGTTTTCATTAAGAAAACAACATCCGGATATGTGATCATAGCTGTTTATGTTGATGATCTTAATATCATAGGTACAAATAAAGAGATCCATGAAGCCATTCAACTTCTAAAGAAAGAATTTGAAATGAAAGATCTCGGAAAAACCAAGTATTGCCTTGGTTTACAAATTGAACATATGCCTAATGGTTTACTTGTACATCAAACAACATATACTGAAAAGATTTTAAAACGTTTTAATATGGACAAGGCAAAACCATTAAGTACTCCTATGGTTGTTAGATCACTTAATGTTGACACTGATCCATTTCATCCCTGTGAAGATCATGAAGATATCCTGGGACCAGAAGTACCATATCTTAGTGCAATTGGAGCTCTTATGTATCTTACAAATTGTACAAGACCTGACATTTCTTTTGCAGTTAATTTGTTGGCAAGGTTCAGCTCAGCTCCTGCCAAAAGACACTGGAATGGGATCAAACACATATTTCGATACCTTCGAGGAACTACTGATTTAGGATTATTTTATTCTAACGAATCAAAACAAGATTTGGTTGGTTATGCAGATGCAGGTTATTTATCTGATCCACATAAAGCTAAATCTCAAAATGGATATGTATTCCTAAATGGAGGTACCGCAATATCATGGCGTTCTAAAAAACAAACACTTGTTGCAACATCATCAAATCATGCCGAAGTAATTGCATTACATGAAGCCAGTCGGGAATGTTTTTGGTTGAGATCAATGACACAACTCATTAATGATTCTTGTGGACTAGAACGCAATAAAAGTTCAACAACTATCTATGAAGATAATGTAGCTTGCATAACACAGATGAAAGAAGGGTATATCAAAAGTGACCGAACAAAACACATACCCCCTAGATTCTTCTCATATACTCAAAATCTCATTAAGGACAACCAGATTGAAATGAGATATGTTCAGTCCAGCAAAAACTCTGCTGACCTTTTCACCAAAGCACTTCCAACTGCTATTTTCAGAACACACGTTCATAATATTGGCATGAGGCATGTTCAGAAGATGTAACAACTCAGGCGTTGCCTACTTGAGGGGGAGTCAACTCTATGCTGCACTCTTTTTCCCTTAGCTAAAGTTTTATCCCAAAGGGTTTTCTTTAGCAAGGTTTTTAACGAGGCAGTACTAGTTATTCACTAATAAAATTATCATCCAAGGGGGAGTGTTATAAAAGTAATAATTGGATGATAATTTTATTATTATTATAGATATTGCATAGTATATTTTATTTTGAGTATAAATAGGTGTGTTGAGTTAGAGTTTATTGTATGTATTTTTTTGGTTAACAAAAACACTCTCTCTCTCTAGATTTTAAATGCCACCAAACTCTCATTGTACATTTTTCTATAAATAAAAAACCAATTACTCATACCTTTTGTTCAACCTTTGTTTTCTCCGTTTTACAGTATCTCTATCTCTATATACCTTCTACAGTCAAGAACCACTAAAGGTAGTTATAAGCCTACTGAATTATAACAATATATATATTTTTGATGCAAAATTTCACTTTTGATAAACGGTACGTGGTTATATGGTTTTTGTCAACGTTTGACTTATTTCACAACGTTTAGAATATTTGTCATCTTGTGGATTCTTTTATAGCGGTTATGTGCCATAATAAAATGGTATTCATAAACGAATTGCATTAATTCGTTTTAGTCGGTTACTTCAATTTTAACCGAAGCGTGTGTTGTATTAATTAAAATGAAGTGTGTTAACAAATTAAGATATGCTTTGTCACTATATTACGTGGGAATTTTTATATACTTCGCAATCTACCGTTAACGATCGTTGTTTTGGTAATTCCGTTCGAGTATTTGGTTGGAGTTTCTTGATTCAGTTTGTTACTCAACGAATTGTTGGTCCAACGTCTACAGCGTATGTAAACGTATGATACTTTACAACGGGTATGTTTCATACTTAATGGTTTTCATAACACCAAATTATTGCATTAATTGTTCTCGTCGGATAATCCAGAAATGACCGAGGCATGAGTAATATTAAAATGCAATAATTATAATGTGTATATACATACGTATGTCCATACGGTTCAAAGTATGCATTTGTGTTGCATCATAATAAAAAAAAATAATAATAAAAAAAAAGATGGTTCTATTTGTTCTTCAAGTGTACATCCCAACACAAGGCTATAACTTACAGATATTGAGATCTAGTAAAAGGTGTGTGACACTTTTAATAGTGTACGGTCTATGTTCGTAATGGTATACAATCACTATGTTGGTGAGCAAATTACATGGTATTTGACTTCCATGTTGCTTAATATCAGTATGGTATTAAATCAAAGCTTTTGGGATGATGGTCTGTATTATAACATCAATAACCAACCAATATAACATATGTGATAAAGAGATTAATCATGACTAGTGTAATTCTAAAGTTACACATTGTGATTTGATTTAAGTACTCTAGTACTTGTAAAAGTCATGGATGATGGTTGGTTTACGATGAAATTCTTAAAAATATAAGGATATATTGATTAAACTATTGATCAAATAGACGATTCATCTACAAGTTGAACTAGCACACTTGGTATAGATGAGGTATCTTGAATCAAATGATTGATGTTGGGATTATTGACACTATGAACTTGTGGTCATTTCTTCTTAATTCTCGAAGTGAATTGACTAAGGAAAGTTTATAAAAATAATCTCACTATCCAATGTAATGGTAAGAAATGTGTGCATAAGGATAATGGGAATACATTATCAAGTATGTACAAATTATAGGTTTACATTGGTGAGTTCGTGAAAAGTGGACATACACAATGACTGATCAATCAATTAATTTTAAGTACGTACGGGTTTCTTATGGTCATATAAGAATTTAGTAAGTCCTTAGATATAAGGATTACAAAGGAAAAATTGATTGAAGTAGAAAGAGATAGTAATGTTCATTTAGATCTCTAATTATGGGATATCTTTTAGCTAAGACATATAGTCAAATGTACAAGGGAAAATCTAGATACTTATGCCTTAGACATATTATGTTTCGTGAGTTGATCACGAATGGAGTGATGTATGTGAATTTTGTTGGGTCACAATAAAGTTTGACTAAATCACTTGACAAAAGCATTAGCCGGAAGCGCGCACAAGTTGGCTAATGTTATGGGATTGAAGTCCATTAAATTTTCCAAAGTGAGACGCCCAATTCCCTTCTAGTACAACGCTAGAAGCTGAATTCAATGAGGTAAGCTTACTTTCTAAAGATTGAAACACATAAATATACTGATCCCAAAGTATGTATTTAGACCCGTAAGTGGAGTTAGGTTGAAGTTTAACTTCTTAATGCCTCTTTTGAAAAATTGCATATGCGGGTGCAAGACGGAAAAGAGTTACCTATGTGAGTATGAAGTTTTGCCGCTTCAAAGAAGCTTGGACTTGGCTTCCTATATACTCATGAAAGGATATGGACGCATGACTTATAAAAGCGTCAAGATGAACAATAGAGCATTGAACTTATGTGTATATTTTCTTCATTATAATCACTATGGATAGAAAGGGTTCAATTCTTAGTAACACCCTTGATATTCGATTATATGAATTGAATTTATACTAATATGAAATTCAATCGTTACGACATTTCATTTATGCGTAAGTTTGTATGTATGTTCTAGTTATTTAGTAAATCAAAGGATTGCACTAAAATGGGGGGGGGGGGGGGGGATTGTTGGTGATTTTAGTGTCACGGTCATTTTGTGTGATAAGTGATTTACTTGAGGCAAGGGGGTTTTGAGTTAAGCTCAAATACAAGTTAGGAGAGTGTGGAGTGCACGCTTGTATAAGCTAACTTGATTAATCCAAGTGAAAGGTTATGTTTGTAAGTTGGTGTCTTTTTGCCAAAAGACACAACTCTTTATTAATATGTGTCATTATTAATGAAATGGTGTAACTTATAATGAAATGGTGTCTTAACCTTTTAATCATAAGGTGTGACTTTTCATGAAAACTTTTATACCAAAAGATGCATCTTTTCATGGTGACATTTCATAATCTATATATAGATGATACTTGTCTCATTTTATATGATGATGAAAAATTGAACATTCATAATAAACTCTTTGTTCTTGACTCTAATTTAAATTGCCTATATTGGAGTTGTGCCTTTGTCTTATCCCGAATAAAGATTTCGTGTAACCCTAAGGCAATTTACGTATAGGGTCGAAATACTTTATCGCGAAAGTGATTACACGATTCAAAGGTTTATCCGGACATTCAAACCCTATTATCCAACATGTTGAAGGTTTCAATCTTGAAACATGTTGAAGGTTAATAATAAGAAAGGGGAGATGATGAAGATTTCTGATATACAAATTTTTAATTTTCGTATTTAAAGGATAATATATTTATGTTTTTATTTCATTTTAGTAATTTTAAAATTAATTACTTTTGGTGACGTCACTGACCTTTTGTTGGGTGCTGCATGTGTAATTATTTTTGCTTAATGATGGGCTAATTTGCCTAATGCTTACATCATCATGTTAGCATTTTAATGTTAAGTATAGATATATCATAGTTTTTTCATTATAAAGTTTAGAAGCAAAGTGTAAATTTAACGATAAATGAATTTGCAATAGTAAATATGTAAGCATAAATCTATATTTATGTATTTTGTATATGTATTTCGGGTGTAAATGGATATATCCATGGATGAAATTTTTCATCTATATCCATATCCATATCCATTTAGGTTCATCCATATCCGTATCCATATTCATTTAAGTTCATCCATATCCATCACGAAGCGGGTGGATCGGATGGATGTCCATCAGATCAGGTGACCATTGCCATCCCTAACTGCAACAAAGGATTATAATAGTAATAATATTAAAATTTAACTCTTAATTCCCAGAAAATATAAATCAAGTTCTCAAAAGTGTTAAAAAGAATAAAATAAATTTTATATAGGTATGCTTATGATTGGTGATTAAATGAACTCAATTTTTTGTGATAGTTGTCAAAACCCGTCCTAATCCATCCGGACGAAGTCCATATCAATTATAAACGATTCACAACAGTTGATTACATAGCGAGGTATTTGACCTCTATATGATACATTTTACAAACATTGCATTCAATTTTAAAAGACAATCTTTCTTTACAACGAAAATTGACGACATGCATACCATTTCAGAATATAACCAACTATAATTGACTTAATAATAATCTTGATGAACTCGACGACTCGAATGCAACGTCTTTTGAAATATGCCATGAATGACTTCAAGTAATGTTTCTAAAATGAGCAAATGCACAGCGGAAGATTTCTTTCGTACCTGAGAATAAACATGCTTTCAAGTGTCAACCAAAAGGTTGGTGAGTTCATTAGTTTAACATAAATAATCATTTCATAATTTTAATAGACCACAAGATTTCATATTTCCATTTCTCATAAACATACGTCCCATGCATAGAGACAAAAATATCATTCATATGGATTGAACACCTGGTAACCGACATTCACAATATACATATAAGAATATCCCCATCATTCCGGGATCCTCCTTCGGACATGATATAAATTTCGAAGTACTAAAGCATCCGGTACTTTGGATGGGGCTTGTTGGGCTCGATAGATCTATCTTTAGGATTCGCGTCAATTAGGGTGTCTGTTCCCTAATTCTTAGATTACCAGACTAAAAAGGGGCATATTCGATTTCGATCATTCAACCATATAATGTAGTTTCAATTACTTGTGTCTATTTCGTCAAACATTTATAAAAGTTGCGCATGTATTCTCAGCCCCAAAAATGTAAAGAGTAAAAGGGAGCAAATGAACTCACAGTACTGTATTTTGTAGTAAAAATACATATGACGACATTTGAACAATGCAGGGTTGGTCTCGGATTCACGAACCTATATTATTCATATATATGTTAATACACATAATCGTAATCGAGCAGATTTATATGTTACTAGTGATATAAATGTTATAGAAATAATTTTTATGTTTATTTTTCAATATTATAGTATTAACATATTAACAGTTTTGGTTATATAATATTTATTATATCATTACATTAATAATTTTAATAACTAATATTTATATTAATAGTTATAATGATAATAATACTAATACTAATAATACTAATATTAAGGATAATAATAATTAATTGCATTATGATAGTGATAATAATAATTAACTTTACAATAACAACAACAACAACAACAACAACAACAACAACAACAACAACAACAACAACAACAACAACAACAATAATAATAATAATAATAATTATAATAATAATAATAATAATAATAATAATAATAATAATAATAATAACACTACCTCAAATATGCTAAAAAGAATGCCGCATGTAGGGATTGAACCCACGACCTCCCATTTCAATTAACAAGCTACTAACCATTACTCTATTTATTATTTTGTAATATATTTAGGATTTTAAATTCTTATGACATGATTTCTTTCTCCTTCATTGTCCTCAGCATATTTAATCCGATCCTCATCATCTTAGACGTTGTCTCAAGGCTCAACAACACTTGGATCTCGGCCCAAATACCTAACGAGCTCCATGGCCCTAAGACAATTCATAAACATGGTGGCCCAACAACCCTTCGGCCAACAGCGATTAGTCACGGCCCACAGCAGTTTCTCTTGTAACTAAATAAAATTTTTTTTGTAAGGGCCTAGGTTCGAACACGCGACCTCTTATTCAAGAAGCATACGCTCAACCACCGCTCTGTTTGATACTTTCTTATCTAACTAGCAAATTAAATCGTTTTATCCATTTAAGTTGTCTGACTTCATCTTCTTCCTAAAACAAATCAACCTCATCATCAACTTCACCATTTCATTTCATTTTCGAGATTATTAATCCACCACCCTTATTTTAACAGTACATCATCATCATTACTCATCACCGTTAATCATCCTCCTATTGTCACTGTATCATCTAATATCTTCATGATCATTATCTTGACACCATCTTCATTTCTTCCATCGTCATCATCGTTACTTTCCATCATCATCCATAACATCATTAATGTTAATAATTATTATTATTATCATGCTCTAGCAAGTAGCACAGCTCGTCTGGTACCAACGGAATCATCATCATCTCCCACACTGTACTTCATCATCATCGTCACCTTTATCATGACTAGCCGAACAATAAATAGAAACAGGAGGTGTGTAGCAGTAGTAAGGTACACGATAGTATAGCAGTAGCAGGTAGCGAGAACATGAGTGATCAAGAAGAAAAATAACGAGTTTCATAAGTGGTGCAGGTAACGGTTTTCAACAGAAAACATGAGAGAGAAAAAGAGGTGAGAGAGAAAAAAAAAGAAGAAGAAGGATGGTGGCAGTAAGGGGACGATAGATGTGGTGATCAAGTAAGGTGAGGTTGGCGTTTGCACAAAGAAACACAAGCAAGGTGTGTGGTTGGTGTTTGATCTTAGAAAAGTAACGATTAAATGATGGTTTTGAAGATGGCAATGGGGTGGTGGTTCTTGATGAAAGGGTGGCGGTGGTGTATGCCGGAGTGGTGCTCCGGTGGTGGATATGGTGGCAGGCGAGGTTGGTCATCAATGGTCTCTCCTCTCCCTCTCTGCCGATATACATATACATATATATATATATATATATATATATATATATATATATATATATATATATATATATATATATATATATATATATATATATATATATATATTATGTATTATATATAATATTTAATATTAATATTAATAATAATTAAATAAAAAATCATTAAATGAATGATTGGAAGCATAGTACATGAGTTTTTCCTCTGCCGACAGTTATCGAGGATAGTTATATCGTGTCCATTGCTAAACAGTTAACGTATAAAAGTGTTCCTAAAAATCTCAAAATTTTAGATTAAACATATTTAATTATTTCACTCATTACCTGTTTGAAACCTGATAAAAAAGGTTCAAAAATTATTTATTTTCTGTTTCAATTTATATGTACGGAGTACAAAAACTTAGTTCAAAAAGGTAAAAAAATATTTATCAAAACTATTATCTTTTTAATCAAATTATGTACCAACTTTTATTTTAAAACCTCATATATATATATATTAGACCTATTTTAAAAATAAATAAACGTCAACCGAAAGTTACAGACATTTACAATTTAAGTTCAAAATTAATTATATTTAATATACACTATGTATATATATAAACAGTTTTTAAATAACAAAATTTACTATGCAAATAAATATATTAATTAATTAATTTAAATATATCAATATATATACAAGTAATATACATATATTATATATAAAATAATAGTTTTTATTACAATATATTTTATTGTACATATTTATTTATAACAATAAATGTTATATAATAGTTTATTAATGTTCATGTTATTATATATATAATACATATATTTATATATACACATATTTATATACATCTACATATTTACAAGCAGTGGTTCGTGAATCACCGGGAATAGTCAAAGGTCAAATGGTTTCATGTAAAATGTTAAAAGAAAAAATTAGAGATTCAACTTTACAGACTTTGCTTATCGTGTCGAAAACATATAAAGATCAAGTTTAAATTTGGTCGAAAATTCCCGGGTCATCACAGTACCTACCCGTTAAAGAAATTTCGTCCCGAAATTTGAGTGAGGTAGTCATGACTAACAATAAAATGTTTTCATGACGAATATGAGTCGATAATTAAAGTTTTATCACCATCAGGTGATTTGAATAAAACAACTCAATTATTCGAAGCGTACGAGTGAAATTATCACAAAAGATTGAAATAGGATAAGTAAAGATTCGTCGTAACTTTTGACAGAGTCAGGGTTGAATTTTGAAAGTAAGATACATCTTAACTTTTGACGTAGTCACGATTGAATTTAGAAAACATGATGCGTCTTAACTTTTGACGTTGTTTTGGTTGAATTCCGGAATTTAAGGGATTTGAAGAAAATCTTCGAAATCTAAAAGATCTGATTCTCCTGCGAATAAGGAAATTTAGATTTCTATAATTAAATGCGGTGATCTGCCTCGATTCCTCTGTCTGATATTTTCACTATAAATTTTACCTTTTTCGTTCCATTAATTTTCACCACTTCAATACTCAATTCCTAAATTCAAAAGATCGTGAAAATGCTTAACCCAGTTTTGATCCTTGTTCTTATTCTAACTATCGCAATGATCGTTTTTCTTTTCCAACTCCCACCTGAAGAATCTGTTTATTTCTATTATGCTTTAGGGATTATTGTATTCATAATACTCCCGTGTCTTTATATTGCTATACGCACTGATATCAACAGTTTGTAATTTCGGTGTTGTTGTTGGGCTTTATATCTTCCCTTATATATTGGAGCTTCATGTTCTTGTTTTCTCTTCCCGACTTTAAATCAAGCGAATAATGGTCCAGAATTCGTAGGTATAGAATTTCGAATGAATTTAATGTTCTAAACAAGAAAGAACGTAATAGCACGATTTGATTTGTCAAATTACCAGAATCACTGAGAATAGAACTATCAAGAATATATTTTCTTGATATGTTCAGAAATTAAGCAGAATGAAAGAGTTATGTAACATGACACATGATGATGTTATAGTTTGTGAATCATCACCTTCCATTAGAAACTCAGCATGACTTACTATAATATAATCACGTTGATCAAGTGTTATTATATTATACTAACTCATGCATCAGTTCCCAACATTACTTCAATAACATTCATATTCTAAACTCGAAAGTTTACAGAATATAGAAACTAATAGTTTCTATATGATGTAATACTGATTGCACGAAGAGATTAATGATTTCAGATAAGAATAGTTATAAAAATATCTTCAGAAATATGGAGGATATTTATAATGGAAGATACGATAATATCTTTGAATATCTAAGATTAAAGGATGATGGAGACTTTTGTCCTCAAGGGTTTAGAATAAGGAGCAAGATATTCGCTAAAGACTTCAGCAGGCATTGAATCTTTTGGATTCTTTGAAGTCAAACTTATTCTTTGTGATTTGTCCACAGTTTTCTTCATAGTTTCGCATAATCTGCTTTTCGGTACTAAATTTTCTCTTGAATGTTTCCAATATAATGATACACAGGAAGCACGAAGAGGTATATAATTTCGGACGAGAATATTTTTGAAAATATCCTTAAGAATATCGAAGATATTGATGATGATATTTTTGGAATTTCTAAGTTCGATGGTTGATGGAGAAAGATTTTTCGCAAGATTTTAACATGACTTCGGAGCAAGATATTCTCTAAAGATTTCATCGGATTCAGAATTACCTGGATTCTTTGAATATAGGGTTTGGTCCTTATATTTGTCCTTGGTCTCCTTCGTGGTTAGCTCAATCCGTTTTCCAGTTCCAATTTTTCTGAGCTTTTCCAACATACTATTCTTTATCATCAAACTTCCGATGATTAAGGTCGTTTACGGTTGTCTATGGTTTCTGCTGCTTCATTCAACTTTTTCAACATTCATAGTATTGATTTGTGACAGAGTGTTTTTCAGAATTTCAGAATGAGAGATCATAATTCTAAGAGATAAATGTCATACATATAACTGTTGATGTAGATATGATGTGAGTTTTCAAAGTACTGATTGCTGATTCCCGGTAATTGGTATGGCAGTTCTTGTTACAAAATGCGGATGAGTATATGATAGGGTTTCAATGAATAAATATAATGATTTGTCAGAGAGATCTAAGCCAAGAAGCAACGAGGTTGCTGGTACGTCTGCTGGTAATATGGTGGAATATAAAAGAATTCTCCGATATCAAAAGGGTAATCGTATATATATCAGGATTATAGTAAGGTTACTTCGAATTAAAATTCGAAGTTGACTTGCTGGAGCTGTGACCAAATTGGCTACTTTGGAAAGGGATTGCAAAGTTATTTTCGGTAATAACAACGCCAAAGGAGCTAGCACCGATATGTATTTAATGTTTAATCAGATTCAGAGTATTTTTCAGGTGCATAACTATATGCATAAATCTTTTCTTCCGTAGATGAAGTGCGGTTGGTTCATCCTCTCGATTGAGGTGTTTTCAGGAATTATGACAGGTTTAAACGCAGATTGTAATTGTCGAGATACAATGAGGTTTAAGATGAGATCAAGTGGCAAACTTGAAGAATTATTTAGTTTCATATGTTATAATCAATATTTTAATTCATTTTAATTGTCCAATGTCATTAGTCTACAGTCGATAGTCCACATTTAACAGTCCAATAATTCATATATAATTTAATATACAATATTCGAATTAATTAATACGTATCGTGACCCGTATACGTCTCAGACTCGATCACAACTCAAAGTATATATATTATTTGAGAATCAACCTCAACCCTGTATAGAGAACTCGATCATTACTGCATATAGAGTGTCTATGGTGATTCCAAATAATATATATAGATGCGTCGATATGATATGTTAAAACCTTGTATACATGTCCCGATATTTAAAGTGCGTAAAATAAATACAGAAATTAAATGACGATAAATAAAATGCGTAAAGTAAATAACAGAAATTAAATGACAATAATTAAAATTGAGATAATTAAATTGCGATAAATAAACTGCGATAAATAAAATGTAATCAGTTAGCTAGGAACAGTTAGCTGGAAACAGTTAGCGTGGATTCTTAACAAAATTTCTCATAGTTAATTTGTTTGTTTCTAACCAATTTTATTTTGTCCAATGTTTTCTTCATTATGCCACTTGTTGAATTATGATAAATCAAAATCCAAATATGAATTTGAATAAAAATGGTTATTCTGCGGTGAACGGATACACATATCGGTGGATGTAAGTAGGATAGTAAACGACTGTTGAATCAGCTTCGAAGAATGTACAGTGTAATTTATTAATGTGAAATCTGAATATTCCTCGGGTATTACCTACCCGTTAAAATATTTTCACCATTAACAGTTTGTACAAGAGAATTTTTAATCACAATCTTTATGAAAGTATATATACATATATATTTTCTTCAGATGTAATTATAGATTTAATGAGTCAATATAATATTAAACTCATTTGATTTTCAATTTAAGCTAGAATAAGTAATCTCTAAAACTATTAGGATCCACATATTCTTCGCAGAATATTAATGAAGTTATGGATCAATACTTCATCGTTCATTGCTGTTGGTACTCCTTGTTATCTATGGTGCGTATGATGTTGGTGTTCGTGGGGCAGATTGTGAAATTGAGTCTTGGAATGCGGATGTTGTTGTTGGTGATACCGTTGATGTTGATGATGTTGTTGAAGCTGGTACATTTTGCACCATAATTTTCAAGGCTACAACTCAGGCGCGAAGCTCGTTGACTTTTTTTGATTACTCCAGGAGATGATTGGTGTAGTGACCCGAACTTTTTCATGTTTATATATATATGAAATAAAATTGTTATTTACATGATTAAGTGTTTCCAACATGTTAAGCAATCAAACTTGTTAAGACTTGATTAATTGAAATAGGTTTCATATAGACAATTGACCACCCAAGTTGACCGGTGATTCACGAACGTTAAAACTTGTAAAAACTATACGATGACATATATATGGTTATATATATAGTTAACATGATTTTATTATAAGTATGTATCTCATTAGGTATTTTAACAATGAGTTATATACATAAAAATGAGACTATTAATTTAAGAAACTCGAAAACGATATATATAACGATTATCGTTATAAACACGTCTTACTAAGTACATATGAATCATATTAAGATATTGATACACTTGGTTAATTATGTTAAATGATAAGTAAATATATTATTAAGTGTATTAACTATGAAATACATATGTAAAAATAAGACTACTAACTTAATGATTTCGAAACGAGACATATATGTAACGATTATCGTTGTAACGACATTTAACTGTATATATATCATACTAAGATATATTATATATCATAATATCATGATAATATAACAATTTAACATCTCATTTGTTATAATAAACAATGGGTTAACAACATTCAACAAGATCGTTAACCTAAAGGTTTCAAAACAACATTTACATGTAACGACTAACGATGACTTAACGACTCAGTTAAAATGTATATACATGTAGTGTTTTAATATGTATTCATACACTTTTTAAAGACTTTAAGACACTTATCAAAATACTTCTACTTAACAAAAATGCTTACAATTACATCCTAGTTCAGTTTCATCAACAATTCTACTCGTATGCACCCGTATTCGTACTCGTACAATACACAGCTTTTAGATGTATGTACTACTAGTATATACACTCCAATGATCAGCTCTTAGCAGCCCATGTGAGTCACCTAACATATGTGGGAACCATCATTTGGCAACTAGCATGAAATATCTCATAAAATTACAAAAATATGAGTAATCATTCATGACTTATTTACATGAAAACAAAATTACATATCCTTTATATCTAATCCATACACCAACGAACAAAAACACCTACAAACACTTTCATTCTTCAATTTTCTTCATCTAATTGATCTCTCTCAAGTTCTATCTTCAAGTTTTAAGTGTTCTTTATAAATTCCAAAAGTTCTAGTTTCATAAAATCAAGAATACTTCCAAGATTGCAAGTTTACTTTCAAGTTTTCTAAATCCATTCCAAGTAATCATCCAAGATCAAGAAACCTTTGTTACTTACATTAGGTTATCTTTCTAATACAAGGTAATAATCATATTCAAACTTTAATTCAATTTCTATAACTGTAACAATCTTATTTCGAGTGGAAATCTTACTTGAAATTGTTTTCGTGTCATGATTCTGCTTCAAGAACTTTCAAGCCATCCAAGGATCCTTTGAAGCTAGATCTATTTTTCTCATTTCTAGTAGGTTTATCCAAGGAACTTTAGGTAGTAATGATGTTCATAACATCATTCGATTCATACATATAAAGCTATCTTATTCGAAGGTTTAAACTTGTAATCACTAGAACATAGTTTAGTTAATTCTAAACTTGTTCGCAAATAAAAGTTAATCCTTCTAACTTGACTTTTAAAATCAACTAAACACATGTTCTATATCTATATGATATGCTAACTTAATGATTTAAAACCTGGAAACACGAAAAACACCGTAAAACCGGGTCGTAGTAACACCGCGGGCTGTTTTGGGTTAGTTAATTAAAAACTATGATAAACTTTGATTTAAAAGTTGTTATTATGGGAAAATGATTTTTATTATGAACATGAAACTATATCTAAAAATTATGGTTAAACTCAAAGTGGAAGTATGTTTTCTAAAATGGTCATCTAGACGTCGTTCTTTCGACTGAAATGACTACCTTTACAAAAACGACTTGTAACTTATTTTTCCGACTATAAACCTATACTTTTTTTGTTTAGATTCATAAAATAGAGTTCAATATGAAACCATAGCAATTTGATTCACTCAAAACGGATTTAAAATGAAGAAGTTATGGGTAAAACAAGATTGGATAATTTTTCTCATTTTAGCTACGTGAAAATTGGTAACAAATCTATTCCAACCATAACTTAATCAACTTGTATTGTATATTATGTAATCTTGAGATACCATATACACGTATACAATGTTTCGACCTATCATGTCGACACATCTATATATATTTCGGAACAACCATAGACACTCTATATGTGAATGTTGGAGTTAGCTATACAGGGTTGAGGTTGATTCCAAAATATATATAGTTTGAGTTGTGATCAAAACTGAGATATGTATACACTTGGTCGTGGATTGATTCAAGATAATATTTATCGATTTATTTCTGTACATCTAACTGTGGATAACTAGTTGTAGGTTACTAACGAGGACAGCTGACTTAATAAACTTAAAACATCAAAATATATTAAAAGTGTTGTAAATATATTTTGAACATACTTTGATATATATGTATATATTGTTATAGGTTCGTGAATCAACCAGTGGCCAAGTCTTACTTCCCGACGAAGTAAAAATCTGTGAAAGTGAGTTATAGTCCCACTTTTAAAATCTAATATTTTTGGGATGAGAATACATGCAGGTTTTATAAATGATTTACAAAATAGACACAAGTACGTGAAACTACATTCTATGGTTGAATTATCGAAATCGAATATGCCCCTTTTTATTAAGTCTGGTAATCTAAGAATTAGGAAACAGACACCCTAATTGATGCGAATCCTAAAGATAGATCTATTGGGCCTAACAAACCCCATCCAAAGTACTGGATGCTTTAGTACTTCGAAATTTATATAATATCCGAAGGGTGTCCCGGAATGATGGGGATATTCTTATATATATGCATCTTGTTAATGTCGGTTACCAGGTGTTCACCATATGAATGATTTTTATCTCTATGTATGGGATGTGTATTGAAATATGAAATCTTGTGGTCTATTGTTACGATTTGATATATATAGGTTAAACCTATAACTCACCAACATTTTTGTTGACGTTTAAAGCATGTTTATTCTCAGGTGAATACTAAGAGCTTCCGCTGTTGCATACTAAAATAAGGACAAGATTTGGAGTCCATGTTTGTATGATATTGTGTAAAAACTGCATTCAAGAAACTGATTTCGATGTAACATATTTGTATTGTAAACCATTATGTAATGGTCGTGTGTAAACAGGATATTTTAGATTATCATTATTTGATAATCTACGTAAAGCTTTTTAAACCTTTATTTATGAAATAAAGGTTATGGTTTGTTTTAAAAATGAATGCAGTCTTTGAAAAACGTCTCATATAGAGGTCAAAACCTCGCAACGAAATCAATTAATATGGAACGTTTTTAATCAATAAGAACGGGACATTTCAGTTGGTATCCTAGCGTTGGTCTTAGAGAACCAGAATTTTGCATTAGTGTGTCTTATCGAGTTTGTTAGGATGCATTAGTGATTCTGGACTTCGACCGTGTTTACTTGAAAACTGATTGCTTAACAAATTTTGTTGGAAACTATATATTTTTAACATGTGAATATTATGTGATATATTAATCTCTTAACGCGTTTGATATTATGTGATAGATGTCTACCTCTAGCACAAATCCCATTGACTCACCTAATAATAACGAAGAGTCGAATATATATTGGACTGATTCACAAGTTCCCGAAGAAGAACCGGAAGAAGAATCAGAACCGGAAGAAGAATCAGAACCGGAAGAGGAGGAACCGGAGGAGGAAATAGAACCGGTGGGAGAAGTAATAAAACGGTTAAGTAAAAGAAAATCCTCAACCAACCGACCAAGGTTAATTATGGTCAATGGTGTTTCCGCCAAGGAAGCAAAATATTGGGAGGATTACCAATTCTCCGATGAATCGAATTCCGACGAGAATTCCGATGATGTTATAGAAATTACCCCAACTAAATTTAAAAAGGCAAAAGAAAAAAAATAAGGGAAAGGGCATAAAAATAGAGAAATCTAATTCCAACCCCGATGAACTTTATATGTATCGTCAACCCCCGAAGCCCTTAAGTTGTAACAATGACCCGGGAACCTCTAAACCACCAGGTTTTTCTAAACCGTTGTGGAAAACGACAGCTCGTATTAGGGGAACATCATATATCCCTAGAAACTTGGTAAAACGAACCAAAACCGAAGAAGAAGAAACGAGCGAGTCGGAATAAGATAGTTGTATTCGTGTGGTGTAATATATGTAATATAGTGTGCTTATGCTTTATGATATATGTAAAAATTGCTTGTATTAATAAGTAATTTTTTTTATGAATCTAACTCTTGTCTATTTTACAGTTTAAAAACACAAAATGGATAGACAACCCAATATTTTAAGAGACCTACCCGGAGACATGATTGATGAAATCTTGTCTAGAGTCGGTCAGAATTCCTCGGCACAACTATTTAAGGCGAAATCAGTTTGTAAGACATTCGAAGAACGTTCCAAGAATGTCTTGGTTTATAAGAGACTTTCGTTTGAAAGATGGGGGATATCACATTGAGAAACCCATAAGTTACGATGTGTTTACTTTGACGCATATATTGCGGGGAACCCAAATGCTATTTTACGCAACAGGTTAAGAAATTATTTTGACTCAATGTATCCGAATATAGGACTTCATGATTTAGAAAAAGCGGCTAACATGCAACATAAAGAAGCATGCTATGCTTACGGGTTAGTAATGTTTGCTTCTCACCAAAGTGAGAAAAAGAACATCGGGCTACAACTATTAAACAAAACGTTCCCACAAGTGACGGAGTCGGTAATTGGGGTAAGAAATGAGGTTTTTAGGTTATTACGAGACTGTTGGTCATTACGTAACCCTCGTCCCTTTGACGACGTTACAACACGCTGTCTTATCAACGGCCATAACGGTTATGTTCCACAAGACCAAGGATGAGAAGTAGTCCTAGTAAAACCAGAATGCATGACTTGTTTCTGGACGTATGAATTACGTGTCTTTATTGCCTTTGCTGAACGACTTGTGTACTAGCTAGAATTATCTTCACAACTATCTTGTATCAAAGTTATTGTGTGCTATATTTCATGCTTTATGTAAAATAAACGGTATTGTAAGTTTGTAAAATATTGTATAAAAGTTTGAACACGAAATATTATTATAATCAGTTTTTCATATAGAATTGTAGTAGTTGAATTGTATATTAGCTACTAAGTATGAACTTAACGGGTAGGTACTACCCGAATTTAAACTTATAAAACGCTAATATGAAGAAAAAGCTTTTATAAATGAGTTCATATTATGCTACGAAATACTATTAACTACTCTTAATATTCTGTATGATTAACTTATTCCATTTGACTATTTTGAAGGAAATGGCACCGACTACTCGACACACCGTGAATATGAATGAAGAGGAATTCCGTACTTTTCTAGCTTCAAACATAGCCGCAGTACAGGCTGCGCTACATACCAACAATAACCTTGGATCTAGCAGTACAGGAAATCGTGTAGGATGCACCTACAAAGAATTCACTGCCTGCAAACCTTTGGAATTTGATGGAACCGAAGTACCAATCGGATTGAAACGGTGGACCTAGAAGGTCGAATCGGTGTTTGCCATAAGTAAGTGTACTGAAAAGGACAAAGTGAAGTACGCTACGCATACCTTCACAAGTTCTGCGTTAACATGGTGGAATACCTATCTAGAGCAAGTGGGACAAGATGATGCGTATGCACTACCGTGGTCAGCATTCAAGCACTTGATGAACGAGAAGTACCGTCCCAGAACCGAGGTCAATAAGCTCAAGACAGAACTTAGAGGGTTACGAACCCAAGGATTTGATATTACCACGTACGAAAGACGATTCACAGAATTGTGCCTATTGTGTCCGGGAGCGTTCGAAGATGAGGAAGAGAAGATCGACGCGTTTGTGAAAGGATTACCGGAAAGAATCCAAGAAGATATAAGTTCACATGAGCCCGCCTCCATACAACAGGCATGTAGAATGGCTCACAAGCTAGTGAACCAGATTGAGGAAAGAATTAAAGAACAGACGGCTGAAGAGGCCAATGTGAAGCAAGTCAAAAGAAAGTGGGAGGAAAACGGTGATAAGAATCACCAATACAACAACAACAGCAATTACACTAATAATAGCAACAATTATCCCAACAATCGCAACATCAATCGCAACTACAACAAACGGCCCAACAACAACAACAACAACAACAACAACAACAGCAACTACGACAATCATCCCAACAACAATAACAACCGCAACAACAACAACAATCAGAAGCAGCTATGCCAAAGGTGTGAAAAGTATCACTCGGGGTTCTGCACCAAATTTTGCAACAAGTGTAAAAGAAATGGTCATAGCGCGGCGAAGTGTGAGGTCTACGGACCAGGGGTTAACAGAACGAAAGGAACAAATGGTGTCGGAACGAGTAATGGTGGAGCAAGTAGTGTCGGAGCAAGTTATGCCAATGTAGTTTGTTATAAATGTGGAAAAACGGGCCACATTATTAGAAATTGCCCAAACCAGGAGAACACGAATGGACAAGGCCGCGGAAGAGTTTTCAATATTAATGCGGCAGAGGCACAGGAAGACCCGGAGCTTGTTACGGGTACGTTTCTTATTGACAATAAATCTGCTTACGTTTTATTTGATTCGGGTGCGGATAGAAGCTATATGAGTAGAGATTTTTGTGCTAAATTAAGTTGTCCATTGACGCCGTTGGATAGTAAATTTTTACTCGAATTAGCAAACGGTAAATTAATTTCAGCAGATAATATATGCCGGAATCGAGAAATTAAACTGGGTAGCGAAATATTTAAGATTGATTTGATACCAGTAGAGTTAGGGAGTTTTGATGTAATAGTTGGCATGGACTGGCTGAAGAAGGTGAAAGCAGAGATCGTATGTTATAAAAATGCAATTCGCATTGTAAGAGAAGAAGGAGAACCCTTAATGGTGTACGGAGAAAAGGGCAACATGAAGCTACATCTTATTAGTAATTTGAAGGCACAAAAACTATTAAGAAAAGGTTGCTATGCTGTTCTAACACACGTCGAGAAAGTACAAACCAAAGAAAAGAGCATTAATGATGTTCCTGTCGCAAAAGAATTTCCTGATGTATTTCCGAAAGAATTACAGGGACTACCTCCACATCGATTTGTTGAATTTCAAATAGATCTTGTACCAGGAGCTGCACCAATAGCTCGTGCTCCTTATAGACTCGAACCCAGCGAGATGAAAGAACTACAAAGCCAACTGCAAGAACTATTAGAACGTGGTTTCATTCGACCAAGCACATCACCATGGGGAGCTCCTGTTTTGTTTGTCAAGAAGAAGGATGGTACATTTAGGTTGTGTATTGACTACAGAGAGTTGAACAAACTTACCATCAAAAACTGTTATCCACTGCTGAGAATTGACGACTTATTTGATCAACTACAAGGCTCGTCGGTTTATTCGAAGATCGATTTACGTTCTGGATATCATCAAATGCGAGTAAAGGAGGATGATATTCCAAAAACTGCTTTTAGGACACGTTATGGTCATTACGAGTTTATGGGTATGCCGTTTGGATTGACTAACGCACCAGCTGTGTTCATGGACCTTATGAACCGAGTGTGTGGGCCATATCTTGACAAGTTTGTCATTGTTTTCATCGATGAAATACTTATTTACTCAAAGAATGATCAAGAGCACGAAGAACATTTAAGAAAAGTGCTAGAAGTATTGAGGAAAGAAAAACTGTACGCTAAGTTTTCAAAGTGTGCATTTTGGTTGGAAGAAGTTCAATTCCTCGGTCACATAGTGAACAAAGAAGGTATCCAGGTGGACCCGGCAAAGATCGAAACCGTTGAAAAGTGGGAAACCCCAAAAACTCCGAAGCATATACGTCAATTTTTAGGATTGGCTGGTTACTACAGAAGATTCATCCAAGATTTCTCCAAAATAGCAAAACCCTTGACTGCATTAACGCATAAAGGGAAGAAATTTGAATGGAAGGATGAACAAGAGAAGGCGTTTCAATTATTGAAGAAAAAGCTAACTACGGCACCTATATTGTCATTGCCTGAAGGGAATGATGATTTTGTGATTTATTGTGACGCATCAAAGCAAGGTCTCAGTTGTGTATTAATGCAACGGACGAAGGTGATTGCTTATGCGTCCAGACAATTGAAGATTCACGAGCAAAATTATACGACGCATGATTTGGAATTAGGCGCGGTTGTTTTTGCATTAAAGACTTGGAGGCACTACTTATATGGGGTCAAAAGTATTATATATACCAACCACAAAAGTCTTCAACACATATTTAATCAGAAACAACTGAATATGAGGCAGCGTAGGTGGATTGAATTGTTGAATGATTACGACTTTGAGATTCGTTACCACCCGGGGAAGGCAAATGTGGTAGCCGACGCCTTGAACAGAAAGGACAGAGAACCCATTCGAGTAAAATCTATGAATATAATGATTCACACTAACCTTACTACTCAAATAAAGGAGGCGCAACAAGGAGTTTTAAAAGAGGGAAATTTAAAGGATGAAATACCCAAAGGATCGAAGAAGCATCTTAATATTCGGGAAGACGGAACCCGGTATAGGGCTGAAAGAATTTGGGTATCAAAATTTGGAGATATGAGAGAAATGGTACTTAGAGAAGCTCATAAAACCATATACTCAATACATCCTGGAACGGGGAAGATGTACAAGGATCTCAAGAAACATTTTTGGTGGCCGGGTATGAAAGCCGATGTTGCTAAATACGTAGGAGAATGTTTGACGTGTTCTAAGGTCAAAGCTGAGCATCAGAAACCATCAGGTCTACTTCAACAACCCGAAATCCCGGAATGGAAATGGGAAAACATTACCATGGATTTCATTACTAAATTGCCAAGGACTGCAAGTGGTTATGATACTATTTGGGTAATAGTTGATCGTCTCACCAAGTCAGCACACTTCCTACCAATAAGAGAAGATGACAAGATGGAGAAGTTAAGACGACTGTATTTGAGAGAAGTCATCTCCAGACATAGAATACCAATCTCTATTATCTCTGATAGGGATGGCAGATTTATTTCAAGATTCTGGCAGACATTACAGCAAGCATTGGGAACTCGTCTAGACATAAGTACTGCCTATCATCCACAAACTGATGGGCAGAGCGAAAGGACGATACAAACGCTTGAAGACATGCTACGAGCTTGTGTTATTGATTTCGGAAACAGTTGGGATCGACATCTACCGTTAGCAGAATTTTCCTACAACAACAGCTACCATTCAAGCATTGAGATGGCGCCGTTTGAAGCACTTTATGGTAGAAAGTGCAGGTCTCCGATTTGTTGGAGTGAAGTGGGGGATAGACAGATTACGGGTCCGGAGATAATACAAGAAACTACCGAGAAAATCATCCAAATTCAACAAAGATTGAAAACCGCCCAGAGTCGACAAAAGAGCTACGCGGACAGTAAAAGAAAAGATATAGAGTTTGAAATTGGAGAAATGGTCATGCTTAAGGTTTCACCTTGGAAAGGCGTTGTTCGATTTGGTAAACGAGGGAAACTAAATCCAAGGTACATTGGACCATTCAAGATTATAGATCGTGTCGGACCAGTAGCTTACCAACTGGAGCTACCTCAACAACTCGCGGCTGTACATAACACTTTCCACGTCTCAAATTTGAAGAAATGTTTTGCTAAAGAAGATCTCACAATTCCGTTGGACGAAATCCAAATCAATGAAAAACTTCAATTCATTGAAGAACCCATCGAAATAATGGATCGTGAGGTTAAGAGACTTAAACAAAACAAGATACCGATTGTTAAGGTTCGATGGAATGCTCGTAGAGGACCCGAGTTCACCTGGGAGCATGAAGATCAGATGAAGAAGAAATACCCGCATTTATTTCCAGAAGATACGTCAACACCTCCAACTGCTTAAAATTTCGGGACGAAATTTATTTAACGGGTAGGTACTGTAGTGACCTGAACTTTTCCATGTTTATATTTATATATATATTAAATGAAATTGTTATTTACATGATTAAGTGTTTCCAACATGTTAAGCAATCAAACTTGTTAAGACTTGATTAATTGAAATAGGTTTCATATAGACAATTGACCACCCAAGTTGACCGGTGATTCACGAACGTTAAAACTTATAAAAACTATACGATGACATATATATGGTTATATATATAGTTAACATGATTTTATTATAAGTATGTATCTCATTAGGTATTTTAACAATGAGTTATATACATAAAAATGAGACTATTAATTTAAGAAACTCGAAAACGATATATATAACGATTATCGTTATAACAACGTCTTACTAGGTACATATGAATCATATTAAGATATTGATACACTTGGTTAATTATGTTAAATGATAAGTAAATATATTATTAAGTGTATTAACAATGAAATACATATGTAAAAATAAGACTACTAACTTAATGATTTCGAAACGAGACATATATGTAACGATTATCGTTGTAACGACATTTAACTGTATATATATCATACGAAGATATATTATTTATCATAATATCATGATAATATAACAATTTAACATCTCATTTGTTATAATAAACAATGGGTTAACAACATTCAACAAGATCGTTAACCTAAAGGTTTCAAAACAATATTTACATGTAACGACTAACGATGACTTAACGACTCAGTTAAAATGTATATACATGTAGTGTTTTAATATGTATTCATACACTTTTGAAAGACTTCAAGACACTTATCAAAATACTTCTACTTAATAAAAATGCTTCCAATTACATCCTCGTTCAGTTTCATCAACAATTCTACTCGTATGCACCCGTATTCGTACTCATACAATACACAGCTTTTAGATGTATGTACTATTGGTATATACACTCCAATGATTAGCTCTTAGCAGCCCATGTGAGTCACCTAACACATGTGGGAACCATCATTTGGCAACTAGCATGAAATATCTCATAAAATTACAAAAATATGAGTAATCATTCATGACTTATTTACATGAAAACAAAATTACATATCCTTTATATCTAATCCATACACCAACGACCAAAAACACCTACAAACACTTTCATTCTTCAATTTTCTTCATCTAATTGATCTCTCTCAAGTTCTATCTTCAAGTTCTAAGTGTTCTTTATAAATTCCAAAAGTTCTAGTTTCATAAAATCAAGAATACTTCCAAGATTGCAAGTTTACTTCCAAGTTTTCTAAATCCATTCCAAGTAATCATCCAAGATCAAGAAACCTTTGTTACTTACAGTAGGTTATCTTTCTAATATAAGGTAATAATCATATTCAAACTTTAATTCAATTTCTATAACTGTAACAATCTTATTTCGAGTGGAAATCTTACTTGAAATTGTTTTCGTGTCATGATTCTGCTTCAAGAACTTTCAAGCCATCCAAGGATCCTTTGAAGTTAGATCTATTTTTCTCATTTTCAGTAGGTTTATCCAAGGAACTTGAGGTAGTAATTATGTTCATAACATCATTCGATTCACACATATAAAGCTATCTTATTCGAAGGTTTAAACTTGTAATCACTAGAACATAGTTTAGTTAATTCTAAACTTGTTCGCAAATAAAAGTTAATCCTCCTAACTTGACTTTTATAATCAACTAAACACATATTCTATATCTATATGATATGCTAACTTAATGATTTAAAACCTGGAAACACGAAAAACACCGTAAAATCGGATTTACGCCGTCGTAGTAACACCGCGGGCTGTTTTGGGTTAGTTAATTAAAAACTATGATAAACTTTGATTTAAAAGTTGTTATTATGGGAAAATGATTTTTATTATGAACATGAAACTATATCTAAAAATTATGGTTAAACTCAAAGTGGAAGTATGTTTTCTAAAATGGTCATCTAGACGTCGTTCTTTCGACTGAAATGACTACCTTTACAAAAATAACTTGTAACTTATTTTTCCGACTATAAACCTATACTTTTTCTGTTTAGATTCATAAAATAGAGTTCAATATGAAACCATAGCAATTTGATTCACTCAAAACGGATTTAAAATGAAGAAGTTATGGGTAAAACAAGATTGGATAATTTTTCTCATTTTAGCTACGTGAAAATTGGTAACAAATCTATTCCAACCATAACTTAATCAACTTGTATTGTATATTATGTAATCTTGAGATACCATAGACACGTATACAATGTTTCGACCTATCATGTCGACACATCTATATATATTTCGGAACAACCATAGACACTCTATATGTGAATGTTGGAGTTAGCTATACAGGGTTGAGGTTGATTCCAAAATATATATAGTTTGAGTTGTGATCAAAACTGAGATATGTATACACTGGGTCATGGATTGATTCAAGATAATATTTATCGATTTATTTCTGTACATCTAACTGTGGACAACTAGTTGTAGGTTACTAACGAGGACAGCTGACTTAATAAACTTAAAACATCAAAATATATTAAAAGTGTTGTAAATATATTTTGAACATACTTTGATATATATGTATATATTGTTATAGGTTCGTGAATCAACCAGTGGCCAAGTCTTACTTCCCGATGAAGTAAAAATCTGTGAAAGTGAGTTATAGTCCCACTTTTAAAATCTAATATTTTTGGGATGAGAATATATGCAGGTTTTATAAATGATTTACAAAATAGACACAAGTACGTGAAACTACATTCTATGGTTGAATTATCGAAATCGAATATGCCCCTTTTTATTAAGTCTGGTAATCTAAGAATTAGGGAACATACACCCTAATTGACGCGAATCCTAAAGATAGATCTATTAGGCCTAACAAACCCCATCCAAAGTACCGGATGCTTTAGTACTTCGAAATTTATATCATATCCGAAGGGTGTCCCGGAATGATGGGGATATTCTTATATATATGCATCTTGTTAATGTCGGTTACCAGGTGTTCACCATATGAATGATTTTTATCTCTATGTATGGGATGTGTATTGAAATATGAAATCTTGTGGTCTATTGTTACGATTTGATATATATAGGTTAAACCTATAACTCACCAACATTTTTGTTGACGTTTAAAGCATGTTTATTCTCAGGTGAATACTAAGAGCTTCCGCTGTTGCATACTAAAATAAGGACAAGATTTGGAGTCCATGTTTGTATGATATTGTGTAAAAACTGCATTCAAGAAACTGATTTCGATGTAACATATTTGTATTGTAAACCATTATGTAATGGTCGTGTGTAAACAGGATATTTTAGATTATCATTATTTGATAATCTACGTAAAGCTTTTTAAACCTTTATTTATGAAATAAAGGTTATGGTTTGTTTTAAAAATGAATGCAGTCTTTGAAAAACGTCTCATATAGAGGTCAAAACCTCGCAACGAAATCAATTAATATGGAACGTTTTTAATCAATAAGAACGGGACATTTCAATTGGCGGTTGGAACAGTGAATGAATAAAGTTTAGAATATGAGATATGATGTGTTCGTGGCGAGATATTCGGGAAATGAGAGTGAAAATGGTGTTTCAAATTGGTTCGCCGATAGATGCTTCAGGTTTTTCGTCAAGAGGTGAATTTGATTGGTGAAAAAGGTCGTCTTCTTTTCGTTTCCATTGATTGAGTCGACTACGAACTCATCAGATGAATTGGGGATGGATGATTGATTGATTCATTCTGGTGACGCTGTTTTCGGAGCTGGAGTGGGACTCCATGTCGGAATCCGAGGGACTTGAACTAATGGTGAGTTCCATTGCGTACCATTGAATAAATGATTTTTCGATATGAAATAATTTTCGGATATCGGATGATATTCTAATTACATAGAATATCTATACATAGTACAGAAAATCCCGTAGATTACGAAGAAAATTAAGAAAACGTGTCAGATAAAGTCTACAGCAACAGATACGCTAAGATATGATTTAGCAGATACGCCAAGATATGATTTTTGTCTATACACTATTCATGCAATCATTGCAGTATGATGTGTCTAGACTAAGAATAATGAGCAGGAAATTTCCTAAGGATGTTAAGTAGATGATTTATGACAAAAACAATAAGCAAAACTTTTGACAAGCAGACACGGTCGAAGTCCAGACTCACTAATGCATCCTAACGACTATCAGTTAGACTCACTAATGCAAGACCTGGTTCGCTAAGACCACTGCTCTGATACCAATGGTCAAAACCCGTCCTAATCCATCCGGACGAAGTCCGTATCGATAATAAATGTTTCACAACAGTTGATTACATCGCGAGGTATTTGACCTCTATATGATACATTTTACAAACATTGCATTCAATTTTAAAAGACAATCTTTCTTTACAACGAAAATTGACGACATGCATACCATTTCAGAATATAACCAACTATAATTGACTTAATAATAATCTTGATGAACTCGACGACTCGAATGCAACGTCTTTTGAAATATGCCATGAATGACTTCAAGTAATGTTTCTTAAATGAGAAAATGCACAGCGGAAGATTTCTTTCGTACCTGAGAATAAACATGCTTTCAAGTGTCAACCAAAATATTGGTGAGTTCATTAGTTTAACATAAATAATCATTTCATAATTTTAATAGACCACAAGATTTCATATTTCCATTTCTCATAAACATACGTCCCATGCATAGAGACAAAAATATCATTCATATGGATTGAACACCTGGTAACCGACATTCACAATATACATATAAGAATATCCCCATCATTCCGGGATCCTCCTTCGGACATGATATAAATTTCGAAGTACTAAAGCATCCGGTACTTTGGATGGGGCTTGTTGGGCCCGATAGATCTATCTTTAGGAT
The DNA here is from genome assembly GCF_046630445.1 of Rutidosis leptorrhynchoides. Lineage (NCBI taxonomy): Eukaryota > Viridiplantae > Streptophyta > Magnoliopsida > Asterales > Asteraceae > Rutidosis > Rutidosis leptorrhynchoides. The sequence continues at coordinate 122,477,103 of NC_092338.1, read as the reverse complement.
TCGCGTCATTTAGGGTGTCTGTTCCCTAATTCTTAGATTACCAGACTAAAAAGGGGCATATTCGATTTCGATCATTCAACCATATAATGTAGTTTCAATTACTTGTGTCTATTTCGTCAAACATTTATAAAAGTTGTGCATGTATTCTCAGCCCCAAAAATGTAAAGAGTAAAAGGGAGCAAATGAACTCACAGTACTGTATTTTGTAGTAAAAATACATATGACGACATTTGAACAATGCAGGGTTGGTCTCGGATTCACGAACCTATATTATTCATATATATGTTAATACACATAATAGTAATCGAGCAGATTTATATGTTACTAGTGATATAAATGTTATAGAAATAATTTTTATGTTTATTTTTCAATATTATAGTATTAACATATTAACAGTTTTGGTTATATAATATTTATTATATCATTACATTAATAATTTTAATAACTAATATTTAAATTAATAGCTATAATGATAATAATACTAATACTAATAATACTAATATTAAGGATAATAATAATTAATTGCATTATGATAATGATAATAATAATTAACTTTACAATAACAACAACAACAACAACAACAACAACAACAACAACAATAATAATAATAATAATAATAATAATAATAATAATAATAATAATAATAATAATAATAATAATAATAATAATAATAATAACACTACCTCAAATATGCTAAAAAGAATGCCGCATGTAGGGATTGAACCCACGACCTCCTATTTCAATTAACAAGCTACTAACCATTACTCTATTTATTATTTTGTAATATATTTAGGATTTTAAATTCTTATGACATGATTTCTTTCTCCTTCATTGTCCTCAGCATATTTAATCCGATCCTCATCATCTTAGACGTTGTCTCAAGGCTCAACAACACTTGGATCTCGGCCCAAATACCTAACGAGCTCCATGGCCCTAAGACAATTCATAAACATGGTGGCCCAACAACCCTTCGGCCCAACAGCGATTATTCACGGCCCACAGCAGTTTCTCTTGTAACTAAATAAAATTTTTTTTGTAAGGGCCTAGGTTCGAACACGCGACCTCTTGTTCAAGAAGCATGCGCTCAACCACTGCTTTATTTGATACTTTCTTATCTAACTAGCAAATTAAATCGTTTTATCCATTTAAGTTGTCTAACTTCATCTTCTTCCTAAAACAAATCGACCTCATCATCAACTTCACCATTTCATTTCATTTTCGAGATTATTAATCCACCACCCTTATTTTAACAGTACATCATCATCATTACTCATCACCGTTAATCATCCTCCTATTGTCACTGTATCATCTAATATCTTCATGATCATTATCTTGACACCATCTTCATTTCTTCCATCCTCATCATCGTTACTTTCCATCATCATCCATAACATCATTAATGTTAATAATTATTATTATTATCATGCTCCAGCAAGTAGCACGGCTCGTCTGGTACCAACGAAATCATCATCATCTCCCACACTGTACTTCATCATCATCGTCACCTTTATCATGACTAGCCGAACAGTAAATAGAAAGAGGAGGTGTGTAGCAGTAGTAAGGTACACGATAGTATAGCAGTAGCAGGTAGCGAGAACATGAGTGATCAAGAAGAAAAATAGCGAGTTTCATAAGTGGTGCAGGTAACGGTTTTCAACAGAAAACATGAGAGAGAAAAAGAGGTGAGAGAGAAAAAAGAAGAAGAAGAAGGATGGCGGCAGTAAGGGGACGATAGATGTGGTGATCAAGTAAGGTGAGGTTGACGTTTGCACAAAGAAACACAAGCAAGGTGTGTGGTTGGTGTTTGATCTTAGAAAAGTAACGATTAAATGATGGTTTTGAAGATGGCAATGGGGTGGTGGTTCTTAATGAAAGGGTGGCGGTGGTGTATGCCGGAGTGGTGCTTCGGTGGTGGATATGGTGGCAGGCGAGGTTGGTCATCAATGATCTCTCATCTCCCTCTCTACCGATATACATATACATATATATATACATACATATATATATATATATATATATATATATATATATATATATATATATATATATATATATATATATATATATATATATATATATATATATATATATATATTATGTATTATATATAATATTTAATATTAATATTAATAATAATTAAATAAAAAATCATTAAACGAATGATTGGAAGCATAGTACATGAGTTTTTCCTCTGCCGACAGTTATCAAGGATAGTTATATCGTGTCCATTGCTAAACAATTAACGTATAAAAGTGTTCCTAAAAATCTCAAATTTTTAGATTAAACATATTTAATTATTTCACTCATTACCTGTTTGAAACCTGATCAAAAAGGTTCGAAAATTATTTATTTTCTGTTACAATTTATATGTACGGAGTACAAAAACTTAGTTCAAAAAGGTAAAAAAATATTTATCAAAACTATTATCTTTTTAATCAAATTAAGTACCAACTTTTATTTTAAAACCTCATATATATATTAGACATATTTTAAAAATAAATAAACGTCAACCGAAAGTTACAGACATTTACAATTTAAGTTCAAAATTAATTATATTTAATATACACTATGTATATATATAAACAGTTTTTAAATAACAAAATTTACTATGCAAATAAATATATTAATTAATTAATTTAAATATATCAATATATATACAAGTAATATACATATATTATATATAAAATAATAGTTTTTATTACAGTATATTTTATTGTACATATTTATTTATAACAATAAATGTTATATAATAGTTTATTAATGTTCATGTTATTATATATATATAATACATATATTTATATATACACATATTTATATACATCTACATATTTACAAGCAGTGGTTCGTGAATCACCGGGAATAGTCAAAGGTCAAATGGTTTTATGTAAAATGTTAAAAGAAAAAATTAGAGATTCAACTTTACAGACTTTGCTTATCGTGTCGAAAACATATAAAGATCAAGTTTAAATTTGGTCGAAAATTCCTGGGTCATCACAATAGTTGTGAAGTGCGATTAATGCCAGCGCTTTGTTTAAAAGTGAGTATATTTTGAATTTTTTAATAGTACAAACAAGCAATCCATCGGCCTAAAGTCACCGGCCTAAAGTAGAAGATGCATTTTATTAAATAGAAAGAAGTGAGGTTAAAAAAATTATTTATAATATAATTGAATGTGATAATTGATAACTAACCTGATCGCAAAAGTTGTTAGTAGTTAACTACCAAAAATTTATGCCATTTGATTTGAGAAATTATTTTAGCTCAGAAGTCTCATTTATCAAGAAACGATTAGCCTGAAAAGGAATTAGCTAAATTATTTTCCAAATTTTCGATGTTAGTCGTAATGTTCATTTCTTCTTCTAACGATACCTTCTAATGCTTCAGTTTCATATCTATTTAACATATACCTTTAAAATACCATGTATGGTCAAATGGTCATATTATAAAATCGAGCAGGCAACTATTTATATTTATATGCGTTCTTAAAATTAAGAGTAGAAGACACGAATTTGACAATCAAAAGTCGATAGCACTGATATGATAACAGTTGTTTTCTTGATAACACAAAATTAACAGCACAGCTAATGCTAACGGTATCAAAAGTAAAATACTAATCATTAATTAATCAGTAAATAGTACAATAATTGAATGAGTTAACTGAACACGTTTGTATCTATCGCCTTTATAGTAATCACTGCGAATTCACCCAAAGGTAATATTATAGAGTGAAGAAGCTAACAAAAGGTTATCATAAGTAAGCAGTTCCGAAAATGCAAATAAAAATATGATAATCAGTCTCTTATGTGTAACCATTTTCTTTAATATATAGGCTAAACAAATTAATCTAATAACCATAATGTTTAAACATCTGTAAACTTAGTAAAACTTAATGAGTGATGGATTATGGTGGAATTAGTTGTATAACTTACCAAGTGGCGAGGACTGTATTATTTTGTTAACATGCAATAAACAGGTACGGATTTGAATACTATAGAGACATAACTAAAATATGTTATTCATGTTGAAACATAACCATTTGGAATATAACAATTCATTAATATAATGACATTCATGTTGAAACATAAGCACTTAGGATAAAGCCCAAAAAGAAAGAAAAAAACATAGACAAATCAATAGCTAAAATAAGTAAAATATAAGAAAAAGATAAGAAAAACTTAGTGCACAACTATGTAGCGAAAACCTGTAGACATAACCTGCGATAACCATAACGAACATGTATACATCTTCAAACATAAACCGGCTAAATAAATTAATAGAAAAAACAAAAAAAAATTACCAACGGCAAGAACGATAATAATTTAAAACAACATCGGCCAGGAAGTAGAAACATCGAATATACAAAAATATGGTCATGGTAAACTGCTAGAAGCGTAAAATCAAAGAGTTGATATAAACATGCAAACAACAATCGGTATCATCATAGTAAAAAAATAACAAAACCTGAATCTTTTTAGGTAAAGAAGACGATGCATAACGAAGAAGGTAGCTACGGTATAATGAAGAAAAAACTTCACATACCCAATAATATAAAAATCGTTATTCGTAGAATACACGTGTAAAACCACATGCAATCGTAAATGTAACATACCAATCGTAAATATTTACACCTACAATAGTGTTTATCATTGTTATTATACATTAAGATTTTTAAAATTCTTAGTCATCTTCGCATTGTGAAACTTGCTCACACCAAGTCAAACTCTTTGCAAAAGAAAAGAATGACACTTTTAACCTGAACCCTGTTTGCCACCAACTTGATAAGAAGAGAAGCAAGATAATACAAAGTTGATGTGAAAGACTTACTTGAATATAATTTCTCGAGGTCGACATCAATGTGGTGAATCTACATTCAGCTGCAGCAATTTCAAACTTTGACTGCATTGAAATGTTGAGGATGAATTTTTCATGGGTTGTAACCACTATGTTCTTGGATCTTTTTTACAATTCAAATTTGTAAACAATTAGTAAATCATAATATATTAATTTGACCAGCAAAATCAGAGACACCAATTCTATGACAAAAAAAACTTGGAAATTAAACACGAGGTCATAAGTTCGAATCCAAAAAGCTGAAAAAATTAATCCCCTCATGCCCTCAGACACGGAGGTTCACTCGCAATTATTCCAGAGTACCTTCAAAGTGAGTAGTCGCAATGACTCATGGCACGGAGGTTCTTACTATAAATGGACAAATGGTCAACAAAAATATATTAAAAACTTGTTGAACCTTTGAATTAGAAAAAATAATCATACAATTAATGCAATATCGCAGAGTTCAATGACAGTTATACTGTCAACAAAGGTGTAGTCAGCCTAGAACGTTTGATGCATGTTAGAAACCAAATACAAATTAACATGGCATTTCCAATATAAAATATGAATAAACAGAAGATTCAACATTTTTCTTTATAACATTTTTCTTTATAGGTAGTATAAAATAAATGGGCCCATTTTAACCGCCCAACCCACTCAACAGACTCATCTTGCCACCTATAAAAAAATAGTTAATGCACGATTATGATGATACCAGCACTACAGAATATTCAAAAAAGTAAACTTAAATGGTAAGTGGGTCAAAATTACCCTGGAATGAACATATAGCCTATGATTTGAAGCCCAACCCACTCATCTTGCCACCTGTAAAAAAAAAGTTAATGCACGATTATTATGAAACCAGCACTACAAAATATTCAAAAAAGTAAACTTAAATGGTAAGTGGGTCAAAATTACCCTCGAATGAACATATAGCCTATAGTTTAAAATAAATATTATATACTCCCTCCAAGGTACATTGTAATGATGAGATTTTTTTAAACTGTATATTTTTTTTTCTATGCACTATTAATATGTGACAGAGGGGTACCTTTTACTGTTAATCTAGAGCAGGAACAGAGCCTTTCATGTTTCAAGACCTGTGATGCAAGTACAAGTCAGAATGCTAATTCAACCTCTTTAGAGAACCAAATTTGAGACATAAATGAAAATAAAAGAACTCTTAATTTTTAACTACTATAACTAAATTAATTGTTTGCTACTTGAATTAGAATCATGTCTAACATTTGTAATTGTAAAAAATTTGTAAAGACCAGTTCGGCCTTTAGCATTATTGAGTCATTTCTACCTGAACCAGTTTGGACTCCTTAACCATTTTTTCAGACCCATCTATTATATTATCATATTACCTATAACAACGATTTCGTATTTTTTATGATGAAATCTGCACTTGTGAAGGTGCATTGAGACATTAAGTTAATTGAAGAAGTTTTTACCATCCATATCTACACAAAACCTATCAAAACAAAACAACTTAGGGGGCGTTTGGTTCGTGAGATTTTGTGGGATTTGGAGAGATTTGCATTTCAAATCCCATGAAATCCTATGTTTGGTTGGAGGATTTGGTTGAAGGGATTTGCATTTCAAATCCCATGAAATCCCATAGATGAAGGATTTGAAAATCCTTTGTATATATGAGGGATTTGAAATCCCATGTTATAAGATTTTACGTTTACGATTTACGTTTCGGGTTCACGTTTCGATTTCGCTTTTCGGGTTCCCGTTACGGGTTAGCGTTTCGGGTTCTCGATTTGGGCTCGCGTTTCGGGCTCGCGTTTCGGTTTAGCTTTTCGGGTTCCCGTTTCGGGCTCGCATTTTGGGTTCCCGTTTCGGGCTCGCGTTTCACGGTCGCATTCCCGTTTTGGATTCACGTTTCAATTTAGGGTTTGCGTTTTGCGATCGCGTTCCCGTTTCGGGTTCGCATTTCAAATTCTGAGATTTGAAAACCTTGAACCAAACAGAAGATAGGATTTCAAATCCTAGGATTTCAAATCTTGTGGGATTTCAAATCCCATGGGATTTCAAATCCTGGGAATTGAGATCCTTGAACCAAACGCCCCCTTACATCATTGAAACAAAAAAATGTCGAAATATATATACATATATGTGTGATAAGAATATACAAACCTACAACTGGATGCTACACACTGCCAAAGAAAGTTATAGATGCCATCTACAACATCAACAAAAAATAAAGTAAAATGCATCAGTTTATCAACTATAAGCAATCAAAATAAATGATTATAATAGCAATCAACTAATAGCCAAAATCAACTAATAGCAACCAAATCAAATGTTTATAATAGCAATCAACTAACAATTTATACTTGCAACGAAAAATTCGATTGCTGAATATGGGTTCTCTTCTAATTACTGAATTTTAAAATCATTTTAACAGATGAACATTGAATCTTCAAAACCCTAATTGCACCTACAACCTAAAACGTCACTGAGAAGTCATAAATTGTTAAATTCTTAATGTGTAATATGTAGTGACCCGTCCTAATCCACCTGGACGAAGTCTTTAACAGCTAATCCCATTGTGAGGTACTGACCTCTATATGCCATGAACGACTCCATATAATATCTTTAAAAATGAGCAAATGCACATCGGAAGATTTCTTTCAGACCTGAGAATAAACATGTTTTAAAAGTGTCAACCAAAAGGTTGGTGAGTTCATAGGTTTATCATAAACAATAAAATTCATCATTTTGATAGACCACAAGATTTAAATACAGTACACCTATCTCGTGTACAAAAACCATTTTTCATAATGCTTGGCAGAGTAGGTTCGTATCCTTTTCTCCCCTGTAGGTTGCCTCGCGATTTTTAAATAACCGTACACATATCTCGTGCACAAAAATAATACACATAACCTGTGTATAAAAATCATTCTCTCGATACATAACATTCAATTTGATTTCATTGCTCAACATGGTAACCGACCTTAACATATAATGCGCATCAATAATATCCCCAAAATAGAACATCTCGTCCGTATAATATATAAACTTCGAAGTACTAAACACCATGCCCACTAGCTCTTCCGTCTAGTGAGCATTCTGGGTGGGGGTGTTAAACCCGGTAGCTACCTTTAGGATTCACGTGAATTAGGGTCATAACCGTTTCTAATTCTTAGGTTACCAAGAAATAATAATCAGAGGAAAATATTCACAGCAATTAGTGGCAATTATCACGTCCAACTAATTCGATAATAATCAACAGAACTTCTGTCTGCATAATAATTCATTCGAGGAATGTTTTGCTTGTGTCATATCGCGTCAAACATTTATAAAAGCATTTCATGTATTTTCAGTTCAAAATATATTTCAAAAGCATTTAATAAAGCAGTTGTAAAAAAACAGCGCATGTATTCTCAGTCCCAAAAATGTAAAGAGTAAAAGGGAGCAAATGAACTCATTATACGATATTTTGTGGTAAAAATATGCATACTATAGAACTGAACAATGCAAGGTTGGCCTCGGATTCACGAACCTATATCATTTATATATATATATATTAACACATATAATTGTAATCGAACGAATTTATATATTATTAGTGATATACTTGTTATTTTAATAAATTATGTGTTTCATTAATAACTTAATTAAATGTATTTATTTTATGTATTTTAAATAAATAAAAATGTTAATATAGTTTAGTTAAGTATATTTCTATATGACTAATTTTTATTGTAGTAATGATAATAATATTAGTAGTAGTAGTAATAATAATAATAATAATAATAATAATAATAATAATAATAATAATAATAATAATAATAATATGATTGTTATAAAAATAATAATGATACTATTAACACTAAAATGATAATAATACTAATAATATAAAAATAATATATTAATGTTAAAAATAATAATAATGGGAATAATAAAATAATAAAATAATAATGATAAAAATAATGATAATTCTAATAATAATAATAATGATACTTAATAATAATAATAATAATAATAATAATAATAATAGTTTTAATAATAATAATATTAATAATTTTCAAAAATAATAATAGATATTTGACATAAACTTAATCATACTTTTTCTTAATAATTATAATCATATCATTAACCTATTTTAAATCATAAACTTAATCCTAAATTTTATTTTTAAACCTAACCTTAACATTTTAATAACATTAATAATAATAATAATAATAATAATAATAATAATAATAATAATAATAATAATAACAACAATAATAATAACAACAACAATAATAATAATAATAATAATAATAATAATAATAATAATAATAATAATAATAATAATAATAATAATAATGATAATAAGTAAACTACCTCAAAGAAGTAGTCCTTAAAAAAATGCGCAAGCCCGGGTTTGAACCCGCGACCTCCCGCTAACCCAATAATATACTTAACCATTACTCCGTCTTGTATCTTTCTGATTTAACTATCTCTTAAATTCTTTTAACCCGTTTTAGTTTGTTTCATCTTCTTCTTCTTCACCAAAATTCAATCGATCACGTTCATTGTTTTCATCATAAATCGTTACCATATATTAATGGATCCTCATCATCATTTACTCGTGTATTATGTCACCAAAATCATCATCATAATTCAATTATAATTATCGTCATATAATCACATAATCTAATCATGATCATAATCCTATAAACCATCATCACCATTACCATATCATAACCTCATCATCATGTTTATGTTACCATCATCATCATACTACTTCGTTGTCCACCGAAAATAAGGAGCACAACATTAGCAATCAATCACTCTTTGTTTTAGTTTTCAACTAATGAGGGAGCAAGAGTTTACATGGGTTTCGATTGTAACAGAAAACAAAGAGTAGCGGTTGTTAAGATTTATTTTGATTAGTGGGCTGCAGCAGTCCACTTAAAGTGGCAGCCCAATATACAAGTTAACTTAAAATTATAAATGGCCCAAAAATCTAACAGCAAACAAGCCCAACAACAAGATTTAATTAACGATAGATTGTGGATGTGCTGTAGTTTGGTCTAAAACAGAAATAAAGCTGTTGTAACCACCACTTTAACATTGGATCCCTTATGTCATACCCGACAGAAAACAAGTAAAATGAAAAGAATGATGATGTTAACGGTTGTGGATTAGAAACCAGAGAGAGAAAAAAATTACAGTAGTTGGTCCTTGTATAACATATTTATTCTCATTTTTTGTATTAGAAATGGAAACAATAAAGATCATAGTAGCAATGGTGGCGAAAGGAAGAAGAAAGGTGGTGAGGATGATTGGTTTCGGTTGCTTGAAATAGAAGCAGGAACACGATGGTTTTAGTGGTGGGTTGTAAGTCGTGATTGTTCAAGGTGTGATTCTTGTTGTTGGTGATGGTGGTCATACTCACGGTACGGTGGTGGTGATTTCATGGAGTGATCGATGTTTTAAATGATGTTGTTGGTGGTCTTGGCCTGAAGAGGAGTAGTAGCTCAACCAAGTGGTGGTTGTGGGTGGTTCGTGGCTGCAAAAACGGAAAGAAACTAGCAGGTGTAGGAGATGAGGGATGAGGGTGTATTGTGGTTGGTTGTTCCGGCTTATCAAGGTGAGGTGGTTGTTTGAGCAGAATATAATCGATAGCAGCTCGTCATCATCATGTATCAAGTCTTCACCATCTTCGTTCTTCATGCACCATTACTATTCATCATCATCAACCTCACATCCTTATATATATATATATATATATATATATATATATATATATATATATATATATATAACCTCATCATCATACACCCTAACTGTAATCATCATCATCGTTGTCTAATAGAATAGGAAAATAACTAAAATTTTATGTACTGTATCGAGTAGCAGCAATCGAATTAGTGGTAGTAAACTGTGGCTGTTCGTTGGGTTTACTATGGTGGATCTTGGTGAGGATTTATGGTGGTTTGAGGTGGTTACGAGGGATGGTTTTGAGGTGCAAAACAGTAGCAGTAATCGATGATCATTAGCACAACTAAAACAGTGATGGTGTTCGGAATAGTGAATACAAGTGGGTTTTGTGAGTTTTTGAAACCGAATAATAGTGAGCAGGTAGAGTAAATTAAAGATAGTTTAAAGGAAACAATCTGAGTGGTATTGGTGATCGAATAGATGAACAGAAGCTAGAATACTTGCAGGTGGGTTGTGAAGTTTACGAACAAAATAGGAAACAGAAATATAGACGTGATGAAGAGATGTTGGCGGTTGTGGTTGCTATGGTGGTGACGATGGTGGTGAAGGTGATTTTCTTGGGTGTTTCTTGAATCCGGAAGCAGTATCAAGAATTAAGGTGTTGAATTTGTAAAGAAGAAGGAGAGAGATAGATGGGTTGTAATTGTTTTGGTTCCTATGGATACCACATATATATGTATACAATTGCAATTGTAGTAATACATATAATACTTTAATAATTATAATATAAAATATCTTATAAGAATTCAAAGATTGAACAGTGATTGGAACAGTAATAATAATTGAATTAGTTAGCAGTCGAGTGTTTTGGAATATTATTACCGACAGTTTTAATATTTCATACTCCGTTATTAATCAGTGGTAGATGAAAAGTCTTCGGAAGAATCCCAAATTTTTTTATATTAAATTTTCTTTAATTATTTCAGTCATTATAGTATAAAATTCGATCATTAACTATTTAAAATTTTTAAATAAAAATTAACTCACTGTCCACGCTTGATCCCAGGTAAAATATAAAAAAATTTAAAACTTAATAAATAGTCCCTAAATACATATTTAATAAGCCTATAAATTATATAACTCATTTTCGAATCATCGCTTATTTTAAAATCACATAAGTTCATTTTAACTTGTTTACTATCAATTGAATGACAAATGAGTGCTACTATCGTTTACTAAATAAATTTGAACTTAAATATATATATATATATATATATATATATATATATATATATATATATATATATATATATATATATATATATTCAATGTACTTTATTTATATATGTAGATATATTGTAAGTTATAATATCATGTATTACTTTATTTTACATAATTAATTCATATAACTAAATTTTGTAATATTACAAATTACCATTATATATAAATATATATAAATATATTTTTAAATATATACATTTCTATTTACAAATAAACGTTCGTGAATCCTCGAGAATGGTCGAAGGTCAATTGACTATATGAAACTGTTCAAAATTTTTGAGACTCAACCTAACAAACTTTTCTTATCGTGTCCGAATTATTAAATCGTATCGAGAGTTTGATTTAAAATTAGTCAAAATTTTTCGGGTCGTCACATAATAACAATAAAGCAATAGAATATCAATCAATAATGTAGAAACGTAGAATATGAAAAGGGTGAGTTTGAATTGGAAGCGTATGTGTGAAACCTATAATTTAGGATCTAGAATCGTTTAATCGATTTACGGTAATTGTTTTGATTTCAATTACGTATTAATTATAAAATCCCGAATTTAATGGGTCTGTTAATTTAATTTAATTGTTAATTGTAATATTGTAATAATAATGTATTTTATTTTAAGGGTATAAATGACTTTGCATAAAGACTCCCAATGATTATTAGTAATTGATTTTCATAATTAAATGAATGGTTAGATTTGATTGAAAATCTAGATCTGATGGATAGAATTCAATTTAAAGACTTAATTTGAAAAATTTATTTCACAATTAAGCTTTTATTTTAATAAGAAGAGAGAAGAGATTGTCAAAAATACTTCACATTTTGGAAAAAAAAAAAACTCAAATATATTACAAATAAAATGAGACTTTCTTCATAAAATGAAATGACATACAAGAAACTATTGAAACTTGCATCCGATTTGCCGCGTATTCTATCCGCCTACTAACTTCCTTGATAGCTAACAAAATATATTCATTATGTCAGTAATTATGTATTACTAAATACTCTGTTAATGAAAAATTAATATTGAAGAACTATTCCTAGCAAATCAAATATCCCACATCCCAAATGCCAAATGCAAGATTCAACAAGTGGTTGAATGGGTGTGCGGGTACTCCCATTGGACTATTTCGATGGCGTAAACAAAATTCAATTGAAAAACTTCCAATGGATTTCTACCCGTTCGAAGATGTCTTCACTCGAGTGGAACCATTGGCTTATAAACGCAAAAGTGTTCGACGATCATGGTTAACTAGAAAATTTGGTTCTTTCCTGTTTTCATTTTGTTTCAATCTCCTGTAACAATTATATTGTAGTCTCTGGAGTCTGAGCATAGTCTCTATGCTATTGTACATTGTTTGTACCTTGTTTCCTTTCAATATATATGCTTTTTGCCTTAAAAAATAAATTAATATCCATTAAGTGTAAGAGTTATGGAGACTCTTCACTAGCTTTGGTGATTAATATTGGCTCAGTATATAATGAAAGTCATGTAAGACATGAAAAGTGTGTATATGTTATCCAATACACCAAAGACACATGAGAGAAACAATGAGAAAGACAAGACAATATTCTAGTTAAATTCGTGTATGTTTGAAACAAACAAGATTTGGGAATCTTAAGTTGTGAACTGCGAAAGCATTCCGTTAGTGATTGTTTTTCCCGACCGGTGATCTAAACAGATGATCATACTCGCTTTCGCTACTAGTATTCGGTATGTCCCTAATCTATCATATTTACTTCAGGGACGATAAAAGAAGAATCAAAGCAACAGACACTCAAATCAAAATGACAAGCAATCAACTAGTCTAAAAGACCTCGCAACAAACAATAATAAAAGCTAAAACATGAAGTAAACCCCCCAACAAACATAATTAATAACAAATCACAAATCTAAATAATAAAAATAAATAATCTCTCTCTCTATTTCTATATATATATATATATATATATATATATATATATATATATATATATATATATATATATATTAAGTTTTAGAATCATTAATATAGTGTATTAAATACGATTAACTCAATAAAATTTACCCATATAATTTAATAGACGGGTAAAAAAGGTTAATAATTATTATAGTAAAAAAGTAAAAAAAAAAATAAAGACCATATTAAATAAAAACGTCATAAATAAATTTTAAGTAATTAATGATCAATAAATATATAAACCTTTCATCTTTTAAGTAATGTAAGTTATTTTTTTAGCCTATAAATATGTCATCTACATTTCATTTTTCCATATCAATCATACAAAAGAGTACACCATATTACTAATATTGTATTCTCGATTTTTTTTAAGATGGAAAAAAGAAGAAATGATATATATCCGAATATATATATATATATATATATATATATATATATATATATATATATATATATATATATATATATATATAATTAAACATAATATATGTTTGTTTGTTTTTGTAGGTATCAAAGAAACACCAATTTCAAAATATTCCGAACCGCGAAAAAGGCAAGAAGAAACGTGGTTGACTCTATGTTGGATCGATTCGTCTGCAGATATCTTTTTAATGTTACTATTATGATATTATGATTAGTATATTGTATAACTTATATGATTAATAATTAAGATTATGATTACTATTATGATTATAATTCATAATTATAATTATGAATATGATTACAATTATTATTTTTATTATTATTACAGTTTAGTTATAATTCATATAACTATATGCTTATTATATGTGTAACGTTTTTTATACATGTAAATATATAGATAATGTTTGAAACTATTATTATTATTTATGTCATAACTTAAGTTTAAATTTATGAAAAAATTATGATAAGGAAAATGAAATGATTGAAACTAATCATATAATTTATGACATATAGAATTTACTTATTATGAATGAATGTTTATAACTAAAGTTAAATTAAGGAAAATAAAAAAATGACAGTTATTGAAAAGTTTATAAGCTTACTACTCTTGGTGGTGTTACATATCTTTATTATAATAGTTAATAAATAATTGTCAATTTTATATCAATTATTATTCAATATTATGAACCTCCAATTTATTCTATTCACGAGTTTTATTGTGTGGTGTAGTAATACGTAACAGTTCATGTTTATATTTAGAAGTGTTTTTATGTACTCCAATTATTATGTATCTACTTATTGTCACATATGAAGTCATATAAAGAGACCTTCAAAAATTTAATGGTAAATTGTAAATGTAATATATGTTTTAATATTATGAATCGTACTACAATATGCAAGTCTTATATTGTATTTTGGCATAAATTGTTAACTCATTTAACCAACTTTAGTAAACTTTTATTTATATATAGTTTCATGATTAGTACATACGACCCGAATGTGCAGATTTCCATAGTGGTAAACAAAACACATGTACAAAATTCTACTTGATCACTTGCATAATGAGACCAGCATCAACTTTCACTTCAAGGTTGATATGTTTTCAACCAACTTTCGCCATAACTCTAACCATTCGGAACACGGATTTCAAAATAGTAAAATTTGAGACAAGCGGTGCAACGCACGGGCATTGCCTCCTAGTTATAATAAAAATAATAATACAAAATATAATATTTATAATATAATATTATTAATTACATGAAGGGTCAATTAACATTAATGTCGATTTTCTTTTCTTTTATTTTTTTTTTGCGAAAAATTAAAACTTTTCTTATAATTCGAGGGGATTCATTAAAAAGATGAAGCTTCGAAACAATAGATATTTAAATTAACATTAATGTTGATTAAGTAGTCTGTTTACTCTTTTTTACATTAAGTTCTGTATGGATATAGATGACAATATAGATATGGATGACTATATGCAGTAATCGATGAATAACTAATGTTGTTTACTTTTTGTGCTGAACGAACAGTTTGAATGATAAAATTGACTATTCTACCCTTTAACTAAATAATTTTTGTATGTAAATGGTTTAACTTTTATTTATTTTTGTCATCATATAAATAATAATATAATATAAAATAAATAAATATAAATAACAGATAAATAAATAATAATATAATCATCATCAATTGTAAAACATGTATCCAGAATGTTCGTATGAATTTTTTCTTTTCTTTTTATTTTTACAATATAAAATACATGCATGCATTCACCTGCATCATGAGAGAAACACTTTCTTCCATTTTTTCCTTAAAATCCAAGCTTTGAAGCTATTAGCCCTTTTGCATTCAACTACTGATCTAAATTTGGGAGATTTAATTCATAAACCCTTTAGTTACCTAAGATATCAATTTCTAAAGACCCATGGCTGCAACATTCGATTTTTAACAATTTCATGTACAAAAACCATCGGAGCACCATTCAATTTCTATCAGTTTCGCCTAAAAATCCTGAACCCTAATCAACCTCTGTCATGAAATCGATTCAATCAACACTCAAAATCAAAAAACCTTAGTGGGAACAAATGTCATCGATGATGAAAGAAAAAAGGGTTTATAGATAACTAGCGTGTTTGTTTATTGCTAGCAGAGATACACAAAATAAAAGGAGAGGGGTAATGTTCGAAAAACTTGTATTAAGAAGAAGCAAGATGGGGACAAGTACACTTTTACTGGTGACCGAGAAAGCTCCTCATCTAGCCATCTTAATTTTTTAAGCTCCAAGTAAACACACTTTAAAATGACCGAATAATCTCCTCATTCACCCCAACCCATTAAGGTGCAAGTAAATAGGCCCTAACTTTAACATTCATTTTTTCGTGGTAGTGTTTTTATTATTAAGTATTAATAGGTTTTTAGTCTAACATTTAATATATAGTTTTGATAAAATTACCAAAAATTATATTTTTTAAACGACGATATCGACATCGAATACTCTCATTTGTCACCCACACACGCGTTAGGAGGAAACCCAATTCGCGATGATGTTGGCAGTATCATCGAATGTTGGGAAAACCCCCAGAGACCTTCCCAAATCGCATTGATGTTGACAGTATCATCAAATGTTGGAAACTCCCTTCTTGGAGTGTGAATCGATCCTGGATTGGCGGTACCCCAAGTTATATCCCAACCGATACAACTCAAGCCAAGCTTTGGTAGTTGCCTAAAATTATATTGTAGTGAGTAGTGAATTCATTATTGCATGTTCTATATTTAATGGAGTAACTATATTGTTCTGGTCGTGGGAATAATAGACTCATGAAGTAGCCGAACTTGTGAATAACTATTTCCTGCCTATCTCTTAGCCATTTCAAATCAGATCACTATGTCGGGACATCCTCTTTTTATCATCATCTCAAAAACGCCCAAGAAGCATTAAATGTACACGGAGGTTCTGATAATATTGGCAATGGTGAAGAGGTTGAACACGATGTGGTGGTGGAATATGTCGCCGAACTTTCAGGTTTGCAGATCAAAATCTTAGGTGATGGAGTTTTGGTCCTTGACATGATTAAGTCCTCTGGTAGCACTGATAAAGGGGTTGGGGATGCAAATGTTTCAAACAAAAAACGTCTTAATAATTTTTTTTTTTCAAAAAAAAGAATAAATTGGTGGATGCTTTAGCTGTCGAGGACTCAATTGGTGTTTAAGTTGTTGAAAGCTGAAGTCAAAGTGAATGATAATGAGGATGATAGGGTGGACACTGATGCTCCTGGACCGGGTCTGGAATTTAATAGCATAGATGATGTTGTTCTCGAGTTGTTAGTCAGTTTAAGTTGATCAAAGCTTGAGTGATAATTTCGCTGATGACTCTATTTTTAAAGTGATGGATTTGGTTGAGCTACAAATGGAGATTGGGCTAATTGATGGTATTGTTCCCTTTGTTTTCACCCGGTGATGATAAAAATCGTCCATTGGAAATCCGTAAAAATATTGGTATGTCAAAGGCGAAGAAAGACAACGGATCGTTTGTGCTTCAGGATGAAAAATGAAGTGGACAATTCAGATGAAAAATGCAAGGAGTTCTTTCAAAGATTGGTGGATCGTGGCTTGATCCCTCCTTGTTCTTCGAGTTCGATTACAATGGTAGTTCGGCTAACATTAGTTCGTACAATTATAAATCTAGGAAAGGTAAAGGAGTTTATATTGAAAAGGTTGACGAGATGACTTCTTGGGCGGATGAGAGAAGCAAAACACTTTCTTATTAGTTCACAGTAATATAACTATGAACACCAGACTCTCACTTTATACTATAAATGAAGAATTTAAGTGCAGAGAATGAGAGAACACGATAATGAAATAAAGATTGATAATGTTGATCGTGCAGAAGTACATGTTTCAAATGAACCATACGTCCCTATTTATACAGATAAAAACTAAATCTGGAGATTTGGTTTCCAAAACTACTTAGCTATAAAAATGGAAAAGATAAACTAAAAACCAAACTAATTTGCTAATAAATTGAAAGTCAACTCTGGAGATAAAACTAAATCTTCAAAACAAATCTTCTTAATCTGCAAACATATCTCCAGAATAATCTTTAGCTTTGTCTTCAAGAAATCTTTAAATGTTGACTTCATCAAATCCAGAGTCTGCAACTTCAGACTCTAAATCTCCAGACTCTAAAATCTGCAAAATACTTTTGACTCATCAGATTATTATTTTCATTTTCCCAACAATCTCCCCCTATCTGATGATGTCAAAACAACCTGTACACCTAATTAACCACCTTAGCATACTCCTTTTCAATAAGCTTACACTTGCTCTTCATGTGAGGAATTTTCTTCAACATATTCAGTTTGTTATACAAGTGTTTCAACAATTGTACCCTGAAAGGAGATGTTTGCTCTGTTTCACACCTGGACAAAAGATTAATCAACATATCAATGCTTGCCTCTTAAAACTGATCACACCTAATCAACATCTTTTGATTTCCAGTAGTCTTTATCATCAATCCATCCAAGTGTTCAACATACTTGTTATCAACAAACTCCAAATGCTCAGGAACAGCATATCTTTCAATATGTCCCTTAACTCTTCTCTCTTTCATTCCCAGGTTAAAAGTTTCACAAAACACTTCATAATTTTTAGTACTGATGAATCCTTCTTCAAACACCAAGTGAACCAACATGTACACTCTATTTAACACTTTATTCACAATAACTTGATCCCCTGCATACTCCTTGATACAAACAGCTATGCCTCTTCATTCACAAAAACTTAAACGAACAATTTGATTCATTTTAACTCTTAACCTTCTGTCTGGCAAATGAGCCATTGTTAACAGCAAAATCATACCTTCAAACTCAGATTTTTCAACCTCAACTTTCACAACATCACCATCATATCTTCTGAATCTGAACCTCTTGTTCATCTGAGCCCTAAGATCACCATCTGTAGCAAATGAACCTCTTGTAGCAGCAACCAAAACACCACCAGAACTACCCTGATTATTACCCTGCTTATCACCAGCACCCTTATCAGTAATATCCTCCCCCTCAATTTGAGTATGCTTGGATTGCTCCCCCTCAATGTGAGTCTTCTTGAATTGCTCCCCCTCAATACCTGCATCTTCTGATCTCTTTCTTTTCTCCCCCTTTTTGACATCATCCAAAGGAAGAGTAGATAGGAACTTCCAAATTTCAGCCTGTTCAGCCTTGAGGGAAGAAATATCAGATGCAAACCCAGTAAAACATTGTCTCAGTTCATCAACACCAACCATTTTCTTCTCCAGCTCAGTCAACCTTTGATTAATCTCTGTTACAGACCCTGAACCACTTGTACCAGTCAACCCCTGCATATCCCCAACCAACCTCCTCACCTCCATCAACTCATCTTTAGAAACAAAATTATTATTAAAGGTAAGATTATTAATCTTAGACTGCACAACAGAAAGCTTGTCATCAAACTCCTTAGTCAACTTGGTCAAAGCCTGATGTAGGCCAACCATGGTGACTGGTGCCTCAGTCTGAGAAGTAGTGCCAATGGATGAGGGTAGGCTTAGTATGTCCTCACAGCCTTCCCATTGTAAAGAAAACTGATCTTTGGACATAGAAGATTTTAAGGCCTGTATCTCACCCTGTGACATGAGTGTGATATTGGCAGCCTGTGCAAGAATGTGTAAGGATGGAACATTTTGGGTGGGTAGTGGCAGACTTAAGTCTGGGGTAAAAGTTGGCTTGGCCATTTCAGTTAGTTTTTGGATTTGGTTATTTGAGTCCAGGATTGGGACTTCTTCATGTAAGTCAACTGAGTGGATTTCTTCAGTGACTGTAATGTGGGTATCCAAGTTAACTATCCTACCAGGTTTAGATTTGGTCAAAGCATTCCTCTCACCAACCTCTAGCAGAGGTGATGGAGTAGTACGAGAAGCACTTTTCCTAGTGAATTTTTGAGGTGAATCCACAAGTGCTGTACTATCTAAGGTTTTAATTATGGTGGTATTCTCTGTATGAACTGGTGGGTTCATAAGGTGGGTTGAGTGGGAAATTTTTTCAGTAGCAGTGGGTGAAGATGGGTTAGAATGAGGTGGGATTTCCTCATGCATGTCCTCAGCCTGTTCTGTTTGTGTAACAACATGGGGTGGAGTTTGTGTGGGGGTAGAATCTGATTACTCAGATTCTAAAGATTGTTGACCATTGTTGTGATCTTCTGCGGACCCTGATTGCTCAGATTCTGAGGAAGATGCCCCTGCAGACTCTGATTGCTCAGAATCTGTAGGTTGGTCTTCACGGCCAAGATTGACCCAATGCATCATAGCAGGAGTAAGAGCAACTTCTTGATCATTTACAATGTGGCTGTGAAACATTCTGACACTACATTCTAGAATATATGTATACTCATACACACGAAACACTTTAAGCCCATCATATAAAGCAGGAGTCATAGCTTGTTCAAACATTAAACTTAAGATTTTGATAAAAGGCACATTATGATCCCTTGGAGTTTTTTCAGTGAGGACCAAAAGTTCATTGAAATATAAACGTGCAAAATCAATATTCCTCCCTGTGACTATAGCATGAAACAGATGTGCCTCAAAATCATTAATCTCAGTCAGACTACCACTCTTGAAACTCAGACTTCTAATGATATTCGACAACAAAAACATCCACCTTGGAGAAAACATACTAATCTTAACAGATGAATCAGTTAAAGGTTGACCAACCATAGGAAAACAAGATCTTACAGCAGATCTTGACACAGTTCTAACAAAGTTATCTTGAACAGGAAGATTCAAAGCAATTCTTAAATGATTTTCAGTAAGAGCTAAAGAATTGTTACCATCTCTATAAGTACCAGTGATAGTTCTGGCTTCTCTGTTCCCAACGCAAGTATACCAAAATTCTCCTAACATCTCTGGAAACATGATCGTTGTCTTGAAGAAAGCATCCTTCAAGGGGTGATTTCGCATGAACAATACCAAATCCTCATACCCTTCATTTGCAAAATTCTCCGGAATAGTACCACAAGCAACCCTGTTATTAGCCGAAACCTGTACATCTTTTCCTCCTCTGAAATCTTTCGCCCTAATCATGTTATCGGAGGGTACAAGAACAAAAGGGATGAACTTTGAATTTGCCATTTAGCTTTAACAAAAACTTTCAAGAACACGAGCGAATTTTGAAAACTGAGAGAATTTTTGAAGAAGATGATGAATGAGAGGAATTAGGGTTTATTATAGGAGATTAGCTTGAAGAAGATTTTGAAGAGTAAAAATAGGAGAGATATGCACAAAATAAATACTCCTGACAAAAATTTGAAAAAGTTACCATTTACCCCCTTTTATTTTAGGAAATAGAATAAAGAAAAACTTTACTTGACAAAATAAGGAAACGATTTTACAGTAAAAATACACCAGAGTAAACTTTTCCAGACCCTGAATAACATGATGTCATCCAGATTATGAATAATATGACGTCATCAAGACTCTATTTTTTTTTTACAACAACATATTAGGGAATATCATCACTGGACAACATTTTAATTGATGGATTTAACATTCCAAGTTGTCCAAGAAGATAGAAATGCCTTTCCTCAGGAAGTGCTTTAGTAAAAATATCTGCCAATTAATCCTTAGTGCCAATATGCTTTAAAAATACTTTGCCCTTTTCAACACAATCCCTTATAAAATGATGCCTGATTTCAATATGCTTGTTTCTTGAGTGAAACACTGGATTCTCAGTAATAACAATTGCACTTTCATTGTCACACATTATTGGAGTGTTGGTCAATGTTAACCCAAAGTCTAGAAGTTGATGTTGCATCCAAAGTAACTGAGCACAACAACTTCCTGCAGCAACATATTCAGCTTCTGCTGTGGAAGTGGCCACAAAATTTTGCTTTTTACTAGACCAGCTGACCAACTTTTCACCTAGCAATTGACATCCACCAGAAGTGCTTTTTCTGTCTAATTTGCAACCTGCATAGTCTTTGTCCTTTTTGATAAACAAAGTCTTGTCAATGGCTCCTCTGGAAAAATTCTTTTCTAGAAGAAATGTTGACAAGATATCATACCAGGCTCTGGGAGCTTGCTTCAGACCATACAATGCTTTCTTCAGTTTGTAGACATGCTTAGGAAATTTCTTATTTACAAAACCAGGAGGTTATTTCACATAAACCTCTTCTTATAATTTACCATTCAGAAAAGCACTCTTCACATCCATTTGAAACACCTTGAAATCTTTGTGAGCAGCATATGCCAGAAACAGTCTAATAGCTTCAATTCTAGCAACAGGAGCAAAAGTCTCATCATAGTCAATTCCTTCTTCTTGTCTGTACCCTTGAGCAACCAACCTTGCTTTATTTCTGATTACAATACCATCTCTATCAACCTTGTTTCTAAAAACCCATTTTGTGCCTATTGCAGTTTTATCAGCAGGCTTTGGAACCAATTCTCAAATATCATTCCTTTCAAATTCTGTTAATTCTTCAGTCATAGCCTCAACCCAATCATTGTCAGCCAATGCTTCATCTACTTCTTTAGGCTCAATTAGTGAAAGAAAACAAGAAAAGAAGCAGTAATTTGCTATAGCAAAGTCAGACACAGGTGTCTGAGAAGAAGAACTAGGTTTAGACAAACCTGTAGAATCCACAACATAGTCCTCAAGATGCTTTGGAGGAACTATGTTTCTAGATGATTTTCTAGTAGGAACAATGAGATTCAAAGTGGTATTTGATGACTGATTCCACTTTCTTGATTAACAACAGATTCTTCTTCCTGTGAAGGTTCTTCTGTGTGATTATTATCTGTAACTTTATTTCTTAATCCATACAAATTTGGTTCATCTGACTCAGACTCTGAATCTAGAGTCTGAACACTATTTCCTGAAATCAAATTGGACAATTCACCAAGTACAGATAGCTCAGTACTACATGATTGATCCATTTCTAAAGAACTTTCATCAAAGGAAACATTAATGGATTCTTCAATCTTCATTCTCCTCTGATTATATGCTCTATAAGCTTTGGATACAGAAGAATATCCCATAAATATACCTTCATCAAACTTTGGCCTCATCTTATCAAGCTGATCTCTTTGATTTAAAATATAGCACTTACACCCAAATACATGGAAGTAATGAATAGTAGGCACCTATTTATGATATAACTCATAAGGAGTTTTACCATGTTTCTTCACAATCAAGGACCTATTTTGAGTGTAACAGGCTGTATTGACAGCTTCATCCCAGAATCTTAGGGCAACATTTGATTGGCATAGCATGGTTCTGGCTGCTTCAATGAGTGTCCTATTTCTTCTTTCAGCAACTCCATTTTGTTGTGGAGTTCTAACAGCAGAGAAATTTTGACCAATTCCAGACTCTACACAAAAATCAATTAATGTGACATTTTTAAACTCAGTACCATGATCACTTCTCAGCTATTTGACAAGAACACCCTTTTGCACCTGCTCTTTCTTGATCAAGTTAATAATTTCTTTAGGAGCATCACTCTTTTCAACTAAGAAAATAACCCATGTAAATCTAGAATACTCATCAACAATTACCAAAGTATATCTTTTTCCACCCAGACTACTAGTGCTCATTGGACCAAACAGATCCATGTGAAGCATGTGAAGTGGAACACTAATGGTAGCTAGGGTTTTTGAGGAAAACTTTGTTTTGGTCTGTTTACCCATAATACAAGCAGAACAAGGTTTATCTTTCTTGAAAGGTTATTGTGAAAGACCTCTTACAAGCTTCTTTTTGGAAAGGTCATTGATATTTTTGAAATTAAAATGAGAAAGCCTTTTGTGCCAAAGCCAATTGAGTTCTGGGACAGTTTGAGAGTACAGACATGTCTCAATTCCAGCATCAACAGATTCTAGATCCAGCATATACACATTTTGAAATCTCCAGGCCACAAGTGTTGGCCTTCATTTAGGATCATAAATAATACCAGCTTTCTTCTTAATTCTGATTTCACAGTCTTCATCAACAATTTGGCTCACACTCAGCAGATTATGTTTCAGCCCTTCAACTAAAGCAACTTTCTTAAATGTAACACTTCCAGCTTTAACAGTACCATAACCAATAGTCTTTGCAACAGAATTATCCCCATATCTTACAGAGGGACCCTTTTCTTCAACAAACCCTACTAGATGCTCTTTGCATCCAGTCATGTGTCTTGAGCAACCACTATCCAGATACCACATATTACCCTGCTACACAAGGCACAAACAAAAGAGAATGATTAGTTTTTAAGGGAAACCTACTTTTTAGTGGGTTCAATTGGAGTGCTCTTCACTCTCCAGACAAAAGCTTTGTTTCCAATCCAGATCAACTTGTCCTTAACAGATTTTAAGACACTTTTATTTTCACAAACTTTGGGTTTCCATACCTTCTTAATTTCCTTAGGAAAACAAGATGTTCTTTTAACTGAAGGTTTTTCTTGAATCTTGATTTTTTCATTGAGCTTAGAAATTTCCTTTTTGAGTTTTTGAATAGTCTTAGCTTGTTTTGACTTTGACCTTCTTTTAGTTAACCCTTTTAGATCTGGACAAGTGTCAGTGTCAGAGGATGATTCAGAGTTGTTCTTGCAACTTGACTCTTGGGTGTCAGACTCTAGGTGAGAACATACACTATTATTTTGAGAGACTAAAATGTTAGAGTCTGAAGGTTTCAAAAGTTCAGACTCTAATGGATTTTTACTTTCAAGTATTATAGTCTCAGAAGGTTCAACAGGATCTAATGACCTTACAAAAGCATTGGTTAAAATCTTTTTGTCACCATCAAATTTTACAAATGTGTTTGGTAAAATGTCAGGTTTGAATACACTTGGATCAACTTCCATATTATTATCTATTATGTAGTTTTCACCTAGTATAGCTTTGACATCATTTGGAATTTGTTTGACAATAGCATCAGAATTCTTTTTGGAAGATACACACCAAGATTTACAAATTGATTCATAATGTTTTGACCTTTTAATTGATCTTCCTAATTCAATATTTAACCTTTTAGTTTCTTCTGTGTATGCCATTTTATATGTGTCAAGTTCTACCTCACATTTTTTTAAGACTTTAATTTCAGCATCTTTGTCTTTGATAGTGTTTTTAAGATAAAAAATTTGTGTTCTTAACCTATCAATATCATCTAAACACCATTGAAAGTCAAGCAGCAAGTACTGAAACATTCTCACTTTTTCATTATCAAGATAGTTCACAAAGTTTTGTACCTTATAAGCAGAAACTTTATTACAAGTAGAGTCTTTATCCATCTTCTCAATAGCTTTCAGATCTTCCTCAAACTTGCTAGAACCACCATCAATTATAGCCATAAGACACTTATCCTCCTCCTCATCAGATGATGAGTCTTCATCTTCCCATGCTTCTGTGTACAAAGCTTTCTCTTGTTCTTTGTTCTTAGATCTTTCTGCTTCACTCTTTAACTTCATGTACTTAAGTTTGTACTTTCTTACTTTGTCAACAGACTTGTTGGAGTTAGCACCTCCTTCACCCATAGACCAGCAGTCAGAAGCTATGTGTTCTAACTTGCCACACTTAAAGCATTTAGCTTTCTTTAGATCAAAAGTACCCTTGCCTTTACCCTTCTTATAACCAAACTTTTTCTACTAAATCCTTTGAGTCAAAAGAGCCATCTGGACTTCCAGATCTTTAATCTCCTCATCATCATCAGATTCACTATCATCATCAGAAGTTTCATCACTCTCAGATTCAACCTTGCTAGAGTAACTTGAGAATAACTGCTTATTCTTCTTTGTGGTAGCCACCAATGCAGCTTCTGGATCTTTAGCAGTTTTCTTAGCATTGATCTTATTCTTCAGTTGTGTTTCCTCAAAGTTTGATAGTATACCAAACAATTCACTCAACTCATAGTCATCTATCTTTTCACTAATTATCATAGAGGTAATCACAGATTCAAAATTTGAAGGTAGCAGTTCAATGAACTTTTGACACAACACTTGTTGTGTTTTCTCTACACCAACACTTTCAAGATCATTTATCAGAACCTGAAATCTTGAATGAAGATCACTTAAAGATTCTTTAGGCTCAGCAGCAAAATTTTTATAGCATCTAATCAGATTCTTCTTCTTCTGAGTCTTAACAACAGTTGTAATGACCCGGCTTTTTCGACTTGCTTTTGTGCTTTCACGAAACTGTGTATTTGTGCGTACTGTGCTACTTTATACTCTGGAATCTTTATACACATGGCTTACTTTCATTTATGTGTTAAAACATGCCTTTAAGTACGAAGGATACTAACTTGATCACCGGAAGCCTTTATGACCGTTAGTGTCACTTGACGTTATCAACAAACTGCGTACTGCGTACACGTTTAACTTTTGTCGTAATTGGAATATTATGACTACGAAATCTTAATTATTATTTTATAATAATAATTACTTGGGTTTTTGGATGCTTAATTACGCGTAGTAATTTACTTATGCTTACTAGTTAGTCTTGTTGGACTTTCTACCTTGTTGGGCCTTAGCCCACCCTACACTAGTTAGTGGACTATTTAATTAACCCAATTATTAATAGCTAGTGACCCATTAATAAGTAAGACAAATGTCCATTTATTAGAGGGAACATGCTAGCATTTATGTCAAGTATTATCCTTAATGTTGCATGAGATCCTAACATAAGCACCAACTTTAGACAACCATTAACCATAAAGCAAAAAGTTGTCCCCCTTGTTCCCACCATGTTCCCCATGTTTTTAACACCCCACCCTCACCTCACCACCTATAAATACTAGCCATATTCCATCCATTTTACACTTGCTCTCATTTGCATTTCACACACACTCACTCTCTAATTCTCTCTCTAGTCTTTCTCTCTCTAAAAAGTGTAAGTATTTTGAATTTCTCTTCTTCTTCTTCTCCTTCTCATCTTCATGAATTCATCATCATCATCATCATCATCATCATCATCATCATCATCATCATGGGTCTAGATTTTTAGCTTTGATCTTGATTACATCTTGTAGATTCAAACATGGATTTGAATCCTTCAAGAACATGGAAGATTCAAGCTTTCAAGCTTTGAATCTTCACCCACTTTGTAGATCTATATTTTTTTAACTTTAATCTTGCTATTTTGTTATAAAGATTCAAACTTGTGTTTGTAATCTTCATGTAACTTAAAGATCCAAGCTTTATGCTTCAAGATCTTCAAGAACAATCAAGATGCAAGCTTTCTAGCTTGGATCTTCATATCTTTTGTTGAATCTAAGTTTTCTAACTTATGATCTCATTATTTTGTTATAAAGATCAAAACTTGTGTTTATGGTCTTCATATAACTTAAAAATCTAAGCTTTATGCTTCAAGTTCTTCAAGAACACTAAAGGTTCAAGCTTTCTAGCTTTGTGACCTTATAACTTGTGTGAAAGGGATCCAAGCTCTCTAGCTTAGGGTTCCATCACTTCATTTGACTTAGATTATGTTCATGCTTGCTTGATTGAAGTAAAGTTTGTAACTTTGTTTGTAAATAGGACTTGTATTTATGTTAAGACTAAAGATATGATGTAACCTTGGTTCATCATCCATCTAAGACTCTTAAATGAGTTGTGTTCTTACTTAGTCTTAACATATTGTGTGTTAATGGTAGAATCTTGGTCAAGGTGATGCTAACCCATCAATGAGTTGTACACTTGAAACTACAAGCATCAAGGATGAGAACCGTGATGAGCATCAAGCACCAAGAACCCCACTGGAGCACTTGTTTACAGTTTTAGGGATCTGATCAGTAACCTGGGCTACTAGAAAGTTAATTTTCAGTTAGTTCGGTTCGATTATATGATTTTCCGTTTAGACCTCATCTTAATCCGAGTTACGGTTTAGGATTTATGGCCTTCTGAAAGTCATTACACCCTATTAACGTTGTACTGAAATTTCTGACCTACTCGCACTTAAACCATCACCACGGTCAAATGAAGACGAGTTTGGTTCTGGAAATTGGTCAGCAACTAGGGGACTCATATACAGAGCCATAGCTACTGATTACGTGTCTTTTTGATTTACGTAGAGGTCGTAACAGCTGACCGAAGTCAGCCTATTGTTTCGATCTCTATTCTTGTCAAACGTACTTAGCTTTTATGATGATGAACGATGATGATGATGACACTTAAACTTATTTTATGCACTATTTGAACTTATGAGGATAACATACTGACCTAGTAACCTTTGACTTAGGTTGACGACCTTTCAGACCGACTTACTACTTGCACACTTTCGTATCGACTTGTATTGCTTATTCACTGTGAGTTATAGCATCCCTTTTCACTACTTTTTTTTTTACTATTTTTGGGACTGAGAAAACATGCGCCTTTTTATGTTTTACTTACTTGACACGAGTACTTAAACTTTACATATGTGTGGGTTATATAACGGCATAAACTTTCCCCTTAGCATAGTAACGTTTAACTATTGGTTTTTGAACCGGTAGACGCGAATCTTAGATATGGATCCATAGGGTTTGACATCCCCACTCGGGCTAGTCGCGCTAGCATTTAACGGGTGTTTAATACTTCGAGGACATACGTACTCGCCAGGTGTACTTTTAGGGGGTGATATTTATATTTACGTTAAGTCTAGTTACCATGTGCCCACGGTTAAACATATACTTTTTATACTGTTTGAATACTGATTTAAATTGCTGGTTGAAGCACTGAAATCTCGTGGTCTACATTACTTTACTGTTTACAAACTATAGCTCACCAACATTCGTGTTGACTTTTTAAGCATGTATTTCTCAGGTGCTTAGACGTTGTTGTTTCCGCTGTTTAGACTTGCTGTCTTGGTGTTAAACTTGCTGTTAAGGACCTGCTGTGCTAGAATTTCCGCTGCATTACTTAGAGATGTCTCAATCATGAAACTTTTCCTTTGCATTCGTAGTTTATGTTATTATCAAATAATGACTTTGTAACGACCTTTGTGTCACGTTATCTTTTGTAAACGCTATCTTTTATGAATGCAAAACTGGTTTTCAAACAGCATGTAGTACTTGACCGTGTAAAGATCCTGTTGTTGACGAATCATACACGATGGTTTTATACGGGGAGTCACATTTGGTATCAGAGCATTGGTTGTAGGGAATTAGGTTGCATTAGTGAGTCTAGACCAGGCCAAGTAGTATTCACTAATAGGACTAATCTACAACTTGCTTGTTTACCTGTTTATGCGAAACTGCTACATGCTACTGATAGATATTACTGCATGTTACTGCTTATTACTACCGCATGCTACCGTTTACTTTACTGCTGTATGAACTTACTGCATGCTACAGCTTCCTTTTACTACTATGCGAACTTGTTGTAAGCTATTGCTATTTTCGCTACTGCATGCTACTATCTGCTTTTGATTGCATGTTACTTCTGCTTAGTACTGTTATTATTACCATGCTATGTACTGCTGTAGATGATCTAGGATGCTGTAGTTACTATGCCTGATTACGTGCTTGTTACCCGTCTGCTTTTCGCCGTACCGACTTGGAGAATTTACCTTTCCTAGTTCAGATGTTTTTCTGAACCCTTTTCCCACTAGCCTAACCCTAAGGATTAGTATTGTAATCTACCTGTTACTACCGTACCACCGTTCCAGAGATCGAAACATTACTTCACGTAATCCAGGAAGAGTACCCCTTGGATTACACGCTCACTAAGGTTGATCCTCGGAGGAGGAGATATGCGAGGACTTGTCGGAGTAACCGCACCCCGAGCTCACCCTAATTAGCCACGTACAATGTATGAACATTAGAAGGATGTTCAGTTTCTGCAAGATGACTCGTATCTCGTACACTTTTACGACCGTCACTTATCTCTTTCATCTTTCACCGCTGCTCGATGATCTAACGACACTTCTGGATTTAGGTTCCCAACACTCTTAGGAATTGGAGAAGTCAGGAGGACGTCTCCTTTCACAAGGTCAGAGTACCTTCTACTGATGCTCAGCCATACCCAAAGACCTGGGAGTTGCCTCAAGACATATCATATTACTACTTGCTACACGTACAACCCGACATGAGACCAATATTGAATTTCTAGAAAGGAACCTAACGACGTTACCTGAACCCGAACATTTTAAAGAAATTTCGGGACATTTAGGCATTGATGCATGACCTACGGAACCTACGCACCCACACCGAGAAACCGAGAAATTAATTTCGTAGATTTTGTTTTGAGATAACATAGATAAAGCACTGTTAGATGAAATTGAGTAGAACTCGAAGTGATCACGTTACATTAACCATATGGAGTGATATTTGAATGAATGTACGATTTAGTACAATATAATGACGCAAGGCCAGTGTAATTATGTTGAAGTAAATCATGCAGAAGTCCCAATGTCACTATATAAGGGAGATGAAGCGATTCAAAGAAAATTTTGGTAGGAACCACTTGAGTTTACGCATTATGGTCTGTTAGAGGTAGGGAAAGAATAACCACTTAGCCCAGATACTGTACAAGAAGGGCCTTGATTGAAGAATTGATAACCCAAAAATCTGTTATAGATATAGACACCCTGGACACTTAAGGAAAAATTTCTCAAATAGGAAAAACCTTGGACTTACTTGCGGTAAAGCAATCATTATCTCAGCTATGGAAACTCGCATGGATCCTGATTTTAGTTTGGGTACGTTTCGTCACAACGTTTTATTGTCTCGGAGTTGTTTAGTACTAGAGTGATAGAAACCTTATATCTAAGGACCTTAGTGTTATGACTAATAAGCCATTAACAACTATGAGGGTTAAGTATTCTATAGGACAAGCAAATGGTAAGCTGACAGAGATAGCGGAATAATTTAAGGTAGTACCTTAAAATTAACAGGTGGGTCATTTGGAGATGACCTCATGTCAACAAAACTTGGAAGTTTTAAAGTAGTAGTGAAAAGGATTAGTTACCTACGCACAAGCAGATGTTATTTGAGAAGATTGATAGAATTTTCAGGGTGGTATAATAAGATTTGGTTAGAACGAACCTTAAGAATAACCTAATGCTCATCAAGTTAGGAAGCTTGATGTAATGGATGGAATGAACTTTAGGATTAACCTAATACTCTTTAAGTTAGGAAGCTTGATGAAATAGTTGGAATGGACTGGCTTTCAAGGATGAAAGCAAAAGTTATTTATAGTAGGAAGATTGTTCGTATACCTCGTGAGAATGGTGAGCCAAAAGCCATCTGGGTTACTTCAACAACCCGAGATCCCACAATGGAAATGGGAAGAGATGACAATGGATTTCATCCCAAAGCTACCAAAAAAAATAGGCAGTTATGACACTATCTGGGTTATCATTGACTGCCTCACCAAATCTACTCACTTTCTAACCATGAAAGAAACCGATACAATGGACAACAGTACATAAAAGAAATTGTATCCCTTTACTTCAGCAATTTAAATTCTATACTACCCAAGAATCTCATTTGATACTCATTCTTACGCGACTCTGAATCCTAACTTATTCCGAGAGAATACTTAATCGATGATAATCACACCATCATCCTTCTTACTTCGATAATAGTCATACCAGTTTGAGATATTCCAAAATCAATGAGTGGTTAATTCTCATCCTCATACTCTCCCTTTCGTATCTCACTTATAAGCAACAACTTTACACTTAAACATTTTTGGTCTAAAGACTTATGCCCTACTGATAGTCATCAACCGCATTTAAACTCAATGGTTTTTATTACCTCAAATATCACCCGAAATTTTCAAAATCTTTTACTCAAACCTCATCAATATTTTTCTAACTTGTAACCTCCAAAATATGAAGATTTTGTTTACTAAACTTTTTCACACACTATTTCACTGTGCGATCCTCTCAAAGTTTTATAAAAGTAAATTATTTAATTTGCCATTCGTGCAAATTTTTGAAATCGTATGTGTTATATAAAATAAAGTAAATGATTACTAATACATATGAAATTTTACTTTCACTTTTACAAATCAAATCTTTTGTTCAAAAGATATTTTACTTTGAGTAGTACGGGTTGTACATAACCCTAGTTTACTAAGAACTTCGTTTCTTTTCTTACATTGTCACCTTAAACAATTTCTATAAAATTTTCGTTGCTCATTATATAAAATTTTTCGTTGCTTATTCGTATCCAAGTCATCATGAAGACCTTACAACCGTCGAAACCGAGAGATTCATGTGTGTATGTATGTGATGAAGGAACTTACTACCATGTTATGCAGACCTTTGGGCATCCACTAACACTTAAACCATTCAAAGTTATTGCGTTACCCTAGGGATCTTATTTGCCACACCCGTTGGAGCGATACTCTTTCTTACATAACTCTAAGTCCTGACTTATTCCAAGAGATTCTCGTCTAGCGATATTAACATCATCAGCACTCCGACTTTAAAATTGGCCATAACCTGTTTGGCATTTTGCAAAGTCAAGAAGCGATTAACTTCTCATCCTCATGCTTTATCCTTCATACCTCACTTTTTAGCAACGGCTTCGCACGTGAACATTGTTGGGCCAAATACTTAAGTTCGGATAATCATCAAAACTACATTTAATTCATTAGTTTTCATTACCTAGTAACATGTCAACCGATGATTCAAATATTTTTCACTCGACCTTTTTCAACTCGTAACCTCTGAAATACGAAAAACTATGTTTATCAAAATTTTTACACGTTGATTTACACGTTGCTTATTTGTGCGGTCCTCACGAGATTTATGGACAAATGAAAGTACTAAAAACTTTTCTATCACTTACGCAATTTATAAAATTATATTTGTATAAATTTACCCTTACTTATTTTGGGTTAGTACATACTAAGTTATACCTTCAAGATAATTAAAAATCGCTCCTTTATTGAGTTGTTTTAAGTCAAATAATTTTGTGCAAAATGGTACTCTTTATACATACTTCTAAATTTACCAAGAACTTCGTTCCATTTATGTTGTCGCATCAAACGTTTAAAGGTTTTTCAAAACTTCCTCGGGTGATCTTATTAAAGGTTTTCGTATTAGACTACACCATGTAGGGATCACACTTCTTCTCTCCCTCTGTTAGGGATGAAGCTTACTATTAAAATCTTTGTTAAAAACGCTTGAGCCACTTTGGGTGGCAGATTTATAGAAATTTGTTAGGAAGTCTTTGTACTCGAAAAATGTTCCTTTTAAAGGTTAGACATGGCAAAATCGCGGGCTGATAAATCAGTTTTCTGAGGTACACTCAGTGGTCACCCCATTGTAGGAAGGGAACTAGGTGGGTTTCTATTCTCAATGTTTTACGACTAAATCGCAACATCATCTCTATAAATCAGTAGGTTGAGGTACAAGGAATCGTTTTTGAGATTCTTTTCACTTAGAGTAAACCGTTCTTTACGACCAAGGGTCCACATATGTTCTCGTCCGCGCATCCCCTTAAGTATAAGGATAAATTCAGAACAAACCGCTCGAAGAGTTCACCCTGGTTCAAAGATCACACCTTTCGTGCGATTCTCTTTCAGAAATGTAAAGTAACATACTTTAGGAATATATGAATCTTGTTATCCTCTTGGAAGGGACTGCTTAAAATGTCTGTAACACGGATATGGTTACTCTACACATTCCTTCCTTCGTTGGTTGCAACTATATGTTGTTCTAGTTAATGTTAACCCTAACTTCAACATGTAACTGAAAGGATAAAGTTACATTTTGGAACTGTGCTTTCATTCCATCTAAGGATAAGTTCACCTGCGGTATGGTAAACTGGGTGATATCCTTCATTGTTCGTTCAAACCGTCCTGAAGACACTATAAATAATTATGGCTTGCAGTGCATATAAGTCTGATTAGTCACTTTCAGCTAAAATTTCAATTCATTTAGTCAAATGAACGTTCATAAATATCGGGTTCTTCATACCTATGGTCTCCTTCCGAAATTAAGGGACTAGTAAAAATCCGTGGCTAACAGTATCCAGACATCAAATCGCATGGTTGTGATCACCATGTTTTCCATTCTACCTGTCAGCTTTGTAGTGCGACATAAGCGCCCAATGTTTTAGATGAGATTAGTAACATTCATGATGTATTTCATGCATCCAGCTTACTGAAGATGCCTGTAGGGCTAAAAACATCATCTTTCCTTCTGTAGGTATATATTCGGATGACATATTCGTATTAGCAAGAAACAAAATCAATTTGTTGATCTCTTAGGACAAGAGACGTAATTAATGGCATATACCTATTCTTACTTTTATACGCCCAAGTACCTTTCAAGGTAAATAACTCACTTCTGAGCTCACGAGTCCCTCGGAACTTTGATACGCTCCTTCTTATTCAAACACGGTACCATTGTTGGTCACTCCTCGAAATTTCGGGACGAAATTTTCTTTAACAGGTGGGTAATGTAACGACCCGGCTTTTTTGACTTACTTTTGTGCTTTGTGCTTTCACGAAACTGCGTAATTGTGCGTACAGTGCTACTTTATACTCTGGAATCTTTAACCACATGGCTTACTTTCATTTATGTGTTAAAACATGCCTTTAAGTAATCTTTATACACATGGCTTGCTTTCATTTATGTGTTAAAACATGCCTTTAAGTACGAAGGATACTTAACTTGATCACCGGAAGCCTTTATGACCGTTAGTGTCACTTGACGTTACGAACAAACTGCGTACACGTTTAACTTTTATCGTAATCGGAATATTATGACTACGAAATCTTATTTATTATTTTATAATAATAATTACTTGGGTTTTTGAATGCTTAATTACGCGTAGTAATTTACTTATGCTTACTAGTTAGTCTTGTTGGACTTTCTACCTTGTTGGACCTTAGCCCACCCTACACTAGTTAGTGGACTATTTAATTAGCCCAATTATTAATAGCTAATAACCCATTAATAAGTAAGACAAATGCCCATTTATTAGAGGAAATATGCTAGCATTTATGTCAAGTATTATCCTTAATGTTGCATGAGATCCTAACATAAGCACCAACTTTAGACAACCATTAACCATAAAGCAAAAAGTTGTCCCCCTTGTTCCCCCCATGTTCCCACATTTTTGACACCCCACCCTCACCTCACCACCTATAAATACTAGTCATATTTCATCCATTTTACACTTGCTCTCATTTGCATTTCACACACACTCACTCTCTAATTCTCTCTCTAGTCTTTCTCTCTCTAAAAAGTGTAAGTATTTTGAATTTCTCTTCTTCTTCTCCTTCTCATCTTCACGAATTCATCATCATCATCATCATCATCATCATCATCATCATCATCATCATCATCATAGGTCTAGCTTTTTAGCTTTGATCTTGATTACATCTTGTAGATTCAAACATGGATTTGAATCCTTCAAGAACATGGAAGATTCAAGCTTTCTAGCTTTGAATCTTCACCCACTTTGTAGATCTATATTTTTTTTAACTTTAATCTTGCTATTTTGTTATAAAGATTCAAATTTGTGTTTGTAATCTTCATGTAACTTAAAGATCCAAGCTTTATGCTTCAAGATCTTCAAGAACAAATAAGATGCAAGCTTTCTAGCTTGGATCTAAGTTTTCTAACTTATGATCTCATTATTTTGTTATAAAGATCAAAACTTGTGTTTATGGTCTTCATATAACTTAAAAATCTAAGCTTTATGCTTCAAGTTCTTCAAGAACACTAAAGGTTCAAGCTTTCTAGCTTCGTGAACTTATAACTTGTGTGAAAGGGATCCAAGCTCTCTAGCTTAGGGTTCCATCACTTCATTTGACTTAGATTATGTTCATGCTTGCTTGATTGAAGTAAAGTTTGTAACTTTGTTTGTAAATAGGACTTGTATTTGTGTTAAGACTAAGGATATGATGTAACCTTGGTTCATCATCCATCTAAGACTCTTAAATGAGTTGTGTTCTTACTTGGTCTTAACATATTGTGTGTTGATGGTAGAATATTGGTCAAGGTGATGCTAGCTCATTAACTAGTTGTGCACTTGAAGCTACAAGCATCAAGGATGAGAACCGTGATGAGCATCAAGCACCAAGAACCCCACCGGAGCACTTGTTTACTATTTTTAGGATCTGATCTGTAACCTGGGCTACTGGAAAGTTAATTTTCAGTTAGTTCGGTTCGAGTAGATGATTTTCCATTTAGACCTCGTCTTAATCCGAGTTACGGTTTAGGATTTATGGCCTTCCGAAAGTCATTACACCCTATTAACGTTGTGCTGAAATTTCTGACCTACTCGCGCTTAAACCGTCACCACGGTCAAAGGAAGACGAGTTTAGTTCTGGAAATTGGTCATCAACTAGGGGACTCATATACGGAGCCATAGCCACTGATTACACGTCTTTTAGATTTACGTAGAGGTTGTAACAAGTGACCGAAGTCAGCCTATTGTTTCGATCTCTATTCTTGTCAAACGTACTTAGCTTTTATGATGATGAACGATGATGATGATGACACTTAAACTTATTTTATGCACTATTTGAACTTATGAGGATAACATACTGACCTAGTAACCTTTGACTTAGGTTGACGACCTTTCGGACCGACTTACTACTTGCACACTTTCGTATCGACTTGTATTGCTTATTCACTGTGAGTTATAGCATCCATTTTCACTACTTTTTTTTACTATTTTTGGGACTGAGAATACATGCACCTTTTTATGTTTTACTTACTTGACACGAGTACTTAAACTTTACATATGCGTGGGTTATATAACCGCATAAACTTTCCCCTTAGCATGGTAACGTTTAACTATTGGTTTTTGAACCGGTAGACGCGAATCTTAGATATGGATCCATAGGGTTTGACATCCCCACTCGGGCTAGTCGCGCTAGCATTTAACGGGTGTTTAATACTTCAAGGACATACGCACTCGCCAGGTGTACTTTTAGGGGGTGATATTTATATTTACGTTAAGTCTAGTTACCATGTGCGCACGGTTAAACATATACTTTTCATACTGTTTGAATACTGATTTAAACTGCTGGTTGAAGCACTGAAATCTCGTGGTCTACATTACTTTACTGTTTACAAACTACAGCTCACCAACATTCGTGTTGACTTTTTAAGCATGTATTTCTCAGGTGCTTAGACGTTGTTGTTTCCGCTGTTTAGACTTGCTGTCTTGGTGTTAAACTTGCTGTTAAGGACCTGCTGTGCTAGAATTTCCGCTGCATTACTTAGAGATGTCTCAATCATGAAACTTTTTCTTTGCATTCGTAGTTTATGTTATTATCAAATAATGACTTTGTAACGACCTTTGTGTCACGTTATCTTTTGTAAACGCTATCTTTTATGAATGCAAAACTGGTTTTCAAATAGCATGTAGTACTTGACCGTGTAAAGATCCTGTTGTTGACGAATCGTATACGATGGTTTTGTACGGGGTGTCACAACAGTGACTCCTTCATAGTCATTAAGCAACAGATACCACATAGCTTTAGCAGTCTTGGCATGACTGATCTTTCTAAGAATTGAAACAGTAACAGCATTTCCAATAATACTCCTTATCTTGCTATCCAGTTTGAACTTTATGGCTTCTGCTTGAGTCCACCTTTCTCTTGGTGCTTTACGAAAATAGGCAGGTTGTGCAGCAACAGTATCTGTGGCAGGAACAACAGCTATCATTGAACCAGGAATAATGGGTCCTGTTGTAAGAACATGCTCAGCTTCTTCATGAATAGATCCTAAAAACCATAGGACTTTCAATTTCCAAGGTGCAAAGTCTGTGCCATCGAATATTGGCACACCTTTTCCAACCATAACTGGGGTAGAAATGGTACTGGTAGACATTTTGATAAAAATATGGATCGTTTTTAAAGATCACCGTAATAGGATTT
Organism: Rutidosis leptorrhynchoides; assembly: GCF_046630445.1. Classification (NCBI taxonomy): domain Eukaryota; kingdom Viridiplantae; phylum Streptophyta; class Magnoliopsida; order Asterales; family Asteraceae; genus Rutidosis; species Rutidosis leptorrhynchoides. The sequence goes on along the minus strand of NC_092338.1, from coordinate 122,439,150 downwards.
ACACCTTACCCGCTCTGATACCAGTTATTAGTTCACAGTAATATAACTATGAACACCAGACTCTCACTTTATACTATAAATGAAGAATTTAAGTGCAGAGAATGAGAGAACACGATAATGAAATAAAGATTGATAATGTTGATCGTGCAGAAGTACATGTTTCAAATGAACCATACGTCCCTATTTATACAGATAAAAACCAAATCTGGAGATTTGGTTTCCAAAACTACTTAGCTATAAAAATGGAAAAGATAAACTAAAAACCAAACTAATTTTCTAATAAATCGAAAGTTAACTCTGGAGATAAAACTGAATCTTCAAAACAAATCTTCTTAATCTACAAACATATCTCCAGAATAATCTTTAGCTTTGTCTTCAAGAAATCTTTAAACGTTGACTTCAGCAAATCCAGAGTCTGCAACTTCAGACTCTAAATCTCCAAACTCTAAAATTTGCAAAATACTTTTGACTCATCAGATTATTATATTCATTTTCCCAACAGTTCTTCTCAAGCCGGTTAACTCGTCATTTGAATGTGAGAGTATTTGTTGTTTTTTGGTTCTAATGTTTGGTTGTTAGCGTATGTTTTTATTCTTTTAGTTGGTTGTAACTTGTAAGCTATTGGTATTGATCTAGGGTTTCGTGACTTAGTCTTCTTCCTTATTGCTGCATGCCACAAGTCGCACTCCATTAGCGTTGCAAGCTGTTGTACTTCGGGTCTATCTTTATTTATTTTTTGGACTTACGATCTACTACAAGCTTTCTACCAAAAGTGAGCAATTCCTTTACCTTTTATTAATTTGGCTTTTTATTGTGCTAATTCTTTGCTTTCCCGTTAATCACGAATTCACATCCTCATCCCTAACCAACTAGTTTATGCTATCATCAACATTTATCCTCAATTAATGTCAAACTATCGGTTGACGGTTTAACTATAAACTATTATGTCTTATTTTTTTGGACACAAGGGTTATTAGTTAAATCACTGAAAAATCTATACCTAATGTGACGATGATGAATGATAATTCCGTTAATTCACGCATTAAGTCTTGGTTTGATTCATTCTACATGTGATGCTAATTTGTTGAAACCCAAAAACATGTTGCTAATGCACGAATCTCGCGCGGAAGCCATTTAACCCATTCGTAACCCTCTTGATCCACATCAATTGCAATTTATGCCTCTGGTATCTCGAACCTAAATACTATGTAAAGGTGAGAAAGAAAAGTGTTGGTTGAGAATCCAATTATAATATTCAAAAGTTAATCACTTTTTTTTGATGATGACACAAAAGAGACAAGTGTTTAATCATATGTAAGACGACATGAGTTCATAAGCCTACACTATCTCTAGCAAAAGACCAATACATAAATAATTAACTTGGTAAAATTGCTATGCAGGTGCATCACGGTCGACCGTGAGTCTGACCGTGGATGCCCTGTACCAACGGCTGCACCATTTTTCAAAACTGTCAATCTGCGGTCAACCTCACAGCAGAACGTGGATCGGCCGCAGTTTACTTTGTAACTACATTCATCCACTTTAAGATAGACCACTTTGAGGCATCTATAATTTACAAAACCTTTTTAAACATACTTATAATAGTTGCCTTATTTGATTCCAAAAGAGTTTTGAACCAAAAGATGTTAATTTTTACTAATCACACCTAATGACATCTTAATGACATTTTAAGCTCAAATAAGATTAAACACAAAAATGTTTTACTTTTATCTTATTACAAAATGTCATTAAAATACATACTAATAATGGTCATTAAAAGTTCCAACAAAAGTGGTGCTCTCCCATGACTCTTATGTATCATTTTTATGTATGTGTTATTAATTATGAACTAGTAAATTGTTGTAATAATTTCCAAGTAAGTTCCAACTAGATTCAAACTAGTTCATTTGATGAGGTTTGGAATGTAGTGGCTTATCTCTTTATGATTAGTGCAACTAGTCAAAGCTTTTCCAACTAGATTTAAACAAATCCAATTGACTTGTAACAAGCACCAATTAAGCAAGATACTTCCATCAAAGATGAAGAAAAGATTGTAAAGATTTGGTTAATGAAGTTTGGATGCTAGTGGTTTGTCAAGGGATAAAAATCTGTATTTATCTCATTAGGAAATCAATGACAATGGTCAAGGACATTGGACTTTCCTATTTAGCTAGCACATGTCAACCTCCATGCATATGTCCAAGATCAAAGGGGTAATGTGTGAAGACCCGTCCTAATCCATTCGGACAAAGTCCATATCGATTATAAACGATTCACAACAGTTGATTACATCGCGAGGTACTTGACCTCTATATGATACATTTACAAACATTGCATTCGTTTTTGAAAAGACAATCTTTCATTACATCGAAAGTTGACGGCATGCATACCATTTCATAATACATCTAACTATAATTGACTTAATAATAATCTTGATGAACTCAACGACTCGAATGCAACGTCTTTTGAAATATGCCATGAATGACTCCAAGTAATGTCTCTAATATGAGCTAATGCACAGCGGAAGATTTCTTTCATACCTGAGAATAAACATGCTTTAAAGTGTCAACCAAAAGGTTGGTGAGTTCATTAGTTTAACATAAATAATCATTTCATAATTTTAATAGACCACAAGATTTCATAATTCCATTTCTCATAAACATACGTCCCATGCATAGACACAAAAATATCATTCATATGGATTGAACACCTGGTAACCGACATTCACAATATGCATATAAGAATATCCCCATCATTCCGGGATCCTCCTTCGGACATGATATAAATTTCGAAGTACTAAAGCATCCGGTACTTTAGATGGGCCTTGTTGGGCCCGATAGATCTATCTTTAGGATTCGCGTCAATTAGGGTGTATGTTCCCTAATTCTTAGATTACCAGACTTAATAAAAAGGGGCATATTCGATTTCGATAATTCAACCATATAATGTAGTTTCGATTACTTGTGTCTATTTCGTAAAACATTTATAAAAATTGCGCAGGTATTCTCAGCTCAAAAATATAAAGGGTAAAAAGGCAAATGAAACTCACCTAATGTATTTTGTAGTAAAAATACATATGACTATACTGAACAATGCAGGGTTGGCCTCGGATTCACGAACCTATATCATTGGTTTGTATATATTAAAACGTATAATCGTAATCGAACAATTTATTATATCTTAATTTATACATTATATATTTAATTTGCGTTTATATTCAAAATGGTTATTATTTATATAGTTATATTAATATATCCATACTTGTTTAATATTATATGTAAAAATCAATAGTTTGTTATTTGTAAGTATTTATATAAGTAATATTAGTAAGTTTGATATATATAGTTATATGAAATTTTAATATAATTATAGTATACGTAATAAGTATATTTTATGTACAAAATATTTATCTGCTTAAAAGATAGTTTTTGATAATACTAATGAATTACTTATGATAATAATAATAATAACATCATTAATAGTAATACTAAATATGATGTTGTTAATACTTAATGATGTTACTTAATAAAAATGATAATAATAATAATACATCTATTAGTAGTTAATAAATGTAATAATAATAATAGTAGTAATAACAATGTTTTTAGTTATGATTATAATTATAATAATAATAAATGATAACTAATACTAATGATAATACTATTAATAATAACAATAATACTAATAGTTTTTAAAACGATACAAGTCTTAATTTTTAATGATCTAATGCCAAACTTTATTACCTTCATAAAAGTACTAATGATACTTCTAAATATTATGATTAATAACAATTATCATAATATTAACAATAACTAATAATAATAATAATATTATTATTAACAATGATGATAATAATAATATTAGTTTTGTTAATGATAATAATAATACTCATAATATTGATATTTGTGATATTAATAATTTACACAATAATATAACATAGTTAATAATAATAACAATAATAATAATAGTAATAATAATAATAATAATAATAATAATAATAATAATAAAAGTAATAATAAAATTAAATAACTACCTCATTAAGCTTAAAAAGAAAATGTCTGCCACGAGCCGGGCTCGAACCGGAGACCTCTCGGTAACCAACACAAATACCCAACCAGCTGCTCCGTAATATCTTTTCTGATTTAAACCGAATTTTGTTTCTTTTATTTTTAATTAACTGGTAAACCGTGTTCTTCTTCTTCTTCTTCAATATTTGAATGACTCGATCCGTAACCCAGAATCAATATAACAAACCCAAAAAAAAATGTTTTAATTTATTAAATGGAACAGAAGCAAATTATTGTAATTGTTATTGATTAATAATAGAAGAAAAAAAATATATAACTCAGATAATTTTGCAACCGTCGGTGTAAAAAAATTTAGAACTCAAAATTTGATTTCGAAATCTTGACATTTATAGAAGATGAATTCTAAACGAAATAGGTAGGAAACTTCTTCTAAAAACTTCCTCAGTCAACAATTACCTTAGAAACTGTAAAACGAATTCGAATTCTTGGATGAACCGTTTGTTTGACTTTTTGAATTCTAACGTTTGACTCCAAAATTCTTGATGGATAAGATGAATTGAAACCTTAACTTTTGCAGATAGTTTAAGAGGAAGAATCCTAGCAACATGGCTTTAACACATTTTGTTAATTGATTTGAATTCGAGTTTTTCAGAAAAATTTCCATAAACAGAGTCGATAGTTAATTTTCTTTAAATGGGTTTCAGTTTTTGGATAAAAGCAGAGGTTTGTAGAGTGTATTTGATATTGTTGCTCGTTGTTGGATTAATGTTATGGTAATACAGAGATTTTAGATAGATTTATTGTAACAATTGTCGACCACAGAATCAATTAGCAGGAAAAAGGAATTATAAAAGAAATAAAAGAAGATAAAGACTTCCAACTGATTTTGGCGTATCTATCTGTATTGGAATCGATTACAGTATAGGCTATAGACAGGAAGGACTATAAAATATCACTGATGTAGATGTCAAACGAATTTTTGGATTCTATGGTGTTTTAATTGTATATTTAATTATATAAAAGATCATGATTATATTTATATAAATACCAATATCTATATCTGTGTTTAGACATAAATAATTCTGTATCTTTTTATATATGTATATGTATTTTTATATATATATATATATATTTGTACATATATTATCTATATAATATAATTAATCTTATAAATTAACAAATACAATTATTATAACTATAATAATAATAATAATAATAATAATAATAATCTTAATAATATTTATAATAATAATAATATTATTGATAATAATATATCTATAAGATTAACAATAATATTTATAATAATGATAATATTAATTATAATAATACTAATATTATTAATGATAATAATTTTATTATAGTATTTGTAATTATAACAATTTGTATTTATCACACTTCATATCTATATATTATATATTGAAATTAATAATATAAATAATACTGATTTTAATATTAATATTATCAATATTAATATTAATAATAATAATAATAATGAAGATAATATCAGTATGATAATTATAATTATATTTTAACTTGTAATTACATTTAATATATTAATAATACAATTTATTAATTATATCATATTTACCTATAATATGTATTATATAATAACATATATTAATGTTTATAAATATAACAATATATATAACCTTATTTATGTAAAGAATTCATATGTAAAGATTCATTTTAATAAAGGCTTAATTATTTTGTATCCTATTTTACATAATTAATTATAATGCTTAAATTATATTTTATAATTTTAAATTAATATACATATACTTACATTTATATATACATATTTATTTACAAACAATTGTTCGTGAATCATTGAAAATGGTAAAAAGGTAAATGCATTCATGTAAACTGTTCCAGTGTTTTCGAGACTCAACATTATAGACTTTGCTTATCGTGTCAAAATCATATAAGGATTAAGTTTAAATTTAGTCAGAAATTCCCGGGTCGTCACATAATGGAGTTAACTTCTTGGTGTATTAAGCATATTTTGAAGGCTCTATATTGGGTAAAGAAGCCAAAAATTCAAAGAAAAAAGAGCTCCAATGGATATGTTGAAATACTGACAGAAGTTGTAAGGCTGAGCGCAAGGTCGACCGTGGATCGACCGCAGTTTTGTCTATCAATATTTTCTTGGAATATAAATACACCACTTTGCCAAACTAGAAGACCACCTCTTTTCAACATTCTTTCAAAGTCATATCTACTGATCTCCCAAGCCTCAAACACATATCTATGAAGAGATTATAAGAGAGAAAAAGAGATTCTACTTACACTAAGTAAAATTAAAATGTAAACTTTGTACTTATCATTTGTATCTTTAAGTTTACTTTGTAAGATACTTCCTTAGGAGGTCAAGGAAGTTAGATAGTTCTTATGATAGGAAACACCATCTTGCTTAATGATTCAACTTCCTTAAAGGGATCTAGAAAGTTGATCAATTCTATTGAGAATTAAGTTGGTGTGACCTATTAAAGAACTATGAGTGATTGTAAGCTTAGCTATAAGTTTACTTGTGAGCTATCTTCTTAAAGGGATCTAGAAGGTAGTTGTGATTTCACTAGGCTAAAGCATTAGGATCTTGTGGTAAGAGCATTTGGTGTTTGTGAATTCTTCAAAGGGACGTAAGGGTTCATAAGTAGCGGCTTATCGAGGATAGTGTTGTATCCGGACACTCCACCGGGTTTGAGGTATCATAGTGAAGAAAAGTCTCAATTCTTAGAATTGGGGAGTGGATTAAGGAGGATTAGTTAATATCCTCCTGAACCACTATAAATCCTTGTGTTTGTGCACTTACATTCTTTACATACTTGCATTAACAAACACGAACACTTCTGCACTTATGTGATGATCCTTCCAAATCCCTTTGGACGAATACATCATTCATCGATTTCACGGTGAGGTTCTGACCTCTACAAGATACGTTTTGTAAACATTGCATTCTTTTGAAAAGGCACACCATAACTGAATATCAAAGTCCAAGGTTTTTGACGTTTGATGATTTCTACATATAGACAATCACCGTAATTAATAGTTTACAATACTATATCCGTTGATAATGCAGTCAAAATAAGATACATGGTGATGATTTTGTGAATGCAATGTTTTCTCGAATAAAGCTTGTATGACTCCATGCACATAGCTTGTATAACAGATAAGCAAACAGCAGAAGACTTCTAGGAACCTGAGAATAAACATGCTTAAAAGTGTCAACACAAAGATTGGTGAGTTCATAGTTTTAATGTTGCGCATAATCTGTATATAAAGGTGGATCACAAGATTTCAGTTGTTTCATCCAGAAACGTTTATCAAAATATTCTACAAGATTGAGCACCCTGGTAACTAAACTTTAATGTCTATATAATAAGTACCCCTGTTTTAACATACATGCAACCAACATGTACAATACATGCAAACCAACGTGTACTAAACTCAAATAGCATACGTCTGTTTTATAGTTCAGGATAGGGTTTCTATACCTGGAACAGACGGGGATGTCAAGCCCTATGGATCCATATATAACTACTCGCGCCCACCAGTTCTTATAACCGGCAGTTACTAGTTACCAAAGCTAAGGGATTTTTGGTTCAAACTCGGTGTAGAATTTAGTATGTACTTATATCCATTGCGTTTGAAATAAAGTTCATGTATTCTCAGCCCAAAAATATAGATTGCAAAAGCAATTAAAAAGGGAGCAAATGAAACTCACCTTAGCAGCACATAAGGTCATTCACCGAAATGTGACCGAAACTCGGAATGCAAAATAACCGTAGATCTCAACCTAGAGAACATATGTTGGTCAATACATATTTAACAGCTAGGTCGGGTCATAGTGTATCACAATCCTAATGCTCGAGACCGACATGCAAAAAATAACAAAAGTCAACCTGACCCAATATGATCTTTAAATCTATACATGTTTATTATCATAGTATAAGTCTTGATAATTGAACGAATTTATAGTTTATCAAACTCAAAATATTATTTATTTCAGGAGCTATATTATAATTGAATTATCATGGCAATCGAAAATATTTTATTATTTCACAAAGCTTTTCCATACTTGTAAAATCAGATTATAGTGTTTATAAAGCTTTAAAACATGATAAGACAGTCAACTTTGACAATTGTCCAACAAAACGAGATGTGCCTTATATATAAATTCATTTACTCGATTAGTAATATCTAAAATTCCAATTTATCAGTCTCATAAACAAGTTGTTTAAATATTAATTTACAGTTTCAAACACAATTTCAATTAACGTCAAACATAATTCAGTTGACCATATCTTTTAATCCGTTCATCGAAATCACGCGATTTCTAAATGAAAAGTTAATAATTTTTCTCCAGCTTTCCAAAAACATGTATATCATATTCTTAATATCAGTAGCATATGTATCAAATACGTGATTCATCATAAACTATCTAATGACAAAATTAAAGCATACAAGCATGCATAAACATATATATTCGAGCACTAGACATGGATACACTATTAATATATAAAAGATAAGATATGAATGCTCACGTATCAATATTGTGATTCAATATTGTAGGAAAGTACGTAGACGCAACGGAGATGATAAACACTATATTGACCTCACGAGCATACCCCCGAACCATACCCATAACCTCCATAGCTATAACCCATAATTTCCTTAGCTCTATCCCTCTCAAAAACCCATTTTGAAAACATGCAAGCAGAACCTCGTCGTAGTATTTTATGTCTATACTAATAATAATAATACTACTAATAAGAATAATAATAATATTAAGATTCATAATAACAATAATGAACGGAGCAAAAATATGATATATTTGTGTTGTGATCTTGATCGAAACAACAATATATATAGAGTTTTTCATATGCAATATAATAATTTAATATAATAATAAAGTAAATATAATAATTAAATATGTTAATAAAATAATAACAAAAAGAAAACGTGCCAATTCATTTGATCACAAATTTTGATACGTGAATTTTGGTTGGATTTTACATGCCGACATTCTTTGTCACTAATTTTTAACCCGTGTTTTCACGAACTGATATTTTATACTTCGCCAATAATTGATGGGTAAAAGTATAAATAAAATTCCACTTTGAATACATATATTTATTTTGGTTTTAAGCTTTATAAATTTAGTTGCAAAAAGGTTCATTTATTAAAATTTTTTTACTATATACGTTCGATGTAGAGTGTACGTACTAGTCTGCTGATCATTCCTTGCCACCGTAAATCACGGAATTCATTCAATCGAATGAATTTTAAAATTTTAAAAAGTCGTATTTTTTAAATACTTCAGGGGTATGTTATGTAACTTATAATTAATAATTTCTATCATGTCGCTTTCATGTGAATAGTAAATTAATTAATTTCGTTTTATTTACTATTCATATGAATAGTAAATGAATTAATTTTGATTCAACTATTTAAGTTACATTGTTGTACGTGGTGCTTTACAGCTTGTACATCTTTGATTTAATTGCATTTTTCTTATAAATTAAGAAAAATTACATCATAAAAATAAAACGATTAAATACGTAAAAATTTTAATTTGAAAATTGCATCATTCAATAGTAAATTTTTATCATTTCATATATAAATATTATTCGCATGTTTTCGTATATATATATATATATACACACAATTATATAATTATCACAAGTTATGACGTTCGTGAATCGTCGGACAAACAAGGTGGTCAACCGTTATATAAAACTCATTTACAAAAGTTTTAAAATTTGTCAAAATGCATTGCTTATCATGACGAAAATATTAAATCATATAGAGAATTGGTTTAAATAAGTCGAAATTTTTCGGGTCATTACAGTACCTCCCCGTTAAAGAAAATTTCGTCCCGAAATTTTGACAGAGGTCGTCATGGTTGATTGTAAGAATATTTTTATGAAGAATATAAGTTGAAATTTAGAGTTTTATCACCATTGAGTAATATGGATAAAACAATTCGATTACTCGAAGCGTATGAGAGGAGCTATCGCAAAAGAGTGAAATGATGAAATCAAAGATTCGTTTCAACTCTTGACGTAGTCACGGTTAATTTTCGAGATTTAAGGAAATTAAAGAGGATCTTTGTAATCTATATAAGATTTGATTCTTCGGTGATTAAGGAAATTAGGATCCGCTTTAATTAAATGCGATAATCTGTTTTGATTGCTCTATAGGATATGTCACTATAAATCCATTCTCTTCGTTTTCTTATTTCCACAACTCACACCCTCTATTCCTTCTCCTTTAATTCATACTTTGAATCATTCGTCAATATGCTACATCCAGTTATGATCCTTGATATACTCCTAACTTTCATATCTGTCATTCTTCTCTTTCATCTACCACCGGAGGATTTTATTTATTTTTATTATTACCTTGGGGTTATAGTAATTTTAATTCTCCCGTGCCTTTACGTGGCAATACGTATTGATATGCACGGTTTGTAATTTATGTGTTGTTGTCGAGCTTTATACTTTCTTTTATATCCAAGAGTTCCATACTTTTGTCTCCTCTTCCTGACTTCAAGTCAAGCGAATGATGGTCCAGAATTCGTAGGTATGGATTTTGAAATGAACATAGTTAATGTTCTAAGAAGGAAATTGTAATGGCACGATTTTGATTTGTCAAATTACCAGAATATCCGAAAAAGACCGAATCATCAAGAAAATATTTTCTTGATATTCTTAGAGGTTAGATAGAATACCAGAGTCGTGTAACATGACACATGATGACGATATGGTCTGTGAATCGTCATGTCCCATTTAGAAACTCAGCATGACTTACTGTAATATAATCACGTTGATCAAGTGTCATTATATTATACTAACTCATGCTTCAGTTCCCAACACTACTTCAAAAACATTCATATTTTAAACTTGAAGGTTTCAGAATTTAGAAACTAAAATAGTTTCTTTTATAATATAATACAGATGGTGCGAAGAGATAAATGATTTCATATAAGAATAATTATGGAAATATCTTCAGAAATATGGAGGATATTTATAATGAAAGATACGATGATATCTTAAAATTTCTAATATCAGAGGATGATGAAGAATATTGTCCGCAAGGGTTTAGAGTCAGGAGCAAGGTTTTCGTTAATGACTCTAGCAGATACTGAATCATTTGGATTCTTTGAAGGCAGGTTTAGTCTTTGTGATTTGTCCACAGCCTCCTTCATACTTTGCTTAATTCATTTTCCAGTTACAAACCTTCTCTTTTTCTGAGCTTTGCCAACACATTATTCTTTATCATCAAACTTTTTACTATTAAGGTCGTTTACAGTTTTTGCTGCTTCATCAGCATCTTTCGAAATTTCGAGAATTAGTTCGCAGTTTAGGGTGTTTTTCAGAAACTTCACATTCAAAGTACGTAAGTATAGGAGATAGATGTTATATGTACACATATAACTGTTGGCGTAGACATGCTGCGGGATTTCAAAATACTGATTGCTGATTCCCAGTAATTGGCAAAACAATTCTTGTTACAAGATGCAGATGAGTAAATGATGGGGTTTCAATAAATATAATGATTTTTCGGAAAGTCAAAGATCATTGAAGTTGCTGGTAAGTTTATTGCTAAGGTGGTGGAACATAAACGGTTCCCCGGTAACGATGGCAAAAGGGGCAACGTATATATCAAAGTTATAATAAGGCTATTTCGACTGAAGAATCGAAGTTGACTTGTTGGAGCTGTGACAAAACTGACTACTTTGTAAAGGGATTGCAAAGTTATTTTAGCTAATAAATGCCAAAGGGTCTAACACGGATACGTGTTAAACTATTACTTTGGTTTCAAGAGTTTTTCAGGTACATAACTGTAGGTAACATGTGGTTGGATCATCATCTCGATTGTTCATTATTTGAAGTGTCATCAAATATTTAAAGGGTTTGAACACCGATTGTAATCGTTAATATACATATGATGTTCTAGCACAGTTTTGAAATCAAAGTACAGCTTTGAAGATGTAGGAATCTAAGAGTGATGATATCGGTTGTATCTCGACTTGGATTCTGTTATGTTAAAATCAGAATATGTAATTGAATTTGAATGAGTATGGTTGTTTTGATTTCTATGAAAGAATATATCTCGTTGTGAAAGTAGTGAGTATAGTTGATGATTTGTTGAATCAGAATTGAAGAATATAACATATTAATTGTGAATTTATATATATCTTTCGGGTATTACCTACCCGTTAAAATATTCTCCCCATTAACAGTTTGTACAAAAGAATTTTTAATTACAATCTTTATGAAAATATACCTACATATATATTTTCTTTAGATGTAATCATGGATTTAATGAGTTAACATAATATTAATCTCATCTGGTTTTCAATTAGGACTATAATATATAATCTCTAAAACTTTAGATATTACATAATCGCCGTAGAATATTTCTTCAATGAAGTTATAAATCGATACTTCATCGTTTGTTGTTGGTACTCCTTGGTATCTATGGTGCATATGATGTTGATGCTCGAGGTACAGATTGTGATGTTGAGGTGTGGGATGCGGATGTTGTTGTTGGTGGTGGTAATGATACTGTTGGTGTTGATGAAGGTGGTACTGTTGATGCCGGTGATGCTGCTGGTGCTTGTAACCTTTGCACCATATTCTCCAAAGCCACTACCCGAGCGCGAAGCTCGTTGACTTCTTCTACTACACCGGGATGATTGGTGGTTTAGACGAGCGGATGAATAAGATCTAGAATTTGGGATAGTATATAATCATGACGAGATACTCTGGAGATGAGAGAGAAAATGGTATTACAAACAGGTTCGCCGGTAAGTGCTTCAGGTTCTTCGCCAAGAGGGGAATGTGGTGGATGGAAGGGATCACCTTCTTCTTGTCTCCAATGATTAAGTAGACTACGAATCCATCCCCAATTCATCCAGAATAGATGATGGCTAATTGGTTGATCCATTCCGGTCACACTGCTTTGGGAGCTCGAGTGGAAATCCATATCGGAATAGTTGTCGGAATCTAAGGAATTTGAACTAGATACGTGATCCATCTCGTATAATCAAGGAATTGAGTTTTGATATGAAATAGATTATAGTACTTAGATTGGTATTCTTCAACACATAATTTACATATGTATATATAATACCAAAATCCCATAAATTACGGGGAAATTTTCGGAAGATGTCAAGCAAAGTTTACAGTAATAGATATGCTAAGATATGAATTCGTCTGTACACTATGTATGCAATAAATGCAGGAAACGTGTCTAGACTTAAGAATGATAAGCATGTAATTTTTGACAAGAAATGATAAGTAAAACTCGGTAAAAACAGATACGGTCATAGTCCAGACTCACTAATGCATCCTAACAATTACCAGTTAAACACACTAATGCAAATTCTGGTTCCCTATGACCTCAAGCTCTGATACCAACTGTGATGATCCTTCCAAATCCCTTTGGACGAATACATCATTCATCGATTTCACGGTGAGGTTCTGACCTCTACAAGATACGTTTTGTAAACATTGCATTCTTTTGAAAAGGCACACCATAACTGAATATCAAAGTCCAAGGTTTTTGACGTTTGATGATTTCTACATATAGACAATCACCGTAATTAATAGTTTACAATACTATATCCGTTGATAATGCAGTCAAAATAAGATACATGGTGATGATTTTGTGAATGCAATGTTTTCTCGAATAAAGCTTGTATGACTCCATGCACATAGCTTGTATAACAGATAAGCAAACAGCGGAAGACTTCTAGGAACCTGAGAATAAACATGCTTAAAAGTGTCAACACAAAGATTGGTGAGTTCATAGTTTTAATGTTGCGCATAATCTGTATATAAAGGTGGATCACAAGATTTCAGTTGTTTCATCCAGAAACGTTTATCAAAATATTCTACAAGATTGAGCACCCTGGTAACTAAACTTTAATGTCTATATAATAAGTACCCCTGTTTTAACATACATGCAACCAACATGTACAATACATGCAAACCAACGTGTACTAAACTCAAATAGCATACGTCTGTTTTATAGTTCAGGATAGGGTTTCTATACCTGGAACAGACGGGGATGTCAAGCCCTATGGATCCATATATAACTACTCGCGCCCACCAGTTCTTATAACCGGCAGTTACTAGTTACCAAAGCTAAGGGATTTTTGGTTCAAACTCGGTATAGAATTTAGTATGTACTTGTATCCATTGCGTTTGAAATAAAGTTCATGTATTCTCAGCCCAAAAATATAGATTGCAAAAGCAATTAAAAAGGGAGCAAATGAAACTCACCTTAGCAGCACATAAGGTCATTCACCGAAATGTGACCGAAACTCGGAATGCAAAATAACCGTAGATCTCAACCTAGAGAACATATGTTGGTCAATACATATTTAACAGCTAGGTCGGGTCATAGTGTATCACAATCCTAATGCTCGAGACCGACATGCAAAAAATAACAAAAGTCAACCTGACCCAATATGATCTTTAAATCTATACATGTTTATTATCATAGTATAAGTCTTGATAATTGAACGAATTTATAGTTTATCAAACTCAAAATATTATTTATTTCAGGAGCTATATTATAATTGTATTATCATGGCAATCGAAAATATTTTATTATTTCACAAAGCTTTTCCATACTTGTAAAATCAGATTATAGTGTTTATAAAGCTTTAAAACATGATAAGACAGTCAACTTTGACAATTGTCCAACAAAACGAGATGTGCCTTATATATAAATTCATTTACTCGATTAGTAATATCTAAAATTCCAATTTATCAGTCTCATAAACAAGTTGTTTAAATATTAATTTACAGTTTCAAACACAATTTTAATTAACGTCAAACATAATTCAGTTGACCATATCTTTTAATCCGTTCATCGAAATCACGCGATTTCTAAATGAAAAGTTAATAATTTTTCGCCAGCTTTCCAAAAACATGCATATCATATTCTTAATATCAGTAGCATATGTATCAAATACGTGATTCATCATAAACTATCTAACGACAAAATTAAAGCATACAAGCATGCATAAACATATATATTCGAGCACTAGACATGGATACACTATTAATATATAAAAGATAAGATATGAATGCTCACGTATCAATATTGTGATTCAATATTGTAGGAAAGTACGTAGACGCAACGGAGATGATGAACACTATATTGACCTCACGAGCATACCCCCGAACCATACCCATAACCTCCATAGCTATAACCCATAATTTCCTTAGCTCTATCCCTCTCAAAAACCCATTTTGAAAACATGCAAGCAGAACCTCGTCGTAGTATTTTATGTCTATACTAATAATAATAATACTACTAATAAGAATAATAATAATATTAAGATTCATAATAACAATAATGAACGGAGCAAAAATATGATATATTTGTGTTGTGATCTTGATCGAAACAACAATATATATATAGAGTTTTTCATATGCAATATAATAATTTAATATAATAATAAAGTAAATATAATAATTAAATATGTTAATAAAATAATAACAAAAAGAAAACGTGCCAATTCATTTGATCACAAATTTTGATACGTGAATTTTGGTTGGATTTTACATGCCGACATTCTTTGTCACTAATTTTTAACCCGTGTTTTCACGAACTGATATTTTATACTTCACCAATAATTGATGGGTAAAAGTATAAATAAAATTCCACTTTGAATACATATATTTATTTTGGTTTTAAGCTTTATAAATTTAGTTGCAAAAAGGTTCATTTATTAAAAATTTTTTACTATATACGTTCGATGTAGAGTGTACGTACTAGTCTGCTGATCATTCCTTGCCACCGTAAATCACGGAATTCATTCAATCGAATGAATTTTAAAATTTTAAAAAGTCGTATTTTTTAAATACTTCAGGGGTATGTTATGTAACTTATAATTAATAATTTCTATCATGTCGCTTTCATGTAAATAGTAAATTAATTAATTTCGTTTTATTTACTATTCATATGAATAGTAAATGAATTAATTTTGATTCAACTATTTAAGTTACATTGTTGTACGTGGTGCTTTACAGCTTGTACATCTTTGATTTAATTGCATTTTTCTTATAAATTAAGAAAAATTACATCATAAAAATAAAACGATTAAATACGTAAAAATTTTAATTTGAAAATTGCATCATTCAATAGTAAATTTTTATCATTTCATATATAAATATTATTCGCATGTTTTCGTATATATATATATATACACACAATTATATAATTATCACAAGTTATGACGTTCGTGAATCGTCGGACAAACAAGGTGGTCAACCGTTATATAAAACTCATTTACAAAAGTTTTAAAATTTGTCAAAATGCATTGCTTATCATGACGAAAATATTAAATCATATAGAGAATTGGTTTAAATAAGTCGAAATTTTTCGGGTCATTACAGTACCTCCCCGTTAAAGAAAATTTCGTCCCGAAATTTTGACAGAGGTCGTCATGGTTGATTGTAAGAATATTTTTATGAAGAATATAAGTTGAAATTTAGAGTTTTATCACCATTGAGTAATATGGATAAAACAATTCGATTACTCGAAGCGTATGAGAGGAGCTATCGCAAAAGAGTGAAATGATGAAATCAAAGATTCGTTTCAACTCTTGACGTAGTCACGGTTAATTTTCGAGATTTAAGGAAATTAAAGAGGATCTTTGTAATCTATATAAGATTTGATTCTTCGGTGATTAAGGAAATTAGGATCCGCTTTAATTAAATGCGATAATCTGTTTTGATTGCTCTATAGGATATGTCACTATAAATCCATTCTCTTCATTTTCTTATTTCCACAACTCACACCCTCTATTCTTTCTCCTTTAATTCATACTTTGAATCATTCATCAATATGCTACATCCAGTTATGATCCTTGATATACTCCTAACTTTCACAACTCACACCCTCTATTTTTTAATAGCTAAAGATTTTGAAAAAGTTTTAAGAAACCATTAAGTAACTATTCACCCCCCTCTAGTTACTTACAATTGGTATCAGAGCGGTTGCTCTAATCTTTGCTCAAAAAAACATTTTTATCATGTCGAAAAACTATTTTGTGCAAAAACCCGAGTCAAAGATCTTGGAACCAAGCTCTACTTATTTGGAGAACGCAAAAGAAATTTTGGATGAGTTAGTCTTGAATCGTGTTGAAAATTTTCATATGAGAAGCAACTTCAAGACACTAATGTGATGTGGAGTCAAGGATCTAACCCGAATGCTCAAACTTTGAGGAAAAATACCATCATTCACATGGTGAGGTAAGATTGCTCGTTTTTAGTCTTTTTAATATTTGTGTACTCTAAATGTTGTGATAATTAATAAAACTATGATTGAAAAAGAAAAGCTTGAACAAAGAAACATTTTTTTAATAAACAAAGTTAATTTTTAAAAATTAAAGTATGTAAAGAAAAATGTGGGGTTGAGTTAAAATCACAACTATAGTTTACACAATAGAAGTACCTTGAAACTTGCTATGAAACTTAGGTCTATGCAATGTATGTGATAATTGTAATTACTTGTGCCTTGAATCTTTACATGAAAAATGACATGAGTTATTGCTTAATGTGTTCTTGATAAATTGATCTTACATTATAGAATACGTAGGTTGTCACACATCTTAGAACCTTAAGTGATAGATATAATATATCTAAGATTAGACTCTAAGCATCTAAGTAAGTGTTCTCGAACAAAAAGCTACTCAGGGGTAATTACAACTTGAAACCAAAAATCACTAGCTTGTGACTATTTTGAAAAAGAAAAAGAATTACATTTCTTCGAAAATGATAAAAAGTGATGATATAGTAAAAGTGATTTTTAAAGTCAAAGATTCCAAATGATAAACCAATACTTGGCTATAAAAAAAACACCTTGAGTAAACCTATCACATGCTTTTCGAAAACATACTTCATAAAACTCAACATAATGCCAAACTAGTCGGCGATCGAGCCTACGGTCAACCGTGGATTGACCGCATAGGCTCTGATCAAAATGTGCTTTTTCAAATTTAAGATCGACCGTGGTTTGATACTTTTAGATGTTGATTCTTGGTAAATTAGTTATAACATTAGTTTTACATTATTTATTGGAAAGATCTAAACATTTGCTAAATGTAAAGCTATTTGTTGTCATCAAATGACAATTGTTTATATAAGTGATAGTTGTGATGACCCGGGAATTTCCGACCAAATTTAACTTAATCTTTATTTGATTTCGACACGATAAGAAAAGTCTGTAAGGTTGAGTCTCAAAAAGTTTGAACTATTACATATATACACTTAAACCTTTGACTACTCCCGACGATTCACGAACAAATTGTTTATAAATAAATGTGTATACATATATAATGAGAAATAATAAAATTTAATCATTTGAATTAAGAATTTTTATTATTAAGTATTGACATTAAGAATTATTATTATTATTATTATTATTATTATTATTATTATTATTATTATTATTATTATTATTATTATTATTATTATTATTATTATTATTATTATTATTATTATTATTATTATTATTATTATTCTTATACATATCATATAATTAAAAGCATGTAATGTTAATATCTAATATAATAAATTTAATTATAAGTTAAATTATAATTGTTATAATAATAATATTATTACTTTTAATATTAACACATATAACAGTATTATTAATATTATTATGAAAATGAATATAAATATAAGTTGTTATATTATTATTACAATAATTATTAATAGTATTATAGGTATCATTAAGGTTATAATATAAAAATAGAATACATGTAACTTGTTATGTCTTTTATATTATTTATATTATTAGATATTATTAACATTATTATTAAGATAAGTCAATACTATTATAATTTAATATTATTATTAGGAACTAATACCTTTTATTATTGTTAACATTTTTGTTATTTTTATCATTATCATTATTAAACTTATTAAAATTTTTCAATATTATCATATTATTATTATCATTATTTTTAAGTTTATTATATTTAGTATATTATCAATAATAATAAAATTATTATTTTTAATATAATTATTAGTAATTACTAGTATTAAGTATTATTATTCTTATTCTTATTATTATTATTATTATTATTAATATAATTATTATGAATACTTAAATTATGATATATAAATAGATACAATATATAAAGTGAACGCGTGAAATCAGTTTCATATCGGTACCAGCTTCCATTTTTTTTTGTCTTTCCCTTTTTCGGTTCTAATTCCCACCCGTGTTCTCAATTATCACTAGTATACAAAATCTGTCTTGACCTTAAGAAAATGATTTATAAAATAGATGAATGAGTTCGATCCATTATTACAACAAAATCACAATATACAGATTGATTGCAATTAATTAATGAATTTAATTAGACAAATTGGAAGAAGAAAGAAGCAAGTCCTCTGTACGTGTAGCTTTATTGCCAAAACTCGAATTTGATTTTTATTTCAAAAACTATAAATGTGGTTTTGTTAGGAATCCTTTACTCGTACTTCCTGTAAAGTTTCAACTTCTAATTCTTTATATCGATTATGAATTTTTGAGTCAAAGTTTCAAATAAAAAAGTCAACAGTTTTTTAATCGTGAAATTCTTAATTATATCGATGTTTCAGATGCAATTGATGATTCCAGAAGTTTATACGAAGTATTTACAACCTATTTCATGTTGTAACATTTATCCAAAACGTTCTAAATTTTGAAATCAATTTTTTTAAAATAAAACAGCGACAGCAGCGAGCTGTGTTCTTATTTTTTTTTTATAATTTTTTTCTTTCTTAATTTAATAAAAGTAGATTGCTCTGGTTGTTTGCAATTCGGTTTCAATCGTAATTAAAACATTAAACCATTAGTTTGATGATGAGGTTGTTCTTGGTCGACTTGAATGGTAAAGAAGAAGGGATAACAGAAATCCTAGGGTAAATATATACGGGTTTAATACTATAACAGAAAGACAACTATGGCAGATTGGGTTAGGGTGTTGATGGGTTTTTGAGAGGTCAAGGGTTCGATTTCGGGCGATGGCACCTATTTTTTTAAATCCTATTCTAGTGAGATAGTAATTCTATTATTATTATTATTATTATTATTATTATTATTATTATTATTATTATTATTATTATTATTATTATTATTATTATTATTATTATTATTATTATTATTATTATTATTATTATTATTATTATTTTTGTTATTGTTAGTATTATCATTATTATTGTTATCATTAATGTTATAAACCTTATTATTATTATCACATGTATAAGTATTATAATTATTATCACTATTATTATTATAAATGTTATTATTATTACTACTATAATTATTATTATTATTATTATCATTATTATAATTGTTATTATTTCATTAGTATTATAATTACTAGTAATATCAATTAACACTTATTATTGCTATCATAATTATAATAAGTAAATTATTACAAACATTATTATTATTAATAATATTATTATCATTAAAGTACATTTCATTTATATTATTATAATTACTATCACTATTATTATTATTATTATTATTATTATTATTATTATTATTATTATTATTATTATTATTATTATTATTATTATTATTATTATTATTAGCATTACCATTATTATTATTAGCATTAGTATCAAAATTATTAATAAAATTATCGTCAATATAACTAACATTAGAATATGATTATTAGAATAATTAGTATTATTATTATTGTTATCGCTAAGTATTAACATTAAGTATTATTAGTTTTATTATTACTATCATAATACAATTTATTTTATTTATCACTAATTTCAGTATTATTATCATATTTATAATAATTGAAATCATTATTATTATTAATATAAGTATTGTTATTAATATTATCAAGAGTAAAGAAATTGCTATAATAATTATTATTATTAAGTATTGTGTTACTATATAAAATACTTAATACATATAACGAAACAAAATTTATATTTTTATATATAAAAATGAATATATATTAATAACAAAATATATAACTATATAAATATTAATCATTATGAATATATACACAAATTAAACATACATAATATATAAATTAAAGATATAATAAATAATTTTATTCAGTTACGAACATATGTTTTAATATATATATACACAAATGATATAGGTTCGTGAATCCGAGGTCAACCCTACTCTTGATTAAATGATGTCACATGTATTTTTACTACAAAATACAGTATGGTGAGTTTCATTACTCCCTTTTTAAATGCTTTTGCAATATATATTTTTGGGACTGAGAATACATGCGCTACTTTTATAACTGTTTTACAAAATAGACACAAGTAATCAAAACTACATTATATGGTTGAATGATCGAAGCCGAATATGCCCTTTTTTGCTTGGTAGCCTAAGAATTAGTAAACCGATCTACTAATTGACGCGAATTCTAAAGATAGATCTATTGGGCCTAACGAACCCCATCCAAAGTATCGGATGCTTTAGTACTTCGATGTTGTTTTTATCATGTCCGAAGAATTTCCTGGAATGATAGGGGATATTCTTATATGCATCTTGTTAATGTCGGTTACCAGGTGTTCAATCCATATGAATGAAATTTTTGTCTCTATGCATGGGACGTATATTTATGAGAACTGAAAATGAAAATCTTGTGGTCTATTAAAATGATGGAAATGAATGTTTATGATAAACTAATGAACTCACCAACCTTTTGGTTGACACTTTAAAGCATGTTTATTCTCAGGTACGAAAGAAATCTTCCGCTGTGCATTTGCTCATTTTAAAGATATTACTTGGAGTCATTCATGACACATTTCAAAAGACGTTGCATTCGAGTTGTCGAGTTCATCAAGATTATTATTAAGTCAATTATAGTTGGATATATTATGAAATGGTATGCATGTCGTCAACTTTTGATGTAATGAAAGTTTTTCTTTTAAAAACTAATGCAAGGTTTGTAAAATGTATCATATAGAGGTCAAGTACCTCGCGATGTAACCAAATGTAATGTATTCGTCCAGATGGATTAGGACGGGTCGTTAGAGTTGGTATCAGAGCGGTGGTCTTAGCGAACCAGGTCTTACATTAGTGTGTCTAATTGATAGTTGTTAGGATGCATTAGTGAGTCTGGAATTCGACCGTGTCTGCATGTCAAAAGTTTTGCTTATCTTTTTGTCGGAAATCATCTGCTTATCATCCTTAGGAAATTACCTGCTCATTATTCTTAGTCTAGACATTTCTTACTGCCTCTATTGCATAGACAGTGTATAGATAAATTCATATCTTAGCGTATCTGTTATTGTTACCTTTGCCTGACAGCTTCCGTAGATTCTTTCGTAACTTATGGGATTTTAGTATTATATATGCATATGTAAATTATGTATTACAGGGTACTAATCTATATCATATAATCCATTTCTTATCGAAAATCCTTCATCTGATCGTACGAGATAAATCTCTCAACCAGTTCGAGTCCCTCAGATTTCGATAGCTATTTCGATAGTTATTCCGACAACTATTCCGACCTGGATGTTCACCTAAGCTCCGGAAGAAGCGTCACCAGAATGAATCAGCCAATCATCCATCCCCAAATCATCTGACGAGTTCATAGTCGACTTAATCAATGAAGATGAGAATAAGTCAATCCTTTCCACCAACTGAATTCACCTCTTGGCAAAGAACCTGAAGCACTTATCGGCGAACCTGTTCGAAATACCATTTTCTCTCTCATTTCCAGAGTATCTTGTCATGATTATACACTATCTTGAATTCTATATTTTATTCATCCACTCGTTCCGACCGACAATCATCCCGGAGTAATAGCAGAAGCCAACGAGCTTCGAGCCCGAGTTGTAGCTTTGGAAAATATGGTGCAAAACGTACCAGCTTCAGCAACGGCACCAGCATCAACAGTACCATTACCACCAACAACAACATCCGCATCACACGTCTCGACATCACAATCTGTACCTCGAGCATAATCATCAATCTGCGAATCGTTTTACATCATTTATCTTCGTTCGACATGGAAATTATGTAATCTCTAATGTTTTAGAGATTATATATTCTAGTTCTAACGATAAATCAAATGAGATTAATATCATAATTGACTCATTAAATCCATGATTACATCTGAAGAAAATATATATGTATATATGTTTTCATAAAGATTGTAGTTAAAAATTCTTTTGTACAAACTGTTAATGGTGAAAATATTTTAACGGGTAGGTAATACCCGAGGAATATTTAGATTTCACATTAATAAGTATACTGTACATTCTTTGAATCTGATTCAACAGTCATTTACTATCCTACTTACACCCACAGCTATACGAATCCGTTCACCACATAGTAACCATTTTCATTCAATTTCATAATTGGATTTTGACTTATTAGAATCCAACAAGTGGCATAATGAAGAAAACATTTGACAAAATAAAATTTGTTAGAAATAAACAAATTAACTATGAGAAATTTTGTTAAGAATCCACGCTAACAAAATCCTAGCTAACTGTTCCTAGCTAACTGTTAATTCCATATTACCTTTTATTCATCGCAATTTATTTATCGTAATTTATTTATCGCATTTTATTTATTGCAATTTTAATTCTCGCAATTTTATTTATCGTCATTTAATTTCTGTTATTTATTTTACGCACTTTATTTATCATCATTTAAATACTGTTATTTACGCATTTAAATATTGGGACACGTATACAAGGTTTTGACATATCATATCGACGCATCTATATATATTATTTGGAATAACCATAGACACTCTATATGCAGTAATGCTGGAGTTAGCTATACAGGATTGAGGTTGATTCTACAATAATATATATAGTTTGAGTTGTGATTGAGTTTGAGACATGTACACGGGTCACGATACATATTAATTAATTCGAATATTATATATTGCTAACTGTGGACTATCAACTGAGGACTACCAACATTGGACAATTAAAATGAATTAAAATATTGATTATAACATACGAAACTAAACAATTCTTCAAGTTTGCCACTTGATTTCATCTTAAACCTCAATTGTATCCTGACAATTTCAATCTGCGTTCAAACCTTTCATGATTCTTGAAAACACCTCAATCGAGAGGATGAACTAACCGAACTTCATCTACGGAAGAAAAGATTGATACATATAGTTATGCATCTGAAAAACACTCGAAACCTGAGTAAACGTTTAACACGTATCTGTGCTAGCTCCTTTGGCATTGTTATTACTGAAAATAGCATTCCAATTCTTTTTCAAAGTAGTCAGTTTTGTCACAGCTCCAGCAAGTCAACTTCGACTTTTCAGTCAAAACAGCCTTATTATAACCTTGATATATACGTTGCCTTTTCGCCATCGTTACCGGGGAACCGCTTATATTTCACCACATTAGCAGCAAACTTATCAGCAACAGTAATGATTTAGAATTTTTCTGAAAAATCTCTATATTTATCAAAACCCCATCATTTACTCATCTGCATCTTGTAACAAGAATTGCCATACGAATCATCGAGAATTAGCAATCAGTATTTTGAAATCTCGCAGCATGCCTATGCCAACAGTTATATGTGTACATATAACTTCTATCATCTGGACTTACATGCTTGAATATGAAGTTTCTGAATAACACCCCGAACTGCGAACTAGTCCTCGAAATGCTGATGAAGCAGCAAAAATCGTAAACGACCTTAATCGTCGGAAGTTTTATGATAAAGTATAGTATGTTGGAAAAGCTCAGAAAAGTTGGAACTGGAAAACGGATTGAGCTAAAAACGAATGAGACCAAGGATAAATACAAGGACCATACCCTATATTCAAAGAATCCAGGTAATTCTGGATCCGTTAAAATCTTTAGAGAATATCTTGCTCCGAAGTAATGTTAAAATCTTGCGGAAAATTTTTCTTCATCAACCTTCGAACTTAGAAATTCCAAAATATCATCATAAATATCTTCGATATTTCTGAGGATATTTTCTTAAATATTCTCGTTCGAGATTATATACCTCTTCGTGCATCCTGTGTTTCATTATATTGGAAACTTCTGTAAAATCTAAGTTTAATTTATGAATGAATTCTGGAGAAATGTAAAGAAATTGATACATGAATTAGTATAATATAATGACACTTAATCAACGTGATTATATTACAGTAAGTCATGCTGAGTTTCTAATGGGACGTGATGATTCACAGATCTTAACGTCATCATGTGCCATGTTACATAACTCTTTCATTCTGCTTAACTTCTGAACATATCAAGAAAGTATATTCTTGATAGTTCTGTTCTCAATGATTCAGGAAATTTGACAAATCAAATTGTGCGATTACGTTCTTTCTTGTTTAGAACATGAAGTTCATTCGAAACTCCATACTTATGAATTCTGGACCGTTACTCGCTTTACTAGAGGTCGAGAAGAGAATAAAAAGGCAAAAAGCTCCAAAATATAAGAGAAAATATAAGGTCCAATTACAACACGGAGATTACAAACAGTGGATATTAATACGAATAGCAATATAAAGACACGGTATAAGTAAGAATAGAATCACCCAAGGTAATAGTAGAAGTAAACAGATTTTTCTGGTGGACGGTTGAAGAGAAGGATGACAGAAATGATAATTAGGAAAATATCAAGGATTAGAACGGGATTAAGCATTTTCACAATCTTTTGGATGTAAGAACTAAGAAAGAAAGTATAGGAATAGTGAGAATAATGGAACAAAAGAGCTTAATTTATAGTGGAAATACCAGACAAAGCAATCGAGACAGATGATCACATTTAATTAAAGAGATCTTAATTTCCTTAATCCCGAGGAAATCAGATCTTATTTAGATTTCAAAGATTTTCTTCAAATCCCTTAAATTCTGGAATTCAACCAAGATAACTTCAAAAGTTAAGAAGCACCTTATTTTCTAAATTCAAATATGACTATGTCAAAAGTTAAATCTTTATCTCAAACTTTCGTGATAACTTCACTCGTACTCTCCGAGTAATCAAATTATCCTATCCATATTACTCTATGGTAATAAAACTCTATTTACCAACTCATAATCATCATGAAAATATTTTTATTGTTAGCCATGATGACCTCACTCAAATTTCGGGACGAAATTTCTTTAACGGGTAGGTACTGTGATGACCCGGGAATTTCCGACCAAATATAAACTTAATCTTTATTTGATTTCGACACGATAAGCAAAGTCTGTAAGGTTGAGTCTCAAAAAGTTTGAACTGTTACATATATACACTTAAACCTTTGACTACTCTCGACGATTCACGAACAAATTTTTTATAAATAAATGTGTATACATATATAATGAGAAATAATAAAATTTAATCATTTGAATTAAGAATTTTTATTATTAAGTATTGACATTAAGAATTATTATTATTATTATTATTATTATTATTATTATTATTATTATTATTATTATTATTATTATTATTATTATTATTATTATTATACATATCATATAATTAAAAACATGTAATGTTAATATCTAATATAATAAATTTAATTATAAGTTAAATTATAATTGTTATAATAATTATATTATTACTTTCAATATTAACACATATAACAGTATTATTAATATTATTATGAAACTGAATATAAATATAAGTTGTTATATTATTATTACAATAATTATTAATAGTATTATAGGTATCATTAAGGTTATAATATAAAAATAGAATACATGTAACTTGTTATGTCTTTTATATTATTTATATTATTAGATATTATTAACATTATTATTAAGATAAGTCAATACTATTATAATTTAATATTATTATTAGGAACTAATACCTTTTATTATTGTTGACATTTTTTGTTATTTTTATCATTATCATTATTAAACTTATTAAAAATTCTCAATATCATCATATTATTATTATCATTATTTTTAAGTTTATTATATTTAGTATATTATCAATAATAATAAAATTATTATTTTTAATATAATTATTAGTAATTACTAGTATTAAGTATTATTATTCTTATTATTATTATTAATATAATTATTATGAATACTTAAATTATGATATATAAATAGATACAGTATATAAAGTGAACGCGTGAAATCAGTTTCATATCGGTACCAGCTTCCATTTTTTTTTGTCTTTCCCTTTTTCTGTTCTAATTCCCACCCGTGTTCTCAATTATCACTAGTATACAAAATCTGTCTTGACTCTAAGAAAACGATTTATAAAATAGATGAATGAGTTCAATCCATTATTACAACAAAATCACATTATACAGATTGATTGCAATTAATTGATGAATTTAATCAGACAAATTGGAAGAAGAAAGAAGCAAGTCCTCTGTACGTGTAGCTTTATTGCCAAAACTTGAATTTGATTTTTATTTCAAAAACTATAAATGTGGTTTTGTTAGGAATCATTTACTCGTACTTCCTGTAAAGTTTCAACTTCTAATTCTTTATATCGATTACGAATTTTTGAGTCAAAGTTTTAAATAAAAAAAGTCAACAGTTTTTTAATCATGAAATTCGTAATTATATCGATGTTTCAGATGCAATTGACGATTCCAGAAGTTTATACGAAGTATTTACAACCTATTTCATGTTGTAACATTTATCCAAAACGTTCTAAATTTTGAAATCAATTTTTTTTTTAAAATAAAACAGCGACAGCAGCGAGCTGTGTTCTTATTTTTTATAATTTTTTTTCTTTCTTAATTTAACAAAAGTAGATTGCTCTGGTTGTTTGCAATTCGGTTTCAATCGTAATTAAAACATTAAACCATTAGTTTGATGATGAGGTTGTTCTTGGTCGACTTGAATGGTGAAGAAGAAGGGATAACAGAAATCCTAGGGTAAATATATACGGGTTTAATACTATAACAGAAAGACAACTATGGCAGATTGGGTTAGGGTGTTGATGGGTTTTCGAGAGGTCAAGGGTTCGATTCCGGGCGATGACACCTATTTTTTTAAATCCTATTCTAGTGAGGTAGTAATTCTATTATTATTATTATTATTATTATTATTATTATTATTATTATTATTATTATTATTATTATTATTATTATTATTATTATTATTATTATTATTATTATTATTATTATTATTATTATTATTATTATTATTATTATTATTATTATTATTATTATTATTATTATTATTATTATTATTATTATTATTGTTATTGTTGTTGTTAGTGTTATCATTATTATTGTTATCATTAATGTTATAAACCTTATTATTATTATTATCACATGTATAAGTATTATAATTATTATCACTATTATTATTATAAATGTTATTATTATTACTACTTTAATTATTATTATTATTATTATCATTATTTTAATTATTATTATTTTATTAGTATTATAATTACTAGTAATATCAATTAACACTTATTATTGCTATCATAATTATAATAAGTAAATTATTACAAACATTATTATTATTAATAATATTATTATCATTAAAGTACATTTCATTTATATTATTATAATTACTATCACTATTATTATTATTATTATTATTATTATTATTATTATTATTATTATTATTATTATTATTATTATTATTATTATTATTATTATTATTATTATTATTATTATTAGCATTACCATTATTATTATTAGCATTAGTATCAAAATGATTAATAAAATTATTGTCAATATAACTAACATTAGAATATGATTATTAGAATAGTTAGTATTATTATTATTGTTATCGCTAAGTATTAACATTAAGTATTATTAGTTTTATTATTACTATCATAATACAATTTATTATATTTATCACTAATTTCAGTATTATTATCATATTTATAATAATTGAAATCATTATTATTATTAATATAAGTATTGTTATTAATATTATCAAGAGTAAAGAAATTGCTATAATAATTATTATTATTAAGTATTGTATTACTATATAAAATACTTAATACATATGACGAAACAAAATTTATATTTTTATATATAAAAATGAATATAAATTAATAACGAAATATATAACTATATAAATATTAACCATTATGAATATATACACAAATTAAACATACATAATATATAAATTAAAGATATAATAAATAATTTTATTCAGTTACGAACATATGTTTTAATATATATATGCACAAATGATATAGGTTCGTGAATCCGAGGTCAACCCTACTCTTGATTAAATGACGTCACATGTATTTTTATTACAAAATACAGTATGGTGAGCTTCATTACTCCCTTTTTAAATGCTTTTGTAATATATATTTTTGGGACTGAGAATACATGCGCTACTTTTATAACTGTTTTATGAAATAGACACAAGTAATCAAAACTACATTATATGGTTGAATGATCGAAGCCGAATATGCCCCTTTTTGCTTGGTAGCCTAAGAATTAGTAAACCGATCTACTAATTGACGCGAATCCTAAAGATAGATCTATTGGGCCTAACGAACCCCATCCAAAGTACCTGATGCTTTAGTACTTCGATGTTGTTTTTATCATGTCCGAAGGATTTCCCGAAATGATAGGGGATATTCTTATATGCATCTTGTTAATGTCGGTTACCAGGTGTTCAATCCATATAAATGATATTTTTGTCTCTATGCATGGGACGTATATTTATGAGAACTGAAAATGAAAATCTTGTGGTCTATTAAAATGATGGAAATGAATGTTTATGATAAACTAATGAACTCACCAACCTTTTGGTTGACACTTTAAAGCATGTTTATTCTCATGTACGAAAGAAATCTTCCGCTGTGCATTTGCTCATTTTAAAGATATTACTTGGAGTCATTCATGACATATTTCAAAAGACGTTGCATTCGAGTCGTCGAGTTCATCAAGATTATTATTAAGTCAATTATAGTTGGATATATTATGAAATGGTATGCATGTCATCAACTTTCGATGTAATGAAAGTTTGTCTTTTAAAAACGAATGCAAGGTTTGTAAAATATATCATATAGAGGTCAAGTACCTCACGATGTAACCAAATGTAATGTATTCATCCAGATAGATTAGGACGGGTCGTTAGAATAGTGATTCTCAAACAACTATAAGTGTACATGATAAATTATTCCCACTCGAGATATGAACTTGGTTTATCAAATCTTATAATATAAACATGTCTAAAAGGATAAACTCTAGTGTTTGAGAAAGCTACTAAAATGGATTAGGGCGAGAATATTTAATGCTAACAACCCCGGACCCAACAAACATTGGGTACCACGTTTTATGTTTCTAACAAGTTGTAGGTTTGTTAACAAGTGTGGTAGAAGACGATGTAATCACAAGTACTCGAAACACATGTCCATGATAAATATGTCATCCCGAGCACAAAGAACATGATGACATAATGGACATATTTGAAGTACCATTATCGGTAGAGGTAACATTTCTTGAAAGTAAATGTGCTACTTGAGTTCTTGCTTGCTATGTGCATATATCTTAACATGCTAGTTAGGTCACAACTTATTTGAAAGTAGAAACATGTTATGCATACAATTAGGTAGAATGTCTTATATGCTTGCAAGTGAAATTGGTGAAAAGATATGAACATGTTAATATGTGCGTTGCATCAATACATGTTTTTTTTTTTAATTTGATGACATATAAGATTAGATCACACAACCATGAAACTAATCATTAGAGATCTACCTAAGAGTAATATATAATGATCACTAAGTGAGCTAAAGTGTTAAAAAGATCATTCTTATTATTTTGCTTCAACAAAGTAAATATTTGATAAACAATGATAGCAAAGAGAATCATGTTAAACAAATCTTAGAAGACATCAGTAGGAGTCAAATTAGATTTTAAGTGTGTAGTCTAAGTTCCCCGTTTTCTAGGTTTAGTATAGATTTACAAAGTTCAATTTTGTAGTCTTAATAAATGGGTTGTGTATGTTTTATATCATTTATGCTTAATGAGATACATTTATGATGATAGAACTCATTCTAGGCTAAAACTTAAAAGATGATATTCTTGTATAATTTACTAGAGTAGTAGTCATTAGAAGTTTACTTAATTAGTCATAAAAATCAAAATAAAAAAAGAAAGTAAATTTCTTAAAGAAAATACCTAGGAATCTCAAACAACCTTATGTCCAAAACTAACTTTTAAAGTTTAATGTTCGACTAGGATTTAGTAAGTTCAATGACTTATATTGCATCCTTTGGATATAATATTAAGTTTACATCGATAATTTGTGATGCTCTAACAGGATTGGTATAAGAATTAGAATATCACTAAAAGTTGTCATTGATAGAAATTGTTAGTTAAACGCATGAGCGTTTGTTGAGTTGTCAAATGTCTAAAACTCACTTAGACACATTAGGATGGATGATTGTTAATCTTTGAGGCTATAAAACTTTAAGAATAATTAATTCTCTTAATTTCTAAACTAGGATTAGGTTTGCGTCAAACGAACACCTAGAACAAACAAGTAAAATGAAAAGTTTTACTAACCTTTTAGATAAGTGCTAAGTAATTAGACACACATATGGAAATCAATGCTAGATTATCACTCAAAGGTATAGGTGTGACTCTAAAGGTAGGTACGTCTCTAGGATACTCTTTAGAAAGCAAAACCTACCTAGGTCTAAATAGACGTCCGAGTAGCCTTAAGGAATAATCGAACATACATGAAAAGGCTATATCTTTGCATCTTGAAAGTCTTGATAAACTTAGGACATACTTGCTTGATCATGTGTGTGAAATGGTAAAAGTTTATAATATATTATTTGCTAAGAAGTATTAGAATGAAATCTTAATCATGCAAATGAAAGTTCATGACTTAGTTATTGATCCAATTAACAATTTTCCTTGTGAAAAGTTCTTTGGACTCACGGATGATAAGTTTGAAATATACTTGATAGAGAAACTTGAATGCTTTATTGTATGCTTTACACTCTAGGCTTAACTCTAAGGTTTCGCTCATTATACACTAGGTGTAAACTACACAATCTTTGTTTTCTCTCTCATATGTGCCATATATGCTTTCATTGCTTGTATGATTATGTGTGCAACATCTACTTGTCATAACTACATGATTATATGTTTGTATGTGTAAAGTCTACCTGTCATTCTATGCTTATATGATTTTCATGCATGACAACTTGAGTTCTCTCATTGTAACTCATGTTGGTTGAAATCAACTTGTTAAATGTTACCCTACACACTTAAGGATCATTAACTTGCTAATTGAATGTTATTTGTGAGGGCATTGTGCTTAATATTTGCTACATCTAACATGCATTATGTTTTTCATCATGCTTATGTGCTTACATGTTTAAGATTTATTAACATGTTAAAAAAAAATGTGCCTAGATGTTTTTATGCTCATGATCCAATATAACACTCCAAATCGTTAACTATGATACATGGAAAAGGTTAACTAGTTAGCATTATTCATAGTCAAGTTGACATGATGGTAATTGTCTTGAATCATAATTGTTGAGTGCCTGTTAAGTTATTAGCTTGCTTGCCATGAATTCTGTGATTGCTTGTTGTGTTATATCATTTAAGTACACTCTGGGGCTATATTTGAAAAGATAACTAAATAAGTAGTGATTTAATGTATATCGTATTTTGATATGAATTGCGAGTTAAATGCCTACCCGATCTAGTTATGTAGATTATGAATATGCTCATCAAAATTTATGCTATAGAGCATACCTTTATTTGATTATCATGATTACTTGCTTGCTATGAATGATTGTTACTTGTAGTGTGAATTCTAATTGAGCTTATTATGCATGATTACTTGTTTTGATGTGATATATGCTTACTATAATTATTCTTGAGTTCTATATATACATATATTTCTAACAATGCTTGTGAGACTTCAAACGCACCGTTATGATCATCACCCAGGCAAAGGAAAAGTCCAAATATGTCACACTTTTGAGCGGTTAAAAGGATCTTTCAAGAAATCTAAAGGGCTCTATGAATCATGGATATCATGTGCATTGGAGATTCGGATGATGGTGGATCGCTACTGTTTAGAAGAGTGGTGTATGTGCATTAGTTGGTTTATGCATAACCTCTGAGTTCTTACAGGAACAAACTCATGTAGCTCTCTCTCTCTACTACCAAAGTCGAGTATATAGCGATTGAAAGATCATGTGCTCAAGGCTTATGGATGAAACAAACTTTCCTCGACTAAGGTACCACTTCTTCCGAAACTCATATATGTGTACATTCTTGTGCTAAAATTGGACTAGTCAACCTAATAAGTGATTATTTGAACACCATTTAGCTTTGATCATTACAAGTGAAATATTAACATGCTCTATATGTTTAGGGTATACATATGTTCATCACTAAGTATACAAAGAGATATTCTCTTAGTTGAATAACCTGAAACTTAGTGAATGATTTCTCAATAATAACTTTTCATGTGGATAACGTTTTGACTTTTCATATTTATGTTATTGATCACTATTACTTGACATGCTTCGACTAGTATGCTCATAATGTTGAATATATGTGCCTCATGCATGTTTTAAGCTTATTTATAAATTAGATCGTTATGCATGATTATGTATATTAGCTTCAGCATGCCACTCTTACTTGTATTCTTACAATATGTATTCAACATGCTATGCTTATATAATATGCAATATGCTTAACATGCTATGCTTATGATATGTGCCATATGTATGCCATGCTTGTGTCCTTACATGCTTATTTGAAACTACTATGATAGCATCTATAGTGTTGCATGATATGATTACGTGTGCTACTCTTACTTGTTTTCCATGATATGTTATTCTTGTGTTTCAACATGCTTGTTTGAACCTACCTTTTTCATACATGCTCTAGCATCTAAGCTTATAAATATGATTGTTATGCATGATTATTTGCTTGACAATTTATCTCATGTATATTAGCTTTTGCATGCTACTCTCACTTATGTTTCCACATTGTGCTATGTGCAATATGTGTGCAATATGTATACCATGCTATGCTATATGGTTCTACATGATTGTTTAAACCTACTTGCTTCTATACATGCATGAAATTGGTAGAACTAGTAGAGTAGTGTTGGTACTTTATGGTAGTATTGCATGATATACTAAGTCTTTTGCTCACTACATGTTATACATAATGTGACGATGATGAATGAGAATCCATTGATTCACGCATTAAGTCTTGGTTTGATTCATTCTACATGTGATGCTAATTTATTGAAAGCCAAAAACATGTTGCTAATACACGAATCTCGCGCGGAAGCCATTTAACCCATTCGTGACCCTCTCGATCCACATCAATTGCAATTTATGCCTTTGGTATCTCGAACCTAAATACTATGTAAAGGTGAGAAAGAAAAGTATTGGTTGAGAATCCAATTATAATATTAAAAAGTTAATCACTTTGTTTTGATGATGAACAAAAGAGACAAGTGCTTAATCATATGTAAGACGACATGAGTTCATAAGCCTACACTATCTCTAGCAAAAGACCAATACATAAATAATTAACTTGGAAAAATTGCTATGCGGCTGCACCACGGTCGATCGTGAGTCTGACCGTGGATGCCCTGTACCAACGGCTACACCATTTTTCAAAACTGTCAATCTGCGGTCAACCTTACGGCAGAACTTGGATCGACCGCAGTTTTCTCTGTAACTACATTCATCCACTTTAAGATAGACCACTTTAAGGCATCTATAATTTACAAAACCTTTTTAAACATACTTTTAATAGTTGCCTTATTTGATCCAAAAGAGTTTTGAACCAAAAGATGTTAATTTTTACTAATCACACCTAATGACATCTTAATGACATTTTAAGCTCAAATAAGATTAAACACAAGA
Organism: Rutidosis leptorrhynchoides; assembly: GCF_046630445.1. NCBI lineage: Eukaryota > Viridiplantae > Streptophyta > Magnoliopsida > Asterales > Asteraceae > Rutidosis > Rutidosis leptorrhynchoides. The sequence continues at coordinate 122,404,318 of NC_092338.1, read as the reverse complement.
ATGTTTTACTTTTATCTTATTACAAAATGTCATTCAAATACATACTAATGATGGTCATTAAAATTCCCAACAAAAGAGGTGCTCTCCCATGACTCTTATGTATCATTTTTATGTATGTGTTATTAACTATGAACTAGTAAATTGTTGTAACAATTTCCAAGTAAGTTCCAACTAGATTCAAACTAGTTCATTTGAGATGTAACAATGTTCTAAAGAGCAAGATACTTCCATTTAACAAAAAGACAAGTTGGTGAAGATATTGGTATGAGGTTTCGAATGTAGTGGCTTATCTCTTTATGATTAGTGCAACTAGTAAAAGCTTTCCCAACTAGATTCAAACAAATCCAATTGACTTGTAACAAGCACCAACTAAGCAAGATACTTCCATCAAAGATGAAGAAAAGATTGTAAAGATTTAGGTAATGAAGTTTGGATGCTAGTGGTTTGTCAAGGGATAAAAATCTGCATTTACCTTATTAGGAAATCAATGCCAATTGTCAAGGACATTGGACTTTCCTATTTAGCTAGCACATGTCAACCTCTATGCATATGTCCAAGATCAAAGGGGTAATAGTGTTAACTTCTAGGTGTATTAAGCATATTTTGAAGACTCTATATTGGGTAAAGAATCCAAAAATTCAAACAAAAAGGAGCTCCAACGAATATGTTGAAATGTTGACAGAAGTTGTAAGGCTGAGCACAAGGTCGACCGTGGATCGACCGCAGTTTTGTCTGTCAATATTTTCTTGGAATATAAATACACCACTTTGCCAAACTAGAAGACCACCTCTTTTCAACATTCTTTTAAAGTCATATCTACTGATCTCCCAAGCCTCAAGCACATATCTATGGAGAGATTATAAGAGAGAAAGAGAGATTCTACTTACACTAAGTAGAATTAAAAATGTAAACTTTGTACTTATCATTTGTATCTTTAAGTTTACTTTGTAAGACACTTCTTTAGGGGGTCAAGGAAGTTAGATAGTTCTTATGATAGGAAACACCATCTTGCTTAATGATTCAACTTCCTTAAAGGGATCTATGAAGTTGATCAATTCTATTGTGAATTAACTTGGTGTGACCTATTGAAGAACTATGAGTGATTGTAAGCTTAGCTATAAGTTTACTTGTGAGCTATCTTCTTAAAGAGATCTAGAAGGTAGTTGTGATTTCACTAGGCTAAAGTATTAGGATCTTGTGGTAAGAGCATTTGGTGTTTGTGAATTCTTCAAAGAGATGTAAGGGTTCATAAGTAGTGGCTTATCGAGGAGCTAGTGTTGTATCCGGACACTGCACCGAATTTGGGGTATCATAGTGAAGAAAAATATCAATTATAAAAATTGGAGAGTGGATTAAGGATGATTAGTTAACATCCTCTCGAACCACTATAAATCCTCGTGTTTGTGCACTTACATTCTTTACATACTTGCATTAACAAACACGAACACTTCTGCACTTTAAACTTATCTTTTAATAGCTAAAGATTTCGAAAAAGTTTTAAGAAACCATTAAGTAACTATTCACCCCTCTAGTTACTTACAAAAAGCATAAAAAATAATGGTCAAAACACATGTCAATAAAGAAAACCAATAGCTCAGTAAGGGGTGGTTTCTTATAGTTTTTGGTAAGTTCTACAGATTCTTCTTTTACATGTAAATCGACATGTAGTGCTATTTTCAACAGCATCCATATTGCATTGCCTCACTATCTATTGCTCCACAAGCCTCCAAATATGTTGCCATGCGTTCCCAGTTGTTGCTACTTTTGGACAACCAACTTCAGCGTTAGGATTCAATATTTTTTGTTACGGATGCAAAATGAAAAAAATTTAAAAAAGCGAGTAAACAGAGAAAAATTGTTGACCTTGAACGTATAATTACATTGAACGTCGAACTATAACATATAAATACACTGAAAAAATTATTGGGTCACCAGGGGTGGTCGACCTTGTTGCCCTTAATAGGCCCGCCCCGGAACTTTAGGTCACTTGCAGGCGCAACAACCTTGTTAGCCAACAACGCCGTACATGCTACCACCACTGTCACCACAGCTATAACTGGCGCCAACTGCTGCTTCATAATCGTAGCCTCCAGCTGTTGGATTTACATCTTCTTACAGCCATTATCTTGTTGGTTAACCGCGTCCACAAATCAATGATTAAGCCTTATTATTTAGTAACATGTCTAATGATGCGCATAGCTTATTAGGCTTCTTGCACTTGGGATTGGTCTGTTAGCGGCCCATAGGCCCTCTCTAAAGACTCTAATATCCCACTTATAAAGAAAGGGGCAGGCCGTCTACCCAGATAAGCTCCTACACTCTTATCACTTCCCTATAGGGTTTTTACCTATATTCCGTGTGCAGATTTCCCCTCACCGTTGATCGACTCTGCTTCATCGACATGCGAAAAACCATAACCACACTTTCAGATCTTCATCTAGGCTAGGGTTATCACGGTAACCAGACCGAATAGTTCACTCCGCTTAATCTAAAAAAACCTCTAGTACACTCAAACGTGTTTCTAGCATTCGGTGAAAATATGTTTGATCAATGTACTTGCAACCTACTGCTTAAGACCCGAACTACTACATGGAGTCGGGGGCTAGCTCACACATTACATTTAAGTAATGTATTTTATCTTCCCAGACACCTACTCATACACCTATAACTATCATGATTGGTGTGACGAGCCGACAAAATCGCCATTGACGGCGCCGTCAACTTAGGTCCTGTTACGTGGTCATAGTCTCTAAATGAGACGCGTTTGACCAAAATTATGTCGCATTCATTTGAAACGTGTATGACTTGCAAAGTTTTAAGTTACCAAACGGTTCGACAACAAGTTTAAGTTTACAAAAGTTGTAAAGTAAAAATGAAATAACTTGCGACATAATATAAGTTGAAATTCATGAATGCTATCAATAGCGTATGCATGTAAACATTAAGTTTGAGTCCAAAGGTGATATCACTAGCGTATGCATGTATGCTTGACCCCAAGCAAGTAATCAAAGTGTGTGGAAGCATGTATCAAGTAGCCAAGTATGAACCTGAGAAACACATAGAAAACTGTCAATGAAAAACGTTGGTGAAATCATAGGTGTATTTTTAAACATTGTTTTTGAACCACAAGATTTAGTATAAGTTGATTATCCAAATCGTTTGCATTCCAAAGTTGTTGTACGTTCGTGAGCACCTAATTATCAAGACTTAACTGTTTTACAAACCCCGTTATCATACTGTTAGAACCTACACTATACCCAAAAATATATTTCATCCGCTAACGGTAGCGAACCGTCCGAATGAGGGCGCATTAAGCACGTATGGATCCACGCAACATAAGTTCACGTTTACACCCTACAAGTGTAACTAATGATAATTGAAATGAGGCTTTTTGTTCTAACTCGCCGTGGAATGTTTGTTTTCGTTCTTGTGTTCAAGCATAAAAGTATGATACGTATATGTTTCTCATCCCATGATTTTAAGAATAAAAGTTGTTGAAAAGATGGGACTACGATCTCACCTTGAGTGCATGAGTATAAAGGTACTTCACAAAGTAAACGTGTGCATGAGTGTTGTTTAGTCTTGACCTAAAGAAGTAAGTTGTATCAATACCGGGTAAGACATAAGGTCGATCGAAATGTGTTCAATTAGTCCTATGGCTCGTTACGACTCGAATATATATAGTATGTTAGTCACGTTATCAAGTTTCATGTAAGAATCAAGTATAAAAGAAGATTAGAACGATTGCGTAAGTTTTTGGTTAAGTTTGACTAAAAGTCAAACTTGGTCAAAGTCAAAGTCAACGAAAAAGTCAACACGTTCGGGTCGGGTCTCGGACAATTTTTCCGAGTCATATAATCATATATGAGCATCTTAGAACAAGTTACATGTTAATTGAAAGTGCGTAGCATAGTTGGATTTAAACGAAAATTGGCCAAATTGGACAGCCTGTTGATCAGGCTTAAGCTGCGCCGCGCCTGGGATACCCGCGCCGCGGCCTAAAATGAAATGTCCCGTTCTTATTGATTACAAACGTTCCATATTAATTGATTTCGTTGCGAGGTTTTGACCTCTATATGAGACATTTTTCAAAGACTGCATTCATTTTAAAACAAACCATAACCTTTATTTCATCAATAAAGGTTTAAAAAGCTTTACGTAGATTATCAAATAATGATAATCTAAAATATCCTGTTTGCACACGACCATTACATAATGGTTTACAATACAAATATGTTACAACAAAATAAGTTTCTTGAATGCAGTTTTTACACAATATCATACAAGCATGGACTCCAAATCTCGTCCTTATTTAAGTATGCGACAGCGGAAGCTCTTAATAATCACCTGAGAATAAACATGCTTAAAACGTCAACAAAAATGTTGGTGAGTTATAGGTTTAACCTATATATATCAAATCATAATAATAGACCACAAGATTTCATATTTCAATACACATCCCATACATAGAGATAAAAATCATTCATATGGTGAACACCTGGTAACCGATGAAATGTCCCGTTCTTATTGATTAAAAACGTTCCATATTAATTGATTTCGTTGCGAGGTTTTGGCCTCTATATGAGACGTTTTTCAAAGACTGCATTCATTTTTAAAACAAACCATAACCTTTATTTCATAGATAAAGGTTTTAAAAAGCTTTACGTAGATTATCAAATAATGATAATCTAAAATATCCTGTTTACACACGACCATTACATAATGGTTTACAATACAAATATGTTACAACAAAATAAGTTTCTTGAATGCAGTTTTTACACAATATCATACAAGCATGGACTCCAAATCTCGTCCTTATTTAAGTATGCGACAGCGAAAGCTCTTAATAATCACCTGAGAATAAACATGCTTAAAACGTCAACAAAAATGTTGGTGAGTTATAGGTTTAACCTATATATATCAAATCATAATAATAGACCACAAGATTTCATATTTCAATACACATCCCATACATAGAGATAAAAATCATTCATATGGTGAACACCTGGTAACCGACATTAACAAGATGCATATATAAGAATATCCCCATCATTCCGGGACACCCTTCGGATATGATATAAATTTCGAAGTACTAAAGCATCCGGTACTTTGGATGGGGTTTGTTAGGCCCAATAGATCTATCTTTAGAATTCGCGTCAATTAGGGTGTCTGTTCCCTAATTCTTAGATTACCAGACTTAATAAAAAGGGGCATATTCGATTTCGATAATTCAACCATAGAATGTAGTTTCACGTACTTGTGTCTATTTTGTAAATCATTTATAAAACCTGCATGTATTCTCATCCCAAAAATATTAGATTTTAAAAGTGGGACTATAACTCACTTTCACAGATTTTTACTTCGTCGAGAAGTAAGACTTGGCCACTGGTTGATTCACGAACCTATAACAAATTATACATATATATCAAAGTATGTTCAAAATATATTTACAACACTTGTATAGCTAACACTTGTATATATCAAAGTAGTTGTCCACAGTTAGATGTACAGAAATAAATCGATAAATATTATCTTGAATCAATCCACGACCCAGTGTATACGTATCTCAGTATTGATCACAACTCAAACTATATATATTTTGGAATCAACCTCAACCCTGTATAGCTAACTCCAACATTCACATATAGAGTGTCTATGGTTGTTCCGAAATATATATAGATGTGTCGACATGATAGGCCGAAATATTGTATACGTGTCTATGGTATCTCAAGATTACATAATATACAATATAAGTTTATTAAGTTATGGTTGGAATAGATTTGTTACCAATTTTCACGTAGCTAAAATGAGAAAAATTATCCAATCTTGTTTTACCCATAACTTCTTCATTTTAAATCCGTTTTGAGTGAATCAAATTGCTATGGTTTTATATTGAACTCTATTTTATGAATCTAAACAGAAAAAGTATAGGTTTATAGTAGGAAAAATAAGTTACAAGTCATTTTTGTAAAGGTAGTCATTTCAGTCGAAAGAACGACGTCTAGATGATCATTTTAGAAAACATAATTCCACTTTGAGTTTAACCATAATTTTTGGATATAGTTTCATGTTCATAATAAAAATCATTTTCTCAGAATAACAACTTTTAAATCAAAGTTTATCATAGTTTTTAATTAACTAACCCAAAACAGCCCGCGGTGTTACTACGACGGCGTAAATCCGGTTTTACGGTGTTTTTCGTGTTTCCAGGTTTTAAATCATTAAGTTAGCATATCATATAGATATATAACATGTGTTTAGTTGATTTTAAAAGTCAAGTTAGAAGGATTAACTTTTGTTTGCGAACAAGTTTAGAATTAACTAAACTATGTTCTAGTGATTACAAGTTTAAACCTTCGAATAAGATAGCTTTATATGTATGAATCGAATGATGTTATGAACATCATTACTACCTTAAGTTCCTTGGATAAACCTACTAGAAAAGAGAAAAATGGATCTAGCTTCAACGGATCCTTGGATGGCTCGAAATTCTTGAAGCAGAATCATGACACGAAAACAAGTTCAAGTAAGATCATCACTTGAAATAAGATTGTTATAGTTATAGAAATTGAACCAAAGTTTGAATATGATTATTACCTTGTATTAGAATGATAAACTACTGTAAGAAATAAAGATTTCTTGAGGTTGGATGATCACCTTACAAGATTGGAAGTGAGCTAGCAAACTTGAAAGTATTCTTGATTTTATGTAACTAGAACTTGTAGAATATATGAAGAACACTTAGAACTTGAAGATAGAACTTGAGAGAGATCAATTAGATGAAGAAAATTAAAGAATGAAAGTGTTTGTAGGTGTTTTTGGTCGTTGGTGTATGGATTAGATATAAAGGATATGTAATTTTGTTTTCATGTAAATAAGTCATGAATGATTACTCATATTTTTGTAATTTTATGAGATATTTATGCTAGTTGCCAAATGATGGTTCCCACATGTGTTAGGTGACTCACATGGGCTGCTAAGAGTTGATCATTGGAGTGTATATACCAATAGTACATACATCTAAAAGCCGTGTATTGTACGAGTACGAATACGGGTGCATACGAGTAGAATTGTTGATGAAACTAAACGAGGATGTAATTGTAAGCATTTTTGTTAAGTAGAAGTATTTTGATAAATGTATTGAAGTCTTTCAAAAGTGTATAAATACATATTAAAACACTACATGTATATACATTTTAACTGAGTCGTTAAGTCATCGTTAGTCGTTACATGTAAGTGTTGTTTTGAAACCTTTAGGTTAACGATCTTGTTAAATGTTGTTAACCCAATGTTTATAATATCAAATGAGATTTTAAATTATTATATTATCATGATATTATCATGTATGAATATCTCTTAATATGATATATATATACATTAAATGTCTTTACAACGATAATCGTTACATATATGTCTCGTTTAAAAATCATTAAGTTAGTAGTCTTGTTTTTACATATTTAGTTCATTGTTAATATACTTAATGATATGTTTACTTATCATAGTATCATGTTAACTACATATATATCCATATATATGTCATCATATAGTTTTTACAAGTTTTAACATTCGTGAATCACCGGTCAACTTGGGTGGTCAATTGTCTATATGAAACATATTTCAATTAATCAAGTCTTAACAAGTTTGATTGCTTAACATGTTGGAAACATTTAATCATGTAAATATCAATCTCAATTAATATATATAAACATGGAAAAGTTCGGGTCACTACAGTACCTACCCGTTAAATAAATTTTGTCCCGAAATTTTAAGCTGTTGAAGGTGTTGACGAATCTTCTGGAAATAGATGCGGGTATTTCTTCTTCATCTGATCTTCATGCTCCCAGGTGAACTCGGGTCCTCTACGAGCATTCCATCGAACCTTAACAATTCGTATCTTATTTTGCTTAAGTCTTTTAACCTCACGATCCATTATTTCGACGGGTTCTTCGATGAATTGAAGTTTTTCGTTGATTTGGATTTCATCTAACGGAATAGTGAGATCTTCTTTAGCAAAACATTTCTTCAAATTCGAGACGTGGAAAGTGTTATGTACAGCCGCGAGTTGTTGAGGTAACTCAAGTCGGTAAGCTACTGGTCCGACACGATCAATAATCTTGAATGGTCCAATATACCTTAGATTTAATTTCCCTCGTTTACCAAATCGAACAACGCCTTTCCAAGGTGCAACTTTAAGCATGACCATCTCTCCAATTTCAAATTCTATATCTTTTCTTTTAATGTCAGCGTAGCTCTTTTGTCGACTTTGGGCGGTTTTCAACCGTTGTTGAATTTGGATGATCTTCTCGGTAGTTTCTTGTATAATCTCCGGACCCGTAATCTGTCTATCCCCCACTTCACTCCAAAAAATCGGAGACCTGCACTTTCTACCATAAAGTGCTTCAAATGGCGCCATCTCAATGCTTGAATGGTAGCTGTTATTGCAGGAAAATTCTGCTAACGGTAGATGTCGATCCCAACTGTTTCCGAAATCAATAACACATGCTTGTAGCATGTCTTCAAGCGTTTGTATCGTCCTTTCGCTCTGCCCATCAGTTTGGGGATGATAGGCAATACTCATGTCTAGACGAGTTCCTAATGCTTGCTGTAATGTCTGCCAGAATCTGAAATAAATCTGCCATCCCTATCAGAGATAATAGAGATTGGTATTCCATGTCTGGAGACGACTTCCTTCAAATACAGTCATGCTAACTTCTCTATCTTGTCATCTTCTCTTATTGGCAGGAAGTGTGCTGATTCGGTGAGACGATCAACTATTACCCAAATAGTATCAAAACCACTTGCAGTCCTTGGCAATTTAGTGATGAAATCCATGGTAATGTTTTCCCATTTCCATTCCGGGATTTCGGGTTGTTGAAGTAGACCTGATGGTTTCTGATGCTCAGCTTTGACCTTAGAACACGTCAAACATTCTCCTACGTATTTAGCAACATCGGCTTTCATACCCAGCCACCAAAAATATTTCTTGAGATCCTTGTACATCTTCCCCGTTCCAGGATGTATTGAGTATCTAGTTTTATGAGCTTCTCTAAGTACCATTTCTCTCATATCTCCAAATTTTGGTACCCAAATCCTTTCAGCCCTATACCGGGTTTCGTCTTCCCGAATATTAAGATGCTTCTCCGATCCTTTGGGTATTTCATCCTTTAAATTTCCCTTTTTTAAAACTCCTTGTTGCGCCTCCTTTATTTGAGTAGTAAGGTTATTATGAATCATTATATTCATAGATTTTACTCGAATGGGTTCTCTGTCCTTCCTGCTCAAGGCATCAGCTACCACATTTGCCTTCCCCGGGTGGTAACGAATCTCAAAGTCGTAATCATTCAATAATTCAATCCACCTACGCTGCCTCATATTCAGTTGTTTCTGATTAAATATGTGTTGAAGACTTTTGTGGTCGGTATATATAATACTTTTGGCCCCATATAAGTAGTGCCTCCAAGTCTTTAATGCAAAAACAATCGCGCCTAATTCCAAATCATGCGTCGTATAATTTTGTTCGTGAATCTTCAATTGTCTAGACGCATAAGCAATCACCTTCGTTCGTTGCATTAATACACAACCGAGACCTTGCTTTGATGCATCACAATAAATCACAAAATCATCATTCCCTTCAGGCAATGACAATATAGGTGCCGTAGTTAGCTTTTTCTTCAATAACTGAAACGCTTTCTCTTGTTCATCATTCCATTCAAATTTCTTCCCTTTATGCGTTAATGCAGTCAAGGGTTTTGCTATTCTGGAAAAGTCTTGGATGAACCTTCTGTAGTAACCAGCTAGTCCTAAAAACTGGCGTATGTGTTTCGGAGTTTTCGGGGTTTCCCACTTTTCAACAGTTTCTATCTTTGCCGGATCCACCTTAATACCTTCTTTGTTCACTATGTGACCGAGGAATTGAACTTCTTCCAACCAAAATGCACACTTTGAAAACTTAGCGTACAATTCTTCCTTCCTCAATACTTCTAACACCTTTCTCAAATGTTCACCGTGTTCTTGGTCATTCTTTGAGTAAATAAGTATGTCATCAATGAAAACAATGACAAACTTGTCAAGGTATGGTCCACACACTCGGTTCATAAGGTCCATGAACACAGCTGGTGCATTAGTTAAACCAAACGGCATGACCATAAACTCGTAATGACCGTAACGTGTTCTGAAAGCAGTCTTTGGAATATCATCTTCTTTCACCCGCATTTGATGATACCCGGAACGTAAGTCAATCTTTGAATAAACAGATGAGCCTTGTAGTTGATCAAATAAGTCGTCAATTCTCGGTAGTGGGTAGCGGTTCTTGATGGTAAGTTTGTTCAACTCTCGGTAGTCGATACATAACCTGAATGTACCATCTTTCTTCTTGACAAACAAAACAGGAGCTCCCCACGGTGATGTGCTTGGTCGAATGAAACCACGCTCTAAAAGTTCTTGTAATTGGCTTTGCAGTTCTTTCATCTCGCTGGGTGTGAGTCTGTAAGGAGCACGATCTATTGGTGCAGCTCCTGGTACAAGATCTATTTGAAATTCAACGGATCGATGTGGGGGTAATCCCGGTAATTCTTTCGGAAATACATCGGGAAATTCTTTTGCAATGGGAACATCATTGATGCTCTTTTCTTCAGTTTGTACTTTCTCGACGTGAGCTAGAACAGCATAGCAACCTTTTCTTATTAGTTTTTGTGCCTTCAAATTATTAATAAGATGTAGCTTCGTGTTGCCCTTTTCTCCGTACACCATTAAGGGTTTTCCTTTTTCTCGTATAATGCGAATTGCATTTTTGTAACAAACGATCTCTGCTTTCACTTCTTTCAACCAGTCCATACCGATTATCACATCAAAACTCCCTAACTCTACTGGTATCAAATCAATCTTAAATGTTTCGCTAACCAGTTTAATTTCTCGATTCCGACATATATTATTTGCTGAAATTAATTTACCATTTGCTAATTCGAGTAAAAATTTACTATCCAAAGGCGTCAATGGACAACTTAATTTAGCACAAAAATCTCTACTCATATAGCTTCTATCCGCACCCGAATCAAATAAAACGTAAGCAGATTTATTGTCAATAAGAAACGTACCCGTAACAAGCTCCGGGTCTTCCTGTGCCTCTGGCGCATTAATATTGAAAACTCTTCCACGGCCTTGTCCATTCGTGTTCTCCTGGTTCGGGCAATTTCTAATAATGTGGCCCGGTTTTCCACATTTATAACAAACTACATTGGCATAACTTGCTCCGACACTACTTGCACCGCCATTACTCGTTCCGACACCATTTGTTCCTTTCGTTCTATTAACCCCTGGTCCGTAGACCTCACACTTCGCCGCGCTATGACCATTTCTTTTACACTTGTTGCAAAATTTGGTGCAGAACCCCGAGTGATACTTTTCACACCTTTGGCATAGCTGCTTCTGATTGTTGTTGTTGTTGCGGTTATTATTGTTGTTGGGATGATTGTTGTAGTTGCTGTTGTTGTTGTTGTTGTTGTTGTTGGGCCGTTTGTTGTAGTTGCGATTGATGTTGCAATTGTTGGGATAATTGTTGCGATTATTGTTGTAATTGCTGTTGTTGTTGTATTGGTGATTCTTATCACCGTTTTCCTCCCACTTTCTTTTGACTTGCTTCACATTGGCCTCTTCAGCAGTCTGTTCTTTAATTCTTTCTTCAATTTGGTTCACTAGTTTGTGAGCCATTCTACATGCCTGTTGTATGGAGGCGGGCTAGTGTGAACTTATATCTTCTTGGATTCTTTCCGGTAATCCTTTCACAAACGCGTCGATCTTCTCTTCCTCATCTTCGAATGCTCCCGGACACAATAGGCACAATTATGTGAATCGTCTTTCGTATGTGGTAATATCAAATCCTTGGGTTCGTAACCCTCTAAGTTCTGTCTTGAGCTTATTGACCTCGGTTCTGGGACGGTACTTCTCGTTCATCAAGTGCTTGAATGCTGACCACGATAGTGCGTACGCATCGTCTTGTCGTACTTGCTCTAGATAGGTATTCCACCATGTTAACGCAGAACCTGTGAAGGTATGCGTAGCATACTTCACTTTGTCCTCTTCAGTACACTTACTTATGGCAAACACCGATTCGACCTTCTCGGTCCACCATTTCAATCCGATCGGTCCTTCGGTTCCATCAAATTCCAAAGGTTTGCAGGCAGTGAATTCTTTGTAGGTGCATCCTACACGATTTCCTGTACTGCTAGATCCAAGGTTATTGTTGGTATGTAGCGCAGCCTGTACTGCGGCTATGTTTGAAGCTAGAAAAGTACGTAATTCCTCTTCATTCATATTCACGGTGTGTCGAGTAGTCGGTGCCATTTCCTTCAAAATAGTCAAATGGAACAAGTTAATCATACAGAATATTAAGAGTAGTTAATAGTATTTCGTAGCATAATATGAACTCATTTATAAAAGCTTTTTCTTCATATTAGCGTTTTATAAGTTTAAATTCGGGTAGTACCTACCCGTTAAGTTCATACTTAGTAGCTAATATACAATTCAACTACTACAATTCTATATGAAAAACTAATTATAATAATATTTCGCGTTCAAACTTTTACACAATATTTTACAAACTTACAATACCGCTTATTTTACATATAGCATGAAATATAGCACACAATAAATTTGATACAAGATAGCTGTGAAGATAATTCTAGCTAGTACACAAGTCGTTCAGTAAAGGCAATAAAGACACATAATTCATACGTCCAGAAACAAGTCATGCATTCTGGTTTTACTAGGATTACTTCCCATCCTTGGTCTTGTGGAACATAACCGTTATGGCCATTGATAAGACAGCGTGTTGTAACGTCGTCAAAGGGACGAGGGTTACGTAATGTCCAACAGTCCCTTAACAATCTAAAAACCTCATTTCTTACCCCAATTACCGACTCCGTCACTTGTGGAAACGTTTTGTTTAATAGTTGTAGCCCGATGTTCTTGTTCTCACTTTGGTGAGAAGCGAACATTACTAATCTGTAAGCATAACATGCTTCTTTATGTTGCATGTTAGCCGCTTTTTCTAAATCACGAAGTCCAATATTCGGATATATTGAGTCAAAATAATTTCTTAACCCATTGCGTAAAATAGCATTTGGGTTCCCCGCAATATATGCGTCAAAGTAAACACATAACTTATGGATTTCCCAATGTGATATCCCCCATCTTTCGAACGAAAGCCTTTTATAAACCAAGGCATTCTTGGAACGTTCTTCGAATGTCTTACAAACTGATATTGCCTTAAATAGTTTTGCCGAAGAATTCTGATGGACTCTAGACAAGATTTCATCAATCATGTCTCCGGGTAGGTCTCTTAAAATATTGGGTTGTCTATCCATTTTGTGTTTTTATACTGTAAAATAGACAAGAGTTAGATTCATAAAAAAATACTTATTAATACAAGCAATTTTTACATATATCATAAAGCATAAGCACACTATATTACATATATTACACCACACGAATACAACTATCTTATTCCGACTCGCTTGTTTCTTCTTCTTTGGTTTTGGTTCGTTTTGCCAAGTTTCTAGGGATATATGATGTTCCCCTAATACGAGCCGTCGTTTTCCACATTGGTTTAGAAAAACCTGGTGGTTTAGAGGTTCCCGGGTCATTGTTACAACTTAAGGACTTCGGGGGTTGACGATACATATAAAGTTCATCGGGGTTGGAATTAGATTTCTCTATTTTTATGCCCTTTCCCTTATTATTTTCTTTTGCCTTTTTAAATTCAGTTGGGGTAATTTCTATAACATCATCGAAATTCTCGTCGAAATCCGATTCATCGGAGAATTGGTAATCCTCCCAATATTTTGCTTCCTTGGCGGAAACACCATTGACCATAATTAACCTTGGTCGGTTGGTTGAGGATTCTCTTTTACTTAACCGTTTTATTATTTCCCCCACCGGTTCTATTTCTTCATCCGATTCCGATTCTTCTTCCGGTTCCGATTCTTCTTCCGGTTCCAACTCTTCTTCCGGTTCCTCTTCGGGAACTTGTGAATCAGTCCACGAATCATTCCAATTTACATTTGACTCTTCATTATTATTAGGTGAGTCAATGCGACTTGTTCTAGAGGTAGACATCTATCACATAATATCAAACGCGTTAAGAGATTAATATATCACATAATATTCACATGTTAAAAATATATAGTTTCCAACAAAATTTGTTAAGCAATCATTTTTCAAGTAAACACGGTCGAAGTCCAGACTCACTAATGCATCCTAACAAACTCGATAAGACACACTAATGCAAAATTCTGGTTCTCTAAGACCAACGCTCGGATACCAACTGAAATGTCTCGTTCTTATTGATTAAAAATGTTCCATATTAATTGATTTCGTTGCGAGGTTTTGACCTCTATATGAGACGTTTTTCAAAGACTGCATTAATTTTTAAAACAAACCATAACCTTTATTTCATAGATAAAGGTTTTAAAAAGCTTTACGTAGATTATCAAATAATGATAATCTAAAATATCCTGTTTACACACGACCATTACATAATGGTTTACAATACAAATATTTTACAACAAAATAAGTTTCTTGAATGCAGTTTTTACACAATATCATACAAGCATGGACTCCAAATCTCGTCCTTATTTAAGTATGCGACAGCGGAAGCTCTTAATAATCACCTGAGAATAAACATGCTTAAAACGTCAACAAAAATGTTGGTGAGTTATAGGTTTAACCTATATATATCAAATCATAATAATAGACCACAAGATTTCATATTTCAATACACATCCCATACATAGAGATAAAAATCATTCATATGGTGAACACCTGGTAACCGACATTAACAAGATGCATATATAAGAATATCCCCATCATTCCGGGACACCCTTCGGATATGATATAAATTTAAAAGTACTAAAGCATCCGGTACTTTGGATGGGGTTCGTTAGGCCCAATAGATCTATCTTTAGGATTCGCGTCAATTAGGGTGTCTGTTCCCTAATTCTTAGATTACCAGACTTAATAAAAAGGGGCATATTTGATTTCGATAATTCAACCATAGAATGTAGTTTCACGTACTTGTGTCTATTTTGTAAATCATTTATAAAACCTGCATGTATTCTCATCCCAAAAATATTAGATTTTAAAAGTGGGACTATAACTCACTTTCACAGATTTTTACTTCGTCGGGAAGTAAGACTTGGCCACTGGTTGATTCACGAACCTATAACAATTTATACATATATATCAAAGTATGTTCAAAATATATTTACAACACTTTTAATATATTTTGATGTTTTAAGTTTATTAAGTCAGCTGTCCTCGTTAGTAACCTACAACTAGTTGTCCACAGTTAGATGTACAGAAATAAATCGATAAATATTATCTTGAATCAATCCACGACCCAGTGTATACGTATCTCAGTATTGATCACAACTTAAACTATATATATTTTGGAATCAACCTCAACCCTGTATAGCTAACTCCAACATTCACATATAGAGTGTCTATGGTTGTTCCGAAATATATATAGATGTGTCGACATGATAGGTCGAAACATTGTATACGTGTCTATGGTATCTCAAGATTACATAATATACAATACAAGTTGATTAAGTTATGGTTGGAATAGATTTGTTATCAATTTTCACGTAGCTAAAATGAGAAAAATTATCCAATCTTGTTTTACCCATAACTTCTTCATTTTAAATCCGTTTTGAGTGAATCAAATTGCTATGGTTTCATATTGAACTCTATTTTATGAATCTAAACAGAAAAAGTATAGGTTTATAGTTGGAAAAATAAGTTACAAGTCGTTTTTGTAAAGGTAGTCATTTCAGTCGAAAGAACGACGTCTAGATGACCATTTTAGAAAACATACTTCCACTTTGAGTTTAACCATAATTTTTGGATATAGTTTCATGTTTATAATAAAAATCATTTTCTCAGAATAACAACATTTAAATCAAAGTTTATCATAGTTTTTAATTAACTAACCCAAAACAGCTCGCGGTGTTACTACGACGGCGTAAATCCGGTTTTACGGTGTTTTTCGTGTTTCCAGGTTTTAAATCATTAAGTTAGCATATCATATAGATATATAACATGTGTTTAGTTGATTTTAAAAGTCAAGTTAGAAGGATTAACTTTTATTTGCGAACAAGTTTAGAATTAACTAAACTATGTTCTAGTGATTACAAGTTTAAACCTTCGAATAAGATAGCTTTATATGTATAAATCGAATGATGTTATGAACATCATTACTACCTTAAGTTCCTTGGATAAACCTACTGGAAAACAGAAAAATGGATCTAGCTTCAACGAATCCTTGGATGGCTCGAAGTTCTTGAAGCAGAATCATGACACGAAAATAAGTTCAAGTAAGATCATCACTTGAAATAAGATTGTTATAGTTATAGAAATTGAACCAAAGTTTGAATATGATTATTACCTTGTATTAGAATGATAACCTACTGTAATAAACAAAGATTTCTTGAGGTTGGATGATCACCTTACAAGATTGGAAGTGAGCTAGCAAACTTGAAAGTATTCTTGATTTTATGTAACTAGAACTTGTAGAATTTATGAAGAACACTTAGAACTTGAAGATAGAACTTGAGAGAGATCAATTAGATGAAGAGAATTGAAGAATGAAAGTGTTTGTAGGTGTTTTTGGTCGTTGGTGTATGGATTAGATATAAAGGATATGTAATTTTGTTTTCATGTAAATAAGTCATGAATGATTACTCATATTTTTGTAATTTTATGAAATATTTCATGCTAGTTGCCAAATGATGGTTCCCACATGTGTTAGGTGACTCACATGGGCTGCTAAGAGCTGATCATTGGAGTGTATATACCAATAGTACATACATCTAAAAGCTGTGTATTGTACGAGTACGAATACGGGTGCATACGAGTAGAATTGTTGATGAAACTGAACGAGGATGTAATTGTAAGCATTTTTGTTAAGTAGAAGTATTTTGATAAGTGTATTGAAGTCTTTTAAAAGTGTATAAATACATATTAAAACACTACATGTATATACATTTTAACTGAGTCGTTAAGTCATCGTTAGTCGTTACATGTAAGTGTTGTTTTGAAACCTTTAGGTTAACGATCTTGTTAAATGTTGTTAACCCAATGTTTATAATATCAAATGAGATTTTAAATTATTATATTATCATGATATTATCATGTATGAATATCTCTTAATATGATATATATACATTAAATGTCTTTACAACGATAATCGTTACATATATGTCTCGTTTATAAATCATTAAGTTAGTAGTCTTGTTTTTACATATGTAGTTCATTGTTAATATACTTAATGATATGTTTACTTATCATAGTATCATGTTAACTATATATATATCCATATATATATGTCATCATATAGTTTTTACAAGTTTTAACGTTCGTGAATCACCGGTCAACTTGGGTGGTCAATTGTCTATATGAAACATATTTCAATTAATCAAGTCTTAACAAGTTTGATTGCTTAACATGTTGGAAACATTTAATCATGTAAATATCAATCTCAATTAATATATATAAACATGGAAAAGTTCGGGTCACTACAGTACCTACCCGTTAAATAAATTTCGTCCCGAAATTTTAAGTTGTTGAAGGTGTTGACTAATCTTCTGGAAATAGATGCGGGTATTTCTTCTTCATCTGATCTTCACACTCCCAGGTGAACTCGGGTCCTCTACGAGCATTCCATCGAACCTTAACAATTGGTATCTTGTTTTGCTTAAGTCTTTTAACCTCACGATCCATTATTTCGACGGGTTCTTCGATGAATTGGAGTTTTTCGTTGATTTGGATTTCATCTAACGGAATAGTGAGATCTTCTTTAGCAAAACATTTCTTCAAATTCGAGACGTGTAAAGTGTTATGTACAGCCGCGAGTTGTTGAGGTAACTCAAGTCGGTAAGCTACTGGTCCGACACGATCAATAATCTTGAATGGTCCAATATACCTTGGATTTAATTTCCCTCGTTTACCAAATCGAACAACGCCTTTCCAAGGTGCAACTTTAAGCATGACCATCTCTCCAATTTCAAATTCTATATCTTTTCTTTTAATGTCAGCGTAGCTCTTTTGTCGACTTTGGGCGGTTTTCAACCGTTGTTGAATTTGGATGATCTTCTCGGTAGTTTCTTGTATAATCTCCGGACCCGTAATCTGTCTATCCCCCACTTCACTCCAACAAATCGGAGACCTGCACTTTCTACCATAAAGTGCTTCAAACGGCGCCATCTCAATGCTTGAATGGTAGCTGTTGTTGTTGGAAAATTCTGCTAACGGTAGATGTCGATCCCAACTGTTTCCGAAATCAATAACACATGCTCGTAGCATGTCTTCAAGCGTTTGTATCGTCCTTTCACTCTGCCCATCAGTTTGTGGATGATAGGCAGTACTCATGTCTAGACGAGTTCCTAATGCTTGCTGTAATGTCTGCCAGAATCTTGAAATAAATCTGCCATCCCTATCAGAGATAATAGAGATTGGTATTCCATGTCTGGAGACGACTTCCTTCAAATACAGTCGTGCTAACTTCTCCATCTTGTCATCTTCTCTTATTGGCAGGAAGTGTGCTGATTTGGTGAGACGATCAACTATTACCCAAATAGTATCAAAACCACTTGCAGTCCTTGGTAATTTAGTGATGAAATCCATGGTAATATTTTCCCATTTCCATTCCGGGATTTCGGGTTGTTGAAGTAGACCTGATGGTTTCTGATGCTCAGCTTTGACCTTAGAACACGTCAAACATTCTCCTACGTATTTAGCAACATCGACTTTCATACCCGGCCACCAAAAATGTTTCTTGAGATCCTTGTACATCTTCCCCGTTCCAGGATGTATTGAGTATCTGGTTTTATGAGCTTCTCTAAGTACCATTTCTCTCATATCTCCAAATTTTGGTACCCAAATCCTTTCAGCCCTATACCGGGTTCCGTCTTCCCGAATATTAAGATGCTTCTCCGATCCTTTGGGTATTTCATCCTTTAAATTTCCCCTTTTTAAAACTCCTTGTTGCGCCTCCTTTATTTGAGTAGTAAGGTTATTATGAATCATTATATTCATAGATTTTACTCGAATGGGTTCTCTGTCCTTCCTGCTCAAGGCATCGGCTACCACATTTGCCTTCCCCGGGTGGTAACGAATCTCAAAGTCGTAATCATTCAATAATTCAATCCACCTACGCTGCCTCATATTCAGTTGTTTCTGATTAAATATGTGTTGAAGACTTTTGTGGTCGGTATATATAATACTTTTGACCCCATATAAGTAGTGCCTCCAAGTCTTTAATACAAAAACAACCGCGCCTAATTCCAAATCATGCGTCGTATAATTTTGTTCGTGAATCTTCAATTGTCTAGAAGCATAAGCAATCACCTTCGTTCATTGCATTAATACACAACCGAGACCTTGCTTTGATGCGTTACAATAAATCACAAAATCATCATTCCCTTCAGGCAATGACAATATAGGTGCCGTAGTTAGCTTTTTCTTCAATAACTGAAACGCTTTCTCTTGTTCATCATTCCATTCAAATTTCTTCCCTTTATGCGTTAATGCAGTCAAGGGTTTTGCTATTCTGGAAAAGTCTTGGATGAACCTTGTGTAGTAACCAGCTAGTCCTAAAAACTGGCGTATGTGTTTCGGAGTTTTCTGGGTTTCCCACTTTTCAACAGTTTCTATCTTTGCCGGATCCACCTTAATACCTTCTTTGTTCACTATGTGACCGAGGAATTGAACTTCTTCCAACCAAAATGCACACTTTGAAAACTTAATGTACAATTCTTCCTTCCTCAATACTTCTAACACCTTTCTCAAATGTTCACCGTGTTCTTGGTCATTCTTTGAGTAAATAAGTATGTCATCAATGAAAACAATGATAAACTTGTCAAGGTATGGTCCACACACTCAGTTCATAAGGTCCATGAACACAGCTGGTGCATTAGTTAAACCAAACGGCATGACCATAAACTCGTAATGACCGTAACGTGTTCTGAAAGCAGTCTTTGGAATATCATCTTCTTTCACCCGCATTTGATGATACCTTGAACGTAAGTCAATCTTTGAATAAACAGACGAGCCTTGTACTTGATCAAATAAGTCGTCGATTCTCGGTAGTGGGTAGCGGTTCTTGATGGTAAGTTTGTTCAATTCTCGATAGTCAATACAAAACCTGAATGTACCATCTTTCTTCTTGACAAACAAAACAGGAGCTCCCCACGGTGATGTGCTTGGTCGAATGAAACCACGCTCTAAAAGTTCTTGTAATTGGCTTTGCAGTTCTTTCATCTCGCTGGGTGCGAGTCTGTAAGGAGCACGAGCTATTGGTGCAGCTCCTGGTACAAGATCTATTTAAAATTCAACGGATGGGGGTAATCCCGGTAATTCTTTCGGAAATACATCGGGAAATTCTTTTGCAATGGGAACATCATTGATGCTCTTTTCTTCAGTTTGTACTTTCTCGACGTGTGCTAGAACAGCATAGCAACCTTTTCTTATTAGTTTTTGTGCCTTCAAATTACTAATAAGATGTAGCTTCGTGTTGCCCTTTTCTCTGTACACCATTAAGGGTTTTCCTTTTTCTCGTATAATACGAATTGCATTTTCGTAACAAACGATCTCTGCTTTCACTTCTTTCAACCAGTCCATACCGATTATCACATCAAAACTCCCTAACTCTACTGGTATCAAATCAATCTTAAATGTTTCGCTAACCAGTTTAATTTCTCGATTCCGACATATATTATCTGCTGAAATTAATTTACCATTTGCTAATTCAAGTAAAAATTTACTATCCAAAGGCGTCAATGGACAACTTAATTTAGCACAAAAATCTCTACTCATATAGCTTCTATCCGCACCCGAATCAAATAAAACGTAAGCAGATTTATTGTCAATAAGAAACGTACCCGTAACAAGCTCCGGGTCTTCCTGTGCCTCTGCCGCATTAATATTGAAAACTCTTCCGCGGCCTTGTCCATTCGTGTTCTCCTGGTTCGGGCAATTTCTAATAATGTGGCCCGGTTTTCCACATTTATAACAAACTACATTGGCATAACTTGCTCCGACACTACTTGCTCCGCCATTACTCGTTCCGACACCATTTGTTCCTTTCGTTCTATTAACCCCTGGTCCGTAGACCTCACACTTCGCCGCGCTATGACCATTTCTTTTACACTTGTTGCAAAATTTGGTGCAGAACCCAGAGTGATACTTTTCACACCTTTGGCATAGCTGCTTCTTATTGTTATTGTTGTTGCGGTTATTATTGTTGTTGGGATGATTGTTGTAGTTGCTGTTGTTGTTGTTGTTGTTTTTGTTGTTGGGCCGTTTGTTGTAGTTGCGATTGATGTTGCGATTGTTGGGATAATTGTTGCGATTAT
The DNA here is from genome assembly GCF_046630445.1 of Rutidosis leptorrhynchoides. Lineage (NCBI taxonomy): Eukaryota > Viridiplantae > Streptophyta > Magnoliopsida > Asterales > Asteraceae > Rutidosis > Rutidosis leptorrhynchoides. Next base: position 122,382,911 of record NC_092338.1, on the reverse strand, counting down.
TGTTGTAATTGCTGTTGTTGTTGTATTGGTGATTCTTATCACCGTTTTCCTCCCACTTTCTTTTGACTTGCTTCACATTGGCCTCTTCAGCAGTCTGTTCTTTAATTCTTTCTTCAATGTGGTTCACTAGTTTGTGAGCCATTCTACATGCCTATTGTATGGAGGCGGGCTCGTGTGAACTTATATCTTCTTAGATTCGTTCCGGTAATCCTTTCACAAACGCGTCGATCTTCTCTTCCTCATCTTCGAATGCTCCCGGACACAATAGGCACAATTCTGTGAATCGTCTTTCGTATGTGGTAATATCAAATCCTTGGGTTCGTAACCCTTTAAGTTCTGTCTTGAGCTTATTGACCTCGGTTCTGGGACGGTACTTCTCGTTCATCAAGTGCTTGAATACTGACCACGGTAGTGCGTACGCATCATCTTGTCCCACTTGCTCTAGATAGGTATTCCACCATGTTAACGCAGAACCTGTGAAGGTATGCGTAGCGTACTTCACTTTGTCCTCTTCAGTACACTTACTTATGGCAAACACCGATTCGACCTTCTCGGTCCACCGTTTCAATCCGATCGGTCCTTCGGTTCCATTAAATTCCAAAGGTTTGCAGGCAGTGAATTCTTTGTAGGTACATCCTACACGATTTCCTGTACTGCTAGATCCAAGGTTATTGTTGGTATGTAGCGCAGCCTGTACTGCGGCTATGTTTGAAGCTAGAAAAGTACGGAATTCCTCTTCATTCATATTCACGGTGTGTCGAGTAGTCGGTGCCATTTCCTTCAAAATAGTCAAATGGAACAAGTTAATCATACAGAATATTAAGAGTAGTTAATAGTATTTCGTAGCATAATATGAACTCATTTATAAAAGCTTTTTCTTCATATTAGCGTTTTATAAGTTTAAATTCGGGTAATACCTACCCGTTAAGTTCATACTTAGTAGCTAATATACAATTCAACTACTACAATTCTATATGAAAAACTGATTATAATAATATTTCGCGTTCAAACTTTTATACAATATTTTACAAACTTACAATACCGCTTATTTTACATAAAGCATGAAATATAGCACACAATAACTTTGATACAAGATAGTTGTGAAGATAATTCTAGCTAGTACACAAGTCGTTCAGCAAAGGCAATAAAGACACGTAATTCATACGTCCAGAAACAAGTCATGCATTCTGGTTTTACTAGGACTACTTCCCATCCTTGGTCTTGTGGAACATAACCGTTATGGCCGTTGATAAGACAGCGTGTTGTAACGTCATCAAAGGGACGAGGGTTACGTAATGTCCAACAGTCCCGTAACAATCTAAAAACCTCATTTCTTACCCCAATTACCGACTCCGTCACTTGTGGGAATGTTTTGTTTAATAGTTGTAGCCCGATGTTCTTGTTCTCACTTTGGTGAGAAGCGAACATTACTAATCCGTAAGCATAACATGCTTCTTTATGTTGCATGTTAGCCTCTTTTTCTAAATCACGAAGTCCAATATTCGGATATATTGAGTCCAAATAATTTCTTAACCCATTGCGTAAAATAGCATTTGGGTTCCCCGCAATATATGCGTCAAAGTAAACACATCATAACTTATGGATTTCCCAATGTGATATCCCCCATCTTTCGAACGAAAGCCTTTTATAAACCAAGGCATTCTTGGAACGTTCTTCGAATGTCTTACAAACTGATCTCGCCTTAAATAGTTGTGCCGAAGAATTCTGACCGACTCTAGACAAGATTTCATCAATCATGTCTCCGGGTAGGTCTCTTAAAATATTGGGTTGTCTATCCATTTTGTGTTTTTATACTGTAAAATAGACAAGAGTTAGATTCATAAAAAAAAATACTTATTAATACAAGCAATTTTTACATATATATTAAAGCATAAGCACGCTATATTACATATATTACACTACACGAATACAACTATCTTATTCCGACTCGCTTGTTTTTTCTTCTTCGGTTTTGGTTCGTTTTGCCAAGTTTCTAGGGATATATGATGTTCCCCTAATACGAGCCGTCGTTTTCCACATTGTTTTAGAAAAACCTGGTGGTTTAGAGGTTCCCGGGTCATTGTTACAACTTAAGGACTTCGGGGGTTGACGATACATATAAAGTTCATCGGGGTTGGAATTAGATTTCTCTATTTTTATGCCCTTTCCCTTATTATTTTCTTTTGCCTTTTTAAATTCAGTTGGGGTAATTTTTATAACATCATCGGAATTCTCGTCGAAATCCGATTCATCGGAGAATTGGTAATCCTCCCAATATTTTGCTTCCTTGGCAGAAACACCATTGACCATAATTAACCTTGGTCGGTTGGTTGAGGATTTTCTTTTACTTAACCGTTTTATTATTTCCCCTACCGGTTCTATTTCTTCATCTGGTTCCGATTCTTCTTCCGGTTCCGATTCTTCTTCCGGTTCCGACTCTTCTTCCGGTTCCGACTCTTCTTCCGGTTCCTCTTCGGGAACTTGTGAATCAGTCCACGAATCATTCCAATTTACATTTGACTCTTCATTATTATTAGGTGAGTCAATGGGACTTGTTCTAGAGGTAGACATCTATCACATAATATCAAACGCGTTAAGAGATTAATATATCACATAATATTCACATGTTAAAAATATATAGTTTCCAACAAAATTTGTTAAGCAATCATTTTTCAAGTAAACACGGTCGAAGTTCAGACTCACTAATGCATCCTAACAAACTCGATAAGACACACTAATGCAAAATTCTGGTTCTCTAAGACCAACGCTCGGATACCAACTGAAATGTCCCGTTCTTATTGATTAAAAACGTTCCATATTAATTGATTTCGTTGCGAGGTTTTGACCTCTATATGAGACGTTTTTCAAAGACTGCATTCATTTTAAAACAAACCATAACCTTTATTTCATCAATAAAGGTTTAAAAGCTTTACGTAGATTATCAAATAATGATAATCTAAAATATCCTGTTTGCACACGACCATTACATAATGGTTTACAATACAAATATGTTACAACAAAATAAGTTTCTTGAATGCAGTTTTTACACAATATCATACAAGCATGGACTCCAAATCTCGTCCTTATTTAAGTATGCGACAGCAGAAGCTCTTAATAATCACCTGAGAATAAACATGCTTAAAACGTCAACAAAAATGTTGGTGAGTTATAGGTTTAACCTACATATATCAAATCATAATAATAGACCACAAGATTTCATATTTCAATACACATCCCATACATAGAGATAAAAATCATTCATATGGTGAATACCTGGTAACCGACATTAACAAGATGCATATATAAGAATATCCCCATCATTCCGGGACACCCTTCGGATATGATATAAATTTCGAAGTACTAAAGCATCCGGTACTTTGGATGGGGTTTGTTAGGCCCAATAGATCTATCTTTAGGATTCGCGTCAATTAGGGTGTATGTTCCCTAATTCTTAGATTACCAGACTTAATAAAAAGGGGCATATTCGATTTCGATAATTCAACCATAGAATGTAGTTTCACGTACTTGTGTCTATTTTGTAAATCATTTATAAAACCTGCATGTATTCTCATCCCAAAAATATTAGATTTTAAAAGTGGGACTATAACTCACTTTCACAGATTTTTACTTCGTTGGGAAGTAAGACTTGGCCACTGGTTGATTCACCAACCTATAACAATTTATACATATATATCAAAGTATGTTCAAAATATATTTACAACACTTTTAATATATTTTGATGTTTTAAGTTTATTAAGTCAGCTGTCCTCGTTAGTAACCTACAACTAGTTGTCCACAGTTAGATGTACAGAAATAAATCGATAAATATTATCTTGAATCAATCCACGACCCAGTGTATACGTATCTCAGTATTGATCACAACTCAAACTATATATATTTTGGAATCAACCTCAACCCTGTATAGCTAACTCCAACATTCACATATAGAGTGTCTATGGTTGTTCCGAAATATATATAGATGTGTCGACATGATAGGTCGAAACATTGTATACGTGTCTATGGTATCTCAAGATTACATAATATACAATACAAGTTGATTAAGTTATGGTTGGAATAGATTTGTTACCAATTTTCACGTAGCTAAAATGAGAAAAATTATCCAATCTTGTTTTACCCATAACTTCTTCATTTTAAATCCGTTTTGAGTGAATCAAATTGCTATGGTTTCATATTGAACTCTATTTTATGAATCTAAACAGAAAAAGTATAGGTTTATAGTTGGAAAAATAAGTTACAAGTCGTTTTTGTAAAGGTAGTCATTTCAGTCGAAAGAACGACGTCTAGATGACCATTTTAGAAAACATACTTCCACTTTGAGTTTAACCATAATTTTTGGGTATAGTTTCATGTTCATAATAAAAATCATTTTCTCAGAATAACAACTTTTAAATCAAAGTTTATCATAGTTTTTAATTAACTAACCCAAAACAGCCCGCGGTGTTACTACGACGGCGTAAATCCGGTTTTACGGTATTTTTCGTGTTTCCAGGTTTTAAATCATTAAGTTAGCATATCATATAGATATAGAACATGTGTTTAGTTGATTTTAAAAGTCAAGTTAGAAGGATTAACTTTTGTTTGCGAACAAGTTTAGAATTAACTAAACTATGTTCTAGTGATTACAAGTTTAAACCTTCGAATAAGATAGCTTTATATGTATGAATCGAATGATGTTATGAACATCATTACTACCTTAAGTTCCTTGGATAAACCTACTAGAAAAGAGAAAAATGGATCTTGCTTCAACGGATCCTTGGATGGCTCGAAATTCTTGAAGCAGAATCATGACACGAAAACAAGTTCAAGTAAGATCATCACTTGAAATAAGATTGTTATAGTTATAGAAATTGAACCAAAGTTTGAATATGATTATTACCTTGTATTAAAATGATAACCTACTGTAAGAAACAAAGATTTCTTGAGGTTGGATGATCACCTTACAAGATTGGAAGTGAGCTAGCAAACTTGAAAGTATTCTTGATTTTATGTAACTAGAACTTGTAGAATATATGAAGAACACTTAGAACTTGAAGATAGAACTTGAGAGAGATCAATTAGATGAAGAAAATTAAATAATGAAAGTGTTTGTAGGTGTTTTTGGTCATTGGTGTATGGATTAGATATAAAGGATATGTAATTTTGTTTTCATGTAAATAAGTCATGAATGATTACTCATATTTTTGTAATTTTATGAGATATTTCATGCTAGTTGCCAAATGATGGTTCCCACATGTGTTAGGTGACTCACATGGGCTGCTAAGAGCTGATCATTGGAATGTATATACCAATAGTACATACATCTAAAAGCTGTGTATTGTACGAGTACGAATACGGGTGCATACGAGTAGAATTGTTGATGAAACTAAACGAGGATGTAATTGTAAGCATTTTTGTTAAGTAGAAGTATTTTGATAAGTGTATTGAAGTCTTTCAAAAGTGTATAAATACATATTAAAACACTACATGTATATACATTTTAACTGAGTCGTTAAGTCATCGTTAGTCGTTACATGTAAGTGTTGTTTTGAAACCTTTAGGTTAACGATGTTGTTAAATGTTGTTAACCCAATGTTTATAATATCAAATGAGATTTTAAATTATTATATTATCATGATATTATCATGTATGAATATCTCTTAATATGATATATATACATTAAATGTCTTTACAACGATAATCGTTACATATATGTCTCGTTTAAAAATCATTAAGTTAGTAGTCTTGTTTTTACATATGTAGTTCATTGTTAATATACTTAATGATATGTTTACTTATCATAGTATCATGTTAACTACATATATATCCATATATATGTCATCATATAGTTTTTACAAGTTTTAACGTTCGTGAATCACCGGTCAACTTGGGTGGTCAATTGTCTATATGAAACATATTTCAATTAATCAAGTCTTAACAAGTTTGATTGCTTAACATGTTGGAAACATTTAATCATGTAAATATCAATCTCAATTAATATATATAAACATGAAAAAGTTCGGGTCACTACATAAAAGGTGATTTGAGGGTCGAGGGTTTTAATGGCCCTAGACTATCTGGGTTAGTGTTAAGCCGCACCGCGGCTTGGAGGCCCGCACCGCGGGTGGCACCTGATCAGAATTCTGGGCAGTTTTTCAAGTGTTAAGTCGAGCCAAACTTCAAACAACCACAATTAATGAACCGTAAACACTCAAAACACATACCATACATCGTTGGAAAGGTAATTTAACAAGGAATACAAATAAGAACATATCATAAAACAAAACTAACATTTACAACAAATAAATCCTCGTCGAATGATCTTTAAAAGTTCATCATTAAAGTTTCAAGTTCATAAAATGCATTTCATGATTCGGGAATCCAATTTACACATACGATATGCCGTTTCGAAGGTAATTTAACATACATTGCAACTAAACACTTGATAATAATGTTTCATAGCATTCAATGCATCAAAAATTTAATTTAAAAGCGATCAAACCCTAACCAAGAATCATGAATTTAACATTTATGTTAATGAAGTTTTTCCAAGTCAACCTACATACCAAAACGAAGCTAATGATGCTAGTAACACTTTTAATACACGAGCTTTAACATTTAACAACATTAAATCACCCAAAACTCAAGATTAAACAAACCCTTTTTCAAGTTCATGCTAGTTTATGAAAAATAACAAGATCGAGCAAATAAATCACATATTCATGTTAGATTCGAGCCATAGACACTAACTAACACACTTTTAAGTTTAGAGGTCTAATTTATGAAAATTAGAGATTTTGAAAAGCTTACCCTAAGCTATGAAATTGGTACCAAATATGCAATTTGTTTTTATTATAGCTTCTTGATTCGAATTTAGATGATGAATTAGTGATGAAGATGAAAATGGGTTTTGGTAACTAGAGAGAAAATGGAGGTGGGAGGTGGGAGATGAATGAGTGGAGATGAGATGGGGTTGACTAGTTGACCTAGTCAACTAGTTTGGCCCCCTGACAACTTTGGTCCCTCGAGTTTAAAAGCGAGTGCGTGAATTCTAAATACGCTAGGGTAACGAGAGATGTTATAATTTGTCATACCCCCAATTAGGGCCGGGGAAATATGACTTCACAATATCATAGCACAAGTATGTATAAATGAGAACGACTCTAAATGAGATGTTTTATAACAAAATTTGAATTTGCAACGGAAACATAATAATATTTTGCATAATGAAATTCATATGTAAATAACAAATGATAAGTCTAATATGTGGACTCCAATGCAATAGCTAACTAAGCATCATAGGGCAGCACACAAGCTAATCTTCACATGAGACAAACATGCTTAAATTATCAACACAATAGTTGAGTGGACATCATAGGTTTAACAATCATAATAAGTTTTTAGACCACAAGATTTAGTTCAAAACATCAAAATATCGATATGCCATGAGTTATAATATCGAACTAAACATTAACCCCTGATACTGTACGGGTGTCGGCAATTATTATTATGTACCCCCTTGACGATCACGCCAATGGGTAGAGACGTCACTCTCAATAGGCCTACTCACAATAATTAAGCTTGCAAAATTTAAATTCCAGCAATTAACGATATTATGGCGGGGATTTGCATGTAACAATAAATACATGTTTAAAAAAAGTCTCACGAAGTTGCATATCAAATTCATGTTATGCGAGGTGTATACGAAATAGTTATATTTTTATTGCGAAATACTATTAAATACGATACAATTTTACACAAGTTATTTATTTATTTATAGAGTGGATATACCTAAACCTTGCTACAACACTATAGGCAGTGTACCTAATCATAAAGTAGTGTAGTTTTTAGTAAGTCCGGTTCGTTCCGCAGGGAGCTAGCCAAGTTAACGCTATATATTTTTTTTTCAAAACTATATTTGTATATATATATATATATATATATATATATATATATAATATATATATATATATATATATATATATATATATATATATATATATATATATATATATATATATATAAGTATTATTATTATTATTATTATTATTATTAGTATTATTATTATTATTATAAAAAGGGGGTTTTACCGTTTAGTGACCGGTTTGTCTATTTTATGTCTTAAGTCGCAATTAAAACCTAATGTAAAATATTAAATATAAATACAACTTAATTTAAAGCGTAAAGTAAATAACGATAAATAAAATTACGATAATTAAAAGTGCGATAAATAAAATGACGATAAATAAAATTGCGATAATTAAAAGTACGATGAGATATAAAATAAAGGAATTATGCTTATTTAAACTTCCGTAATCATGATGTTCGACGTGTTGATTTTAATTTATTACCATGGGTTAATTGTCCTTTGTCCTGGATTATTCGATATGTCCATACAGTTTTGTCCATAATAGTCCATCGGTCATAATTATAAAGTGCGAGGATTTTCATCAAATTAACCTTATATCCGAAGTCAAATATTTCAAGTAATTGGGGATTCGAACTGTAACAAGGTCTTAATACTTTGTTTAATGAATACACCAGGTTATCGACTGCGTGTAATCCAAGGTTTTACTACTTTGTTAACAATTACACCAATTACCCTTGAATGTAATCCACCCCTGTTTTAATAAGTCCATTAACTATTAATTCATCCCCGTGTCCGGTCAAATGAAAAATAATTTGTATTCATAAATATCCCGCCCACCGTACCCGATTAAGCGTATGTGGTTATATATAGATACGTCAAATTGTAACCTTTATATTAAATTAAAGAGGTATCGTTTAGTTAATATAAAGCCCATTAATAGCCCATAGTCTAATTTCCACAAGTGTCATCCTTTTGTCCAAACCCCAATTATGGTACAATGCCCAATAACCCCGTCTTTAATATTTAGCCCAACATCACGATTACTTCTGCTTAAATAAGCATAATAATAACTTAGCTACGAGACATTAATTTAAAAAGGTTGAACATAACTTACAATGAGTATTAATCGCGTAGTGTTACACGGACAGAATTTCGACTTACAAACTTAAAACATTCGCTAACATAACCTTATTATTATTAAACTTTAATATTAAAATTATAATTAAAATATAAATATAAATATATATTTAAGAGAGTGAAATATAGATTAGAAAAAGGTGTGTTAAATTCGGCCAGAATTCGTGAAATTTATAAGACATGACATGCTACAGTGTGCCATGCGATCGCATGGATTTTCTTCCTCCAGGCCATGCGATCTCATGGCCGTCATTTCCTGCTCACAAAGCACAATAAACGTGGGCTGATCGTATTTATAATAATATATAATATAATATATATAATTTTATATAATTATATATATATTATATTATATTCTTGTACTCCGTTGACTTGTAATTTTAGCTCCGTTGCGTCACGCGTTGATAGTTGGTTCATGTCCCAGTTCCAGATTTTTGAACGTCTTTGCGTACAATTTAATATCTTGTACTTTGCGTTTTACGGCTCGTACTCTTTTAACTTTTAGATGTTTCTCATCAATAATTTGAACCACATTGATTGTACTTTGTACTTTTTAGCGTTTTGGTCATTTGCGTCTTCAAATCGTCGAATCTGTCTTTTGTCTTCACCTTTTAATATTTAAACGAATATCACTTGTAAATAGAACAATTGCAACTAAAAGCTTGTCTTTCTTGAGGGATAATGCTATGAAATATATGCTCGTTTTTAGCATTATCAAATATTCCCACACTTGAGCGTTGCTTGTCCTCAAGCAATATAGAACTTGAATATAAACATACTTGAATCACTTCTTTATTCTTCACACTTTGTACATTAGTGATTTCTATACGGTCGGTATGAACAATGATAGTAACGTTGTGGTTTACAGTCCCACATGACTATGAAAATTTAGATCCTTTAGGAAATTGGATCTTTATGAAAACATTTGATCTTTTCAAAATTCAATCTAGGTTTTACCCTAGATAAGTTTTCCGGAATAACCCTTCACCGGTGTTTGCAAATTGTTTTTGTGGGTTTTAGATTTAAAAATTTTAGCTCAAAACTTATGGTTTTGTGTCACCCACTTGCTAACCTTGTATTAGGAAAACAACACGTCCAGTTTACTTGCTCCGTATATTACCTTTCAGTAAACTACCGTCCGGTTGTAAAGGAAAGCGTTGAACAAGCAACTGTTAAGGCAATGTCTAATGACATGCTTTTGATTATGGTCTATATCGTGTCGGATGCAATTACTATCCTTTTTAGGAGCAATAATAAAGATTACCCAATAGTTTTTCGGTCTGGCACAAGGTCCTGTCTTCGACCATGCTATGTAACCACCATTCTTACGGTTGACACCCGATTTGGTTCAGGTGACCTAATGAATTCCAGGTGAATTCCTAGGATTTTACGTTCAATGGTAATGAATGCATTGAAAATGGGTTTTCAGAAAACAAATCGGTTTGTAATTTAATCAAAATATTTTCTCGTTCAAGCTCGAGTTTAGATATCATTGAATTCCATGAGTTTGTAATTCTCAATCTTTAAGGTCAATCTCAAGAATTGAGTAATATCAGGCTTAAATGCTGATTTTTGATCTTTAAGGAGATTATCCTTTCTGGGGATCTGATTCATTAGTCTTATAAGCTAATTTGCGCGGTGCCCCCCATTGTACGAGACAGACCCTCTCATGGTTTGGATAAGTCTGACCACTTGGCGACCCTATTTGATGCCGAGGTCCGTGGATTTCCAGCTGATTTTCGAGAAAACTTTTCAAGGTTTTTCGTAGACTCTACAACTGGTCTGGACGACAACTTCCTGTCTTTATTAAGAAGCGCGTGTCTTTTTTCTCAGAAGACTGTACTTCCTTATAAATTCTATTTATATTACAATAAACTGGGTAAAATTGATTAATATTGTCCAAAACAAAAGTATCTTTAATTATTTGTACAAAAATATGTGATATATGTTCTAAATAACTTGGTAAATTTTTTCCACACTTGGCTTTTATTTTCTTTTCTTTGCCTTTTTATTCTCCTATATTCAATTTTAAATGAATTCAAACATTTTGGGTTGTTTCTCAATTTATGTCCTTTCCGAGGTAACAATAATTTCAGTGTTAACACCTAGTTTTATCGTTCATAAATATGTATAAACATGATTTTGAATTCATTTATTTGAAAATTTTTAAAAATTTTACTAGAATTGGGTAGTCAGTATATAAGACTAGGGCTGTTCTTTATTATCAGAGAGCACTAGATTCTAATACAACTACTGCGTTACTAGTATTTTTAATGGTAACCAAGTGTTTAAATTAAAATTTTAAAACCCGAAAGAATTTAACCCATTCCCACACTTAAGATCTTGCAATGCCCTCATTTGCAAGAAATCAGTAACAATTTAAATTATTGAGGGTGATTAGTGTAAAAAGAAGATTAAAATTTTACCAAAGTTTCCAAACATATTGTTGTATGCTTTGAATGATAAATGGTGCACTTTATTTGTTCATTCCGTCTGTTGTTACATCACACTTGTTTTTTTGTTTTATCGTCAAAACTAGTAGCTTTTGCTGAACTTAATGCCAGTCTTTAAAAATGCGCTGTTTTACCCTGTTGTGTACATGAGATAAAATACATATAATACAAATATAAACATGCATGGTAATTTGAATTGGGACTTAATATCCCACTTTAATCAATCAAATATTATTAAAAATATACGCCCCTCTTTTGGGTAAAGTAATTTCGGCTATATTACCTAGTTTTACTCCTGACGAATTTTTGAAATATTTTGAATTGATTGATTAAAGATATTTATACCTTATGAATAAACGGTAAATTTTGCAGTGATGTAATAAATTTTTGTATGATATCAATAATTTCGGTTTCGCATACCTAATTTTATTGAATATCAATTTAATACTTTATAGCAAACGATTCAGCGTTTATTATCAAAAGGTTAAAAGCAATAAATAAAAATAAAAATAAAACTGTACACACTTACCTGTGAGATAGAATTCTTAGAGACCTGCTTTAGCTGACTCATAGGAGAGTCGTGTAATTTGGTTTTCCATAGCTACATAAGCGTAACCTCGATTCTTTAATAACTTTTCTTCTAAAAATATGAACGGTCCTTCTCTGCATAGAGTAACAAATTCGGTATTTGAATATGTTTGATTGTTCGAACATTTACCTTCGTGTGACCATTTTCCGCATTTATGACATCTTTCAAGGTGTCGTGCTCTTCTTTTTGTTGTGGATTTTGATTTTCCTTTACCAAAATGTGTCTTATGATGATCTTTCCTGAGTTCTTTCCTCACTTCGTCCATTTTGCCTCTTATGAATGATACCAGTTCACTCGAAAAGATGTTATTATTACATTTAGTAATCATAGCGTGTAGTAGTAGACCATGGTTCAGATCAAAGGAATTCTTCATCTCGTAAAACCTAAAAGAAATAAAAAAATTCAGAATGGAGGGAGAAGACTAGTTCTTTAGGGTCTGCAAGGGAAAGATCATTCGGATTCCATTTTCAAAAACTACACGAAAACAGAAAATCTAACTCTAACAGAAATATATATTATCCTTAAAAAGACTTGATTCTCCCCACACTTAGTTAGCTGTGGTGTTGAAATTATGATTAATTTCATTGTCAACTTCCATCGGACCTTGTATGTAATGTTTAACTCTGTGACTATTAACTTTAAATTCAATCCCATTTGAATTTATCAACTCTATTGTTCCATATGGGAAAACTCTTTTGACTATGAATGGTCCAGACCATCTTGATTTCAATTTTCCAAGAAATAGCTTGAATCTTGAATTGAAAAGAAGAACTCTGTCTCCTTCTTTAAATTCTTTTAAACTTCTGATTCTTTTATCATGCTATTTCTTTGTTCTTTCCTTATAGATTAACGAATTTTCATATGCTTCATGTCTCAATTCTTCTAATTCATTTAATTGACTTAACCGTAGACGTCCAGCTTCATGTAAATCAAGATTACATGTCTTCAAAGCCCAAAATGCTTTGTGCTCAATTTCTACTGAAAGGTGACATGCTTTTCCGTAAACAAGTTTAAAAGGTGTGGTTCCAATTGGAGTTTTGTAGGCTGTTCTAAAAGCCCAGAGTGCATCCTCCAATTTCATGGACCATTCCTTCGGATTTTATCCTACGGTTTTCTCTAGAATACGTTTTAATGCTCGGTTGGTATTTTCAACTTGTTCACTTGTTTGTGGATGATAAGCGGTTGAGATTTTATGAGTTACTCCATATCATTTGAGAACTTTTTCAAGTTGATTATTATAAAAATGAGTACCCCGATCACTTATTAAAGCTTTCGGTGTTCCGAACCTTGCACAAAGACGTTTTAAGAAGTTGACTATAACTCGTGCATCGTTAGTCGGGAGAGCTTGTGCTTCTGCCCATTTAGATACATAATCAATGGCAACGAGAATGTAGAGATTATTATGAGATTTTGGAAATGGACCCATAAAGTCAATACCCCAAACGTCAAATACTTCACATACTTGAATGACATTTTGTGGCATTTCATCACGTTGACTTATTTTTCCGGCCCTTTGACATGCATCACAGGATTTATAAAGAAGGTGCGCGTCTTTGAAAATTGTAGGCCAATAGAATCCAGCGTCGTAAACTTTTCTTGCTGTGAGTTAATGCCCTCCTGTTGGTCCTGTGTGACAATGGTTTAAGATTTGACTAGCTTCATCTCCGAATACGCATCGGCGTATTATTCCATCGGGACAACTTTTGAATAAATGTGGATCTTCCCAGAAATAGTATTTTATATCACTAAAAAATTTCTTTCGTTTTTGGTACGACAACCCTTTTTCAAGGAATCCACATACTAAGTAGTTTGCATAGTCTGCAAACCATAGAATTTCATTATAATAGATTCTCAATAGATATTCATCAGGAAAGTTGTCTTGTATGGCCGATTCATTTAGAACTTCTGATTCGGAATTTTCAAGACGAGAAAGATGATCAGCGGCGAGATTTTCTGCTTCCTTTTTGTCTCGGATTTCAATATCGAATTCTTATAAGAGTAAGATCCAACAGATTAATCGTGGTTTGGAATCTTGTTTTGAAAATAGGTATCTAAGAGCAGAATGGTCGGTATAGACCACCGTTTTAGCTAGAACGAGATATGAACGAAATTTGTCAAAAGTAAAGACAATAGCAAGGAGTTCTTTTCAGTAGTTGTGTAATTTGTTTGTGCTCCTTGTAACATCTTACTAGCGTAATAAATAGGTTGAAATCATTTTCAATCCTTTGTCCTAAAATGGCTCCCATTGCAAAATCACTTGCATCGCACATGAGTTCAAATGGTAGATTCCAATTTGAAGTTATCATGATTGGCACATTAGTGAGTTTTTCTTTAAGAATATTAAAAGATTTGATGCATTCATCTAAAAAGATGAATGGAGCATCCTTTTCTAGGAGTTTATTCATAGGAGTGGTAATTTTAGAAAAGTCTTTTATGAAACGTCGGTAAAAACCGGCATGCCCTAGCAAAACTCCTAACTCCTCTAACATTGGTGGGATGTGGAAGTTTAGCAATTACATCTACTTTAGCTCTATCCACTTCAATTCCTTCCTTTGAAATTTTATGACCAAGAACGATGCCTTCTTTAACCGTGAAATGGCATTTCTCCCAATTAAGAACCAGATTTGATTGTTCGCATCTAATAAGCATTCGTTCAAGATTAACTAGACATGTTTCAAAAGTATCACCGAAGACTGAAAAGTTATCCATGAAAATTCCATCCATTCTTCTATCATGTCGTGAAAAATTGCCATCATGCACCTTTGAAAGGTTGCAGGGGCGTTGCAAAGTCCAAATGGTATGCGTTTGTAAGCAAAAGTACCATAAGGGCACGTGAATGTAGTTTTCTCTTGGTCCTCGGGTGCTATTGGAATTTGAAAATATCCGGAGAAACCGTCAAGAAAACAATAGTAACTGTTTTCAGCTAACCTTTTCAACATTTGATCAATGAAAGGTAAGGGAAAGTGATCTTTTCTGGTGGCGTCATTTAATTTTCTATAATCAATACAAACACGCCATCCTGTTACAGTCCTAGTAGGAATAAGCTCATTTTTTTCATTTGTGATGACAGTCATGCCACCCTTCTTAGGTACACATTGAACTGGGCTTACCCATGGACTATCAGAGATTGGATAAATTAAACCTGCATCTAGCAGTTTAATAATTTCTTTTTTAACAACATCTTGCATATTAGGATTTAGTCTTCGTTGGTGTTGCACATACGTTTTATGACCTTCTTCCATAAGGATTTTATGTGTGTAATACAAAGGACTTATGCCTTTAATGTCATGAATCTTCCATGCAATAGCTGGTTTATGAGCTTTTAGTACAGAAATGAGTTGAGATTTTTCATTTTCTGTAAGAGAAGACGATATTATTACAGGTAATTCAGATTCACCATGTAAATAAGCATATTCCAAATGGTTTGGAAGTGGCTTTAACTCTAATGTCGGTGGTTCTTCTATCGATGATTTGTATCGATATCTGTCTTTCTCTTTTAGCATTTGAAGTTCTTCTGTTGTTGGTTCATATTCACTAGCCATAAGTGCGGCTAACATTTCAGCTTCATCAATTGGTTCAGTTCCTTCTCCTAAAGAACATTCTCCTGTTCCTTGTAATTCTGGAAATTCTTCTAATAATTCTGCATGTGAATCTATAGTTTGAATATAATAACATGTATCATCTGTAGATTGCGGTTGTTGTATGGCTCTATCAACAGAAAAGGTAACACTCTCGTCCTCTATACTTAGGGTCAGTTTCTTACCGAACACGTCTATTATTGCTTTAGCCGTGTTTAAGAATGGTTTTCCTAATATAAGAGGAACTCGAGAATCTTCTTCCATGTCCAGAATAACTAAATCTACTGAAAATACTAAAGTACCAACTTTAACTAGCATGTTCTCCATTATCCCTCTAGGATATTTTACTGGTCGATCGGCTAGTTGTATGCTTATTCGTGTTGGTTTTAATTCTCCGAGGTCTAGTTTAGCGTATAGTGAATACGGCATTAAATTTATACTAGCACCTAAGTCTGCCTTCTATTGAACTAAGACTACCCAGAAAACATGGAATTGTGAAACTTTCTGGATCTGAGAGTTTTTCTGGTAGTTTATTCAACAGTACTGCAGAACAATTAGCATTCATTATAACAGCCGAGAGTTCTTCCATTTTCTTTCTATTTGTGATTAGATCTTTCAAAAATTTAGCATATCTTGGCATTCCTGATATCACATCAATGAAAGGAAGATTTACATTTATTTGTTTAAACATATCCAGGAATTTGGATTGCTCGGCTTCAAGTCTTTCTTTTCTTATTTTACTTGGGTAAGGAAGCGGTGGTTGGTATGGTTTAACATAAGGCTTTGCCTTAACTGTGTTATCTTCATTAACCTTTTCAACTACCGGTTCTTTTTCCTTTTCTTGCTCAGATTGTGATTCTTGTGGAGTAGGAGTAGAGTCATCAGAAATTACAGGTATTTCAGGCGGTTTAAGTGTAATACCACTTCTCGTGGTAATTGCTTTAGTTGTTTCATTCTGGGGGTTAGCATTTGTATCGCTAGGTAGACTCACTGGTTTTCTTTCACCTATCAACCTTGCTAGGTTGCTTACTTCTTGTTCCAGATTTTGAATAGAAGCTTGTTGATTTCTAAATGCTTGAGCATTTTGTTCATTAGTTTGTTTCTGAGATGTGAAAAACTGCGTTTGAGATTCAACTAGCTTTGATATCATATCTTCTAAATTTGGCTTTTTATCATCAGTTTGTGGTGGTTTAATTGGAAAAATAGGTCTTTGCTGATTGTAAGTATTATTAGATATTTGTTGATTATTGTATGGAATATTTCGGTTATAATTCTGATTGTAGTTTGGTCTTGGCGGTTGATAATTATTCTGATAATTATTTCCAGGCCTTTGGTTCATGTATGAAACATTCTCTCTTTGTTCCATTGTTTGTTCAATCCTGAGACAATCTTTTGTCAAATGTGGTCCTCCACACTGCTCACAACTAATTCATATAGCGTGAATATCTTTAGTCATCTTTTCCATTCGTCTCTCGAAAGCATCTATCTTTGCAGAAATGGAATCAAAGTCATGGCTAGAATCGGCTCTAGCCGCTTTAGATGATCTAACGATGTCTTTTTCTTGATGCCACTCATGTGAGTGGGAGGCTGTGTTATCAATAATTTTGTAAGCTTCAGTTGCGGTTTTCTTCATAATGGAACCACCAGCTGCTATGTCGATGTCTTTTCTTATAGTGATGTCACATCCTTGGTAGAATATTTGTACTATTTGATAAGTGTCTAAACCATGTTGCGGACATCCTCTTAACAACTTTTCAAATCTGGTCCCATAGATTTAATTTTCTTCATTTGTTCCCAAACATATCATAGTTTATATAATTGATACATTTATTATATATATATATATATATATATATATATATATATATATATATATATATATATATATATATATATATATATATATATATATATATATATATATATATATATATATTTTTACTGTAAATATAATATTTATACATTTCATTTTGACCATAATATTAACATTAATAATAATAATAGTTATTAGGGTTTGGGTTTAATATTTAATATTAAATGGTATTAGGTTTTAGTATTTAATGTATAGGGTTAGGTTTAGGGTTTTAAATAATATTAGGGTTTTAGTATTAATTACTCCATTTACTATATCCAGATAACAACCCTAGTTATAATGTACAAACAAACAATGAACCATAAGGGCATTTATGTCATTTCATTAAGGAAAAATGAGGGTTGTTATATAATTAAATAACGAGAAGTATTAAAACGCTAGTCAATGGAAGATACGAATTAAGATAACGAACGATATTTTTTTTTTAAAAAGACGGACGTTAAAATAAATTAACAGAAAAAGGCGGGTTATTACATTACCCACACCTTAAAAGAAATTTCGTCCCGAAATTTAGTTGAAAATAGTAGTCGTTGTTTCTTCCTCAAGACCTTGCGTTGCCAATCCTACGAAGAAGTGAGGGTACTTCCTTTTCATTTGATCTTGTCTTTCCCACGTAAACTCGGGTCCTCTTTTGGCATTCCAACGAACTTTGACAATCGGGATTTTACTTTGTTTTTACAGTTTGGTTTCACGATTCATAATTTCAACCGGTTCTCCTATGAAGTGGAGTTTGTCATCGGTAGTAAGCTCATCGAAAGGAATAACAAGTTCTTGTTCCGCAAGACACTTCTCTAAGTTTGATACATGGAATGTAGGATAAATGGAGCTCAATTGAGTCGGAAGATCGAAACGGTAAGCAACGGGTCTAATACGCTCCAAGATTTTAAAAGGATCAAAATATCGCGGATTTAGCGTTCTACATTTTCCGAAACGGATTACACCTTTCCAAGGTGCGATTTTTAATATTACGCGGTCACCCACTATGAATTCGAGAGGGTTACATTTAACATCGGCATAGCTCTTTTGGTGACTACGGGTCGTCTTGAGCCTTTCTTGGATTTGAATGATCTTAACGGTTATTTCATGAATGAGTTCGGATCCGGTGATTTGCTTGTCGCCCAACAATTAGGAGAACGACATTTGCGGCTATATAAAACTTCGAAAAGGTACGGCGTTTATACTCGAATGATAACTATCATTGTAAGAGGAATCGGCTAAAGGCAACAATACAAGTTCGTAATATGTCTTCCAAGGTTTGAATCGTACGTTTGCTTGGTCTGTCGGTTTGTGGATGGTACGCGGTACTCATGTCTAAACATGTTTCCAAGGCTTTTTGTAAGTCTAGAAGTGAAACGAGTATCTCGATCCGAAATAAATGACAATGGCACACCGTGTCGAGATAGAATTCCTATAATGTATAGTTGTACAAGTCTTTCCCATCTTGTCAGTTTCTGAAAGACATTTGTTGGAACAAGTTTCTTATCGGTTTCTGAAAAAAGTTTGTTAAGACTATTCACCCTCGTGGTGAATACTAGTATAACGTGAAGAGTCTCTCTCTCCATTGAGAATTTAGATAAAAGATTTCCTTACATAGAAGTACGAGTGTAATGCGTGAGGAGTTTCCGCCTCGATGTGAGCATATCAAGCATTTTGTAGTTCGTCGATAAAACTGTGCGAAAACGAGATAGTATACACGTATAACATATGTTTTGAAGTTGAAAGAATTGGTCGTTTATTCATAAACATCAATATGATTTGGCGATAATCAAAGGTGTGTCCTTGGTATGGTTGTTATCAATATTCACGGAGTTTTCGAATGTTCAAAATAAAAAATAAAGTCATGTACATGGCACATGGTGGTGACTAGGTTGATCGAGTCCAATCACCATCACGAGTCATTAGAACTTTGGTATGAATTACCATAATATAACCACATTGATCGAGTGTCGTTATATTACGCTAACTCATACCTCCATTCTCACATCACTCCATATAATCAAGTTCGCGTAATCGTGAAAATTTAAAATGAACAAAGTGTAACGACATCTGTAACGACCCTGGAATTTCCAACGTTTATTTATTAATAATTATTATTATTAATACGTGTGATTAAACGAATGTATGTTACTACATTTACATGTTGCCATGATTGCCCGAACTTGACTTTAATTGCCCGAAACGTCTTTGTGACACCCGGAACTTGCACGAATAATATTTTCAAGTATTATTTACATTCATGATTAGTTTTATTAATCATTTTAAGTAACTATGGTGATTAGTTAGTTACTTGGGCTTTAATTGGGTTTATTTGTTAATTAAGTGAACTTGGGCTTTATTAGTGAAATGGACTTATGACCTTGGGCTTACAAGCCCACCCTACCCATTTTAATGGATTAACTAACCCACTAAGACATGTAAATGGTAATTAGATCATGAACTAGTTAGTTAAAGAAGACTTGGAATCTAGTTTCACACCTTCCCCATGCATGCACCCTTAATATCCACACTTTTAAGCTTTAGCATCTAAGTAACCATTGAACACTTCTCCCTCCCTCCTAAATTCTGCTGCAGCCATGATTTGGTGAGAGCACAAGAGGGATTCAAATCTTTTTTTTTTTACTACTTCATTCACTAGTTTCATTTACACTTCACACACACATTACTTGCATCTTATTTTCTCTCTTTACTTTCTCTCTTTTCTCTTCATACTTGTAAGTATTATGAAGTTCTTTTCTCTTCTTCTTTTCTTTACAAAACCAAACCTAAAGCACTCTTAATCATCATCATCATTTGTTGTTGTTTGATACTTGTCTTGTTAGTTACTTATTAGTTGTTATTAATTACTTACTTTGTAGTTACTTGTTACTTAATTACTAGCTTTCAAGAATCAAACTTACTAGTTTGATTCTTCATAATATCTTGTATTTTCAAGAACATACAAGAACAAACTACCTGGTTATGTTCTACATACATTATGTCAAAAGATTTAAAGTTCTTGTGTTGTAACTTATACTTGAAGTACATGAAGTGAACTTAATGTTTACTTTCTAAATCTTTAAAGTATGAAACTCATGAACTTATTTACTTGATTATTTAGTTTTACTTGCACTTTAATTTTATGATTTTGGTTGTTGTTGGTCAAGTACTACAAGTTAGTCTTGATCTCATATCTCTTGGAACTTAAAGTTAACTTAAAAGTTCAAGAACATATAAATGAGTTTTCTTTAAAAATAACTTTGTATACTTATGCTTGATCTAGACTTTTGAGTCTTGGATCTTCAAGATCTAACTAAGAACTATGTTCTACATCTTAAGATCTTGATTAGTTAGTTTACTTTCAAGATTGTAACTTGTTATTAGCTTTAAAGTTCATATAGGTGTTAGATCTAAGACTTTGATGTAACTTTGGTTCATCAAACTTCATACAACTCTTAAGTGAGTTGTGCTTCATGTCTTAGACTTGCATTAGGGTTATGATGGTCAAGACTTGGTTAAGATAATGTAGATACATCAATGAGTTATACACTTGAAGCTATATGCATCAAGGACGAGAACCATGATGAACATCAAGCACCAAGACCACCGGAACTCACTTAAACTTACTGTTTCTGTCCAAAACCTACTGACCTGCTGTTTCTGTAATAGACCAGTAGACCTGGGCTGTTCTAACCATGATTTTTAGATAGAACTTTTTGAGTAGATAACTTTTCATATAGGACTCGTCTTAATCCGAGTTACGGTTTAGGATTTATGGCCCTCCGATCGTCACTATGTCCTTTAACGTTGTGCAGAAATTTCTGACCTACTCGCACTTAGACCGTCTCCACGGTCAAACCAAGACGAGTTGGCTTCTGTAAATTTTACCACACTTAAAGGACTCATATACGGAGCCATGTCCACTGGTCTCACCTTGTTTCAGTAAGGGTAGAGGCCGTGGTGACTGATCGAAGTCAGCCTTTGTTTTAAGCTACTTTCATAAACGAAACCTACTTTACGTCTTTTGTTTGATGATGAATGATGATGACCTTTATGACCTTAATTACATACTTTTAAACCTATTAAGATGAATTACTGACTTAGTACTATTTGCCTTAGGTTGAGGACCTTCGGACCGATTACTTGCACACCTTTTCCGAACCGACTTTACACATTATCATTGTGAGTTATAGCATTTCCTTTTTACTTTAACTTATTTTGGGAACTGAGAATACATGCGGATTTTATGTTTTACATACTAGGCACGAGTACTTAAACTTATATATGTGTGGGTTATACAACGGCATAAACATTCCCTTTAGCTCGGTAACGTTTAATCATTGGTTTTTGAACCGTGAACGCAAATCTTAGATATGGATCCATAGGGTTTGACATCCCCACTCGGGCTAGTCGCGCTAGCATTTAACGAGTGTTTAATACTTCGTAGACATACGCACTTGCCAAGTGTACTTTCAGGGGGTATAAACGTTAAGTTAGTTACCAAGTGCCCACGGTTAACATATACTTTATCATACTGTTTTGAAACGCTCTTTGTAGCACTGAAATCTCGTGGCCTACCTTACATACTGTTATACTTAAACTATAGCTCACCAACCTTTGTGTTGATGTTTTTAAGCATGTTTTTCTCAGGTGCTTGAGGTTAGCTTCCGCTGTGTACTAGTCGTGCTGTAGACACCCGCTGCTTAGAGTTGTCATCGCATGAACTACTTTATTTTGCATTCAAACATTCGTACTTTTGAACTATGACTTGTAACGACCAATGTGGTCACATACACTTATTATTTGCTTCTACTTAGTGAATCATGCTTTTGAAATGTAAAACATTTGATGTCGGTTATGACATCACCTTTTTATCGTGAACGCAACTTCTTTAATTACAGCATATAGTACTTAACCTTGTAATGATCCTGTTGTTGATGATTCGTACACGATGGTTTTGTACGGGGCATCACATTTGGTATCAGAGCATTGGTTGTAGGGAATTAGGTTGCATTAGTGAGTCTAAGACCGACCCGAGTAGGATTCACTAATAGGACTAATCTACAACTTGCTAGTTTACTTGTTTCCGCTGAACTTACTGCATGCTGCTGCTTACTTTTTCCGCTATATGCCATATGCTACTACATGATTTCACTACTGCATGATGCTACTTGCTTTCGATTGCATGCTACTTTCATACGAATTACTGTTATTGCCATGCTAGTTACCGTTATACATGATTTAAACTGTTGGGATATTATTTGCTTGCTTTATGACATACTGACATGGAAAATTTATTTTTCCTTGTTTAGATGTCAGATGTTCCACCTGCTGGCATTTCGGGCAGTACAGACTCAGACCCCGTCGCCCTACCTACTGCTACACCTGCTGCTGCTACTGCTGATACACCGGCCCCGACACCCACTAGTAATCCCGGCGCTTCTACTTCCGGAGCTGGTACTAGTGCACCTGCCCCAGTGTCTGCTCCCGGACCCTTGAGGTCACAGCCCCGCATTGGTGGTATTGAGATCCCCGCGGAGTTCGGGGAAGGGCCGTTTCGTAACCACATGCGCACGCCTTGCCGACGCACTCCATACGGACGTTTAGTCGTGATTCCGCCAGGCAGACACAGACAGTTGTTGGCCGCCTTCGGACGCTTCGGATTACCAGCTCAGCCACCGGTGTCACCACCACACGATTCGGATGACTCATCATCCGCCAATTCTTCATCATCAGACGACTCCAGCGATGATGAGGATCCTTCTGATAGACCTATTCAGGCACCCTCCACCTCGCCGAAGAAGCGGTACCGTTTCGACGGCACCGTCATTCCAGGGGTGAATGGAGGTCGTGCTTTTACTGACGCATTTGGCCATCGTCGTAGGGTTACTGCTCGTAAACGAGTTGTGCCATACCCTGCCGACCCACAGATACGTAAGGTTCCCCGTTACGTATTGACTATTCCTGGAACCGTACCACCTAGATTTAGATATGGACCACTTACATCTAGGGACGTACCGTCTACATCCGGAGCCGGACCATCTACATCAGCACCACCGGCACCACCCGCCCCACCCGCCCTACCTGCACCGCCTGCCCCACCAGCTCCCTCTAACGAGGAACTGA
This sequence comes from Rutidosis leptorrhynchoides, assembly GCF_046630445.1. Classification (NCBI taxonomy): domain Eukaryota; kingdom Viridiplantae; phylum Streptophyta; class Magnoliopsida; order Asterales; family Asteraceae; genus Rutidosis; species Rutidosis leptorrhynchoides. Next base: position 122,359,312 of record NC_092338.1, on the reverse strand, counting down.
TGAGGGAGGTTGAGATCCTCCGAGCTCGAGTCACTGAGCTCGAGGAGCAGTTCACCCGCCTTCACCGTAGGACTTTGTATTTAGATTTCATGATGTAATCTAGATATAGTTTCATGTATTTCATATGTATTGTACGAACTTATTCAGAAGTATGAAACTTATTATTGTTAATGAATGGAACTTTGCGTTATTTAATTCTTGCACGATGTTCTATTTATATTGCTGTACGATGATTCTGTGGTATTTGTACCTAGATGCATTATTTAATAACATGTGATGTTTTGATTCCATGTTGGTCACTATATACTATATTATTACTACTAGCATGCTGGATTTTGACTTGGGTCAAAAATTTTGTTTAGAATATCATGGCTAACGGAAGATCCACACCTACCGCCGCCTAGATTGAGGACATGATCAACGAACGGGTCGCTGCAGCCCTAGCAGAAAGAAATCTCGAAGCTCCACCGCCACCACCACCGGTTATTCCACCCGTTCGAAATGGGTGTACATACAAGGAATTCCAGAGCTGTAAACCGCATAACTTCAGCGGCACCGAGGGACCAGTTGGTCTCACCAGATGGTTTGAGAAACTTGAATCAGTATTCCAAGTTAGCAACTGTTCGGAGGACAATAAGACCAAGTTTGCATCTTGCATGCTATCTGACGGTGCGCTAACGTGGTGGAACACGTTAGCTCAAGCAAAAGGTATCGATGAGGCGTATGCTACGCCATTGGAGGAATTCATGGCGGCTATAATTGATGAGTATTGTCTGAGAACCGAAATTCAGAAGATGGAAATTGAATTCATGCAGTTGAAGGCCGTAGGGAACGACCTTAACAGTTACAATCGTAGGTTTTTGGAGTTAGCACTGATGTGTCCGACCATGGTCACCCCCGAATTCAAGCGCATGGAGAAATACTTCTCGGGACTCCCTAAGTCCATCAAAGGAAATGTCACCTCATCCAAGCCACCGAATGTTCCCGAAGCAATGCGCATGGCGCATACTCTCATGAATCAGATTCTTATTGATGAGCCAAAGAAGGCTAAGTTTGAAGCTGGTAGTAGCAAAAAGAGGAAATGGGACAACAACCATAACAACCACAACAACCACAACAACCACAACAACAACAACAATAACAACAACAACAACAGGGGGAGAAACTACGATCAAACCCCCGCCAAGAGGCACAACAAAGGTGGAAATCCTAATCCCAACAACAACACCAACACCAACCCGAACTACAAAGGAACCTTACCATAATGCAAACGGTGCTACAAACACCACACTGGGTATTGCAATGTTGTTTGTGAGAAATGCCAACGGGCTGGGCATATCGGAAAAGACTGCAAGGTCACCACTTTGAATGGGAAGCCGAACACCAATGGGACAAAGAAGTGCTACGAATGTGGACAGACGGGCCATTTCAGAAATGCATGCCCCAACAAGCGAAAAGATGGCGGGCCACCCCGTGGTAGAGCTTTTAACGTTAATGCAAGGGATGCACGCGATAACCCCGACTTGGTGACAGGTATATTCACAATCAACAATCTTTTAGCTTCTGTCTTGTTTGATACTGGTGCGGATAGAAGTTATGTATGTAGACATTTTTGCGATAAGATTAATTGGTCATTAGTCCCGTTAAAAGAAAGTATGCTTGTCGAGGTCGCAAATGGAAAACTTGAAAAGGTTGAACATATTAGTCGTAGAGCTATTATCAACATAGCTGGTGCAGATTTTGAAATTGATTTGATACCTATTAAACTGGGAAATTTTGACGTGATCGTCGGTATGGATTGGTTGAGCAAGATAAAGGCCGATATAATCTGAGGAGATAAAGCACTTCGCATACCACAAGGAGATGGCGAACCACTGGTTATCTATGGAGAGAGATGTACCTCGAAGTTGAACCTCATTAGTTGCGTGAAAGCGCAAAAGATTATGAAGAAGGGACGTTTTACTGTCCTAGCACATGTGAAAGCGGTAGAAACTGAGGTGAAGAGCGTGAATGACGTTCGAATTGTGAACGAATTTTCCGATGTCTTCCCAGAGGAATTGCCTGGATTACCGCCGCAGAGAGCAGTAGAGTTTTAGATTGATTTAGTGCCAGGAGCAGCACCTGTAGCTCGCGCACCTTATAGACTCGCACCTTCCGAGATGCAAGAATTACAGAGTCAACTACAAGAGCTGTTAGACCGAGGATTTATTCAACCAAGCTTCTCGCCTTGGGACGCACCTGTGTTGTTTGTGAAGAAGAAGGACGGATCCTTCCGTATGTGTATCGACTACCGCGAACTCAACAAATTGACTATCAAGAGTCGGTATCCTCTTCCACGAATTAATGATCTTTTTGACCAACTACAAGGATCGAGTGTCTACTCAAAGATCGAATTGCAATCCGATTATCACCAGTTGAGGGTGAAGGAAAGTGACGTGATGAAAACTGCATTCAGAACCCGTTATAGTCATTATGAGTTTCTCGTGATGCCATTCGGTTTGACAAATGCACCTGCCGTGTTCATGGATCTCATGAATCGTGTCTGCAAGCCTTACTTGGACAAGTTTGTTATCGTCTTCATAGATGATATCCTCATCTACTCTAAGAGCGAAGAAGAACATGAGCAACACCTCCGATTAGTGCTTGAACTCTTAATACAAGAGCAACTTTACGCCAAATTCTCCAAGTGTGAATTTTGGTTGAAGGAAGTACAATTTTTGGGTCATGTTGTAAGTGACCAGGGTATCAAAGTTGACCCCGCCAAGATTGAAGCCATCAGCAAGTGGGAGACCCCCACTACTCCGACGCATATTCGCCAATTCCTAGGTCTCGCCGGTTATTACCGAAGATTCATCGAAGGATTTTCTCTTATTGCGCGTCCTTTGACCGCACTGACTCACAAGGGCAAGAAGTTCATTTGGAAACCCGCACACGAATCAGTGTTTCAAAATTTGAAGAAGAAGTTAACCACCGCACCTATCCTATCACTTCCTGAAGGCAGTGACGAATTTGTTGTTTATTGTGATGCATCGAAGAGTGGTTTTGGTTGTGTACTGATGCAACGATCAAAGGTTATTGCCTATGCCTCCCGACAATTGAAGATTCACGAGCGGAACTACACTACTCACAATCTTAAACTTGAAGCCGTTGTCTTTGTGCTTAAATTGTGGAGACATTATTTGTATGGAACTAAGAGCACTATCTTCACCGATCACAAGAGTCTCTAGCACATCTTTGATCAGAAGCAACTGAATATGAGACAGCGTCGATGGATCGAGACGCTCAACGACTACGATTGTGAACTCCGTTATCACCCTGGCAAGGCCAATGTTGTAGCTGACGCTTTAAGCCGAAAGGAGAGGACGGCACCTCTTCGTGTTAGGGCTCTGAACATCACCATCCATTCGAACCTCAACAGCCAGATCAGAGTAGCCCAAGATGAGGCTCTCAAAGAGGAGAACATATCTCACGAACATTTGAACATACTTGTCTCTCGATTCGAGGTTAGGGAGTCTGGACTCCGATGTTATGCCGGAAAAATTTGGGTACCTTATTATGGAGATCTACGAAACCTGATACTTGATGAAGCACACAAATCGAGATATTTGATTCACCCCGGTGCGGGCAAGATGTACCACGACCTTAAAGAACAGTATTATTGGCCGAATCTTAAGAAGGACGTTGCGACTTATGTTGGTAAGTGTTTGACTTGCTCAAAGGTTAAAGCCGAGCATCAGAGACCTTCTAGATTACTTCAGCAACCGGAGATCCCACAATGGAAGTGTGAAAGGATCACAGTGGATTTTATCACCAAGCTGCCAAAGACGGTGGGCGGATACGATACCATTTGGGTTATTGTTGACCGCCTCACCAAATCTGCACACTTCCTAGCGATGAAGGAAACTGATACCATGGAAAGACTTGCTCAACTTTACATCAAGGAGGTTGTATCTTGTCATGGTGTACCTTTATCGATCATCTCCGATCGCGATCCCCGTTTTGCTTCCAGATTTTGGCGTTCTTTGCAAGAAGCCATGGGAACTCGTCTGGACATGAGTACTGCTTATCATCCTCAGACTGACGGGCAAAGTGAACGAACGATTCAGACCTTGGAAGACATGTTGCGTGCATGCGTCATTGATTTTGGAAAGGCCTGGGAAAGGCATTTGCCACTAGCCGAATTCTCGTACAACAACAGTTATCACTCTAGCATTAATGCTGCACCTTTTGAAGCATTGTATGCCCGTAAGTGCCGATCTCCTATTTGTTGGGCCGAAGTAGGCGAACAGCAAATCACCGGACCCGGGGTAGTCCACGAAACGACGGAGAAGATTGCTCAGATTCAAGCTAGACTTAAGACTGCCCGCGATCGTCAGAAGAGTTATGCCGATCTTAAACGTAAGGACTTTGAATTCAACGTTGGTGATCGTGTAATGTTAAAGGTTGCACCTTGGAAAGGTGTGATTCGTTTTGGAAAACGTGGAAAGTTAAACCCACAATACATTGGTCCTTTTGAAATCTTGGAACGTGTTGGACCCGTTGCATACCGTTTGGATCTACCAGCGCAATTGAGCTCAGTTCATCCTACCTTCCATGTGTCAAACTTGAAGAAGTGTCTTGCTGCACCTGAACTTATCATACCATTGGAAGAACTTACTATTGACGACAAACTCCACTTTGTGGAAGAACCTATTGAAATTATGGATCGTGAGATCAAAACTTTGAAACGCAACAAGATTCCGATCATCCGAGTGCGATGGAATGCCAAACGAGGACCCGAGTTTACTTGGGAGCGAGAGGACCAAATGATGTGGAAGTATTCTCACCTTTTTCCGACTCCTCCATCTACCTCAGCTTAAATTTTTGGACAAAATTTTCTTTAACAGGTGGGTAATGTAACGACCCTGGAATTTCCAACATTTATTTATTAATAATTATTATTATTAATACGTGTGATTAAACGAATGTATGTTATTACATTTACATGTTGCCATGATTTCCCGAACTTGACTTTAATTGCCCGAAACGTCTTTGTGACACCCGGAACTTGCACGAATAATATTTTCAAGTATTATTTACATTCATGATTAGTTTTATTAATCATTTTAAGTAACTATGGTGATTAGTTAGTTACTTAGGCTTTAATTGGGTTTATTTGTTAATTAAGTGAACTTGGGCTTTATTAGTGAAATGGACTTATGACCTTGGGCTTACAAGCCCACCCTACCCATTTTAATGGATTAACTAACCCACTAAGACATGTAAATGGTAATTAGATCATGAACTAGTTAGTTAAAGAAGACTTGGAATCTAGTTTCACACCTTCCCCATGCATGCACCCTTAATATCCACACTTTTAAGCTTTAGCATCTAAGTAACCATTGAACACTTCTCCCTCCCTCCTAAATTCTGCTGCAGCCGTGATTTGGTGAGAGCACAAGAGGGATTCAAATCTTTTTTTTGACTACTTCATTCACTAGTTTCATTTACACTTCACACACACATTACTTGCATCTTATTTTCTCTCTTTACTTTCTCTCTTTTCTCTTCATACTTGTAAGTATTATGAAGTTCTTTTCTCTTCTTCTTTTCTTTACAAAACCAAACCTAAAGCACTCTTAATCATCATCATCATTTGTTGTTGTTTGATACTTGTCTTGTTAGTTACTTATTAGTTGTTATTAATTACTTACTTTGTAGTTACTTGTTACTTAATTACTAGCTTTCAAGAATCAAACTTACTAGTTTGATTCTTCATAATATCTTGTATTTTCAAGAACATACAAGAACAAACTACCTAGTTATGTTCTACATACATTATGTCAAAAGATTTAAAGTTCTTGTGTTGTAACTTATACTTGAAGTACATGAAGTGAACTTAATGTTTACTTTCTAAATCTTTAAAGTATGAAACTCATGAACTTATTTACTTGATTATTTAGTTTTACTTGCACTTTAATTTTATGATTTTGGTTGTTGTTGGTCAAGTACTACAAGTTAGTCTTGATCTCATATCTCTTGGAACTTAAAGTTAACTTAAAAGTTCAAGAACATATAAATGAGTTTTCTTTAAAAATAACTTTGTATACTTATGCTTGATCTAGACTTTTGAGTCTTGGATCTTCAAGATCTAACTAAGAACTATGTTCTACATCTTAAGATCTTGATTAGTTAGTTTACTTTCAAGATTGTAACTTGTTATTAGCTTTAAAGTTCATATAGGTGTTAGATCTAAGACTTTGATGTAACTTTGGTTCATCAAACTTCATACAACTCTTAAGTGAGTTGTGCTTCATGTCTTAGACTTTCACTAGGGTTATGATGGTCAAGACTTGGTTAAGATGATGTAGATACATCAATGAGTTGTACACTTGAAGCTATATGCATCAAGGACGAGAACCATGATGAACATCAAGCACCAAGACCACCGGAACTCACTTAAACTTACTGTTTCTGTCCAAAACCTACTGACCTGCTGTTTCTGTAACAGACTAGTAGACCTGGGCTGTTCTAACAATGATTTTTAGATAGAACTTTTCGATTAGATAACTTTTCATATAGGACTCGTCTTAATCCGAGTTACGGTTTAGGATTTATGGCCCTCCGATCGTCACTATGTCCTTTAACGTTGTGCAGAAATTTCTGACCTACTCGCACTTAGACCGTCGCCACGGTCAAACCATGATGAGTTGGCTTCTGTAAATTTTACCACACTTAAAGGACTCATATACGGATCCATGGCCACTGGTCTCACCTTGTTTCAGTAAGGGTAGAGGCCGTGGTGACTGATCGAATTCGGCCTTTGTTTTAAACTACTTTCATAAACGAAACCTACTTTACGTCTTTTGTTTGATGATGAATGATGATGACCTTTATGACCTTAATTACATACTTTTAAACCTATTAAGACGAATTACTGACTTAGTACTATTTGCCTTAGGTTGAGGACCTTCGGACCGATTACTTGCACACCTTTTCCGAACCGACTTTACGACTACATTATCATTGTGAGTTATAGCATTCCCTTTTTACTTTAACTTATTTTGGGAACTGAGAATACATGCGGATTTTATGTTTTACATACTAGGCACGAGTACTTAAACTTATATATGTGTGGGTTATACAACGGCATAAACATTCCCTTTAGCTCGGTAACGTTTAATCATTGGTTTTTTGAACCGTGAACGCGAATCTTAGATATGGATCCATAGGGTTTGACATCCCCACTCGGGCTAGTCGCGCTAGCATTTAATGAGTGTTTAATACTTCGTAGACATACGCACTTGCCAAGTGTACTTTCAGGGGGTATAAACGTTAAGTTAGTTACCAAGTACCCACGGTTAACATATACTTTATCATACTGTTTTGAAACGCTCTTTGTAGCACTGAAATCTCGTGGCCTACCTTACATACTATTATACTTAAACTATAGCTCACCAACCTTTGTGTTGACGTTTTTAAGCATGTTTTTCTCAGGTGCTTGAGGTTAGCTTCCGCTGTGTACTAGTCGTGCTGTAGACACCCGCTGCTTAGAGTTGTCATCGCATGAACTACTTTATTTTGCATTCAAACATTCGTACTTTTGAACTATGACTTGTAACGACCATTGTGGTCACATACACTTATTATTTGCTTCTACTTAGTGAAGCATGCTTTTGAAATGTAAAACATTTGATGTCGTTTATGACATCACCTTTTTTATCGTGAACGCAACTTCTTTAATTACAGCATATTGTACTTAACCTTGTAATGATCCTGTTGTTGATGATTCGTACACGATGGTTTTGTACGGGGCATCACAACATCTCTAACGTGACTCGTATTTAATCAAAAGAATTAGTGCAACTCTGAAGATGCATTTCCCGAGGGAAGTGTATAACTGGTTGTTCACATCAATGCGGTTCAAGTTAAACAATAATGTCCTTAGATACAAAAAGAGTAACGAATTATGATAACGAGTAGTACGCAACCGTAGTGATAAGTAGTGATGACGATACTCACCTAGAGTAGTGGTGGTAGTAACAAGAAGTGGTAGATAGTGAAGAACACCGGTGTAACATCGGTAGTGGCTAGTGATTGCCATAGTGGTGGAAACTTTATAGTACTTGTGGATAGTAAGCTGGGACGGTGGTGAATAACAATCTGGAAGACAGAGTTCCCAAACTAGCGTAACTAATGAAGTCGTCATCCTCCTTACACGTATGAATCTTAAGTTTACGTGTCTTACCCGAAAGTGGCAGAGTACGAGTTCGTATGATGAAAATTTGGTACCATTAACAAGTTCACCTAAGAAAGATTCAAGTATAAATGCACAAGTAGTCAAGTAAGTGCTATCTATAGCAAATGCAAGTCAGAATGCAATGATTAACTATCCGGTTGTAGTCTAGATTCACTAATGCATTCTAACGACCCTATCAGACACATTAATGCACTTTCTAGATCCCTACAACCAACGCTCTGATACTAACTATGACGACCCGACAAAATTGCCATTGACGGCGCCGTCAACTTAGGTCCCGTTACATGGTCATAGTCCCTAAATGAGACGCGTTTGACCAAAATTATGTCGCATTCATTTGAAACGTGTATGACTTGCAAAGTTTTAAGTTACCAAACGATTCGACAACAAGTTTAAGTTTACAAAAGTTGTAAAGTAAAAATGAAATAACTTGCGACATAATATAAGTTGAAATTCACGAATGCTATCAATAGCGTATGCATGTAAACATTAAGTTTGAGTCCAAAGGTGCTATCACTAGCGTATGCATGTATGCTTGACCCCAAGCAAGTAATCAAAGTGTGCGGAAGCATGTATCAAGTAGCTAAGTATAAACCTGAGAAACACATAGAAAACTGTCAACGAAAAACGTTGGTGAAATCATAGGTGTATTTGTAAACGTTGTTTTTGAACCACAAGATTTAGTATAAGTTGATTATCCAAATCGTTTGCATTCCAAAGTTGTTGTACGTTCGCGAGCACCCAATTATCAAGACTTAAATGTTTTACAAACCCCGTTATCATAGTGTTAGAACCTACACTATACCCGAAAATATATTTCATCCGCTAACGGTAGCGAACCGTCCGAATGAGGGCGCGTCAAGCCCGTATGGATCCACACAACATAAGTTCACGTATACACCCTACAAGTGTAACTAATGATAATTGAATTGAGGCTTTTTTATTCTAACTCGCTGTGGAATGTTTGTTTTCGTTCTTGTGTTCAAGCATAAAAGTATGATACGTATATATTTCTCATCCCATGATTTATAGAATAAAAGTTGTTGAAAAGATGCGACTATGATCTCACCTTGAGTGCACGAGTATAAAGGTACTTCACAAAGTAAACGTATGCATGAAAGTTGTTTAGTCTTGACCTAAATAAGTAAGTTGTATCAATACCGAGTAAGACACAAGGTCGGTCGAAATGTGTTCAATTAGTCCTATTGCTCGTTACGACTCGAATATATATAGTATGTGAGTCACGTTGTCAAGTTTCATGCAAGAATCAAGTATAAAAGAAGATTAGAGCGATTGCATAAGTTTTTGGTTAAGTTTGACTAAAAGTCAATCTTGGTCGAAGTTAAAGTCAATGAAAAAGTCAACACGTTCGGGTCGGGTCTCGGACAATTTTTTCGAGTCATATAATCATATATGAGCATCTTAGAACAAGTTACATGTTAATTGGAAATGCGTAGCATAGTTGGATTTAAACGAAAATTGGCCAAATTGGACAGCCTGCTGATCAGGCTTAAGCTGCGCCGCGCCTGGGATACCCGCGCCGCGAGCTAAAAGGTGATTTGAGGGTCGAGGGTTTTGATGGCCCAGATCATCTGGGTCAGTGTTAAGCCGTGCCACGGCTTGGAGGTCCGCACCACGGGTGGCACCTAATCAGAAATCTAGGCAGTTTTTCAAGTGTTAAGTCGAGCCAAACTTCAAACAACCACAATTAATGAACCGTAAACACTCAAAACGCATACTGATAAGGCTAAAAATGAACACATATTTTACAGCATTATTTCCCAAGAAAGACAAGATTTTAGTTGATATTGTTCGATTTACAAGCACTATTCGTTTAAATATTAAAAAGTGAAGATAAAAGGCAGATTCGACAAATTGAAGACGGAAAGGTCCAAAAAGCTAAAAAGTACAAGATTCAATCAAAAAGGTTCAAAATATTGATGAGGAACGTCTCAAAATGACAAGAGTACAAGTTACAAGACGCAAAGTACACGATATAAAATTGTACGAAAGGACGTTCGAAAATCCGGAATCGGGACCTGAGCCAAGAAGAAACGCCCGACGCAACGGACTAAAAATATCTAGTCTACTATGCACAAGAATATAATATAATATATATATAATTATATATAATTATATATTATATTATATATTATTATTATATTACGTCGGCAAGAAGAAAACAAACCAATTTGGCTGGATCCAGGGTGGCCATGCGACTCGCATGGCCAGAGGCACAAAATCCATGCGAGTCGCATGGAGTGAAAATGCTGGTCAGGTCCTATATAAAGCCAGTTTTCTGCCGAGTTTTAAAGATAGAAAATATATCTCTCTCTCATATATACGATATATATATATAATTTATATTTTAATTTTAATTTTAATTTTAATTCTAATAATAAGGGTATGTTAGCGAATGTTGTAAGGGTGTAAGTCGAAATTCTGTCCGTGTAACGCTACGCTATTTTTAATCATTGTAAGTTATGTTCAACCTTTTTACATTAATGTCTCGTAGCTAAGTTATTATTATGCTTATTTAAAACGAAGTAATCATGATGTTGGGCTAATTACTAAAATTGGGTAATTGGGCTTTGTACCATAATTGAGGTTTGGACAAAAGAACGACACTTGTGGAAATTAGACTATGGGCTATTAATGGGCTTTATATTTGTTTAACTAAATGAAAGTTTGTTAATGTTAATATAAAGATTTACAATTGGGCGTCCCTATAAATTACCATATACACTCGATCGGACACGATGGGCGGGGTATTTATATGTACGAATAATCGTTCATTTAACCGGACACGGGAATGGATTAATAGCCACTAGAATAATTAAAACAGGGGTGAAATTACATTCAAGGGTAATTGGTGTAATTGTTAACAAAGTAGTAAAACCTTGGTTTACACGCAGTCGATAACCTGGTGTATTCATTAAACAAAGTATTAAAACCTTGTTACAATTCGAATCCCCAATTAGTTGGAATATTTAACTTCGGGTATAAGAATAATTTGACGAGGACACTCGCACTTTATATTTATGACTGATGGACTGTTATGGACAAAAACCAGACGGACATATTAAATAATCCAGGACAAAGGACAATTAACCCATGGGCATAAAACTAAAATCAACACGTCAAACATCATGATTACGGAAGTTTAAATAAGCATAATTCTTTTATTTCATATTTAATTTCCTTCATTTTATATTTAATTGCACTTCTAATTATCGCACTTTTATTTATTGTTATTTAATCGCACTTTTAATTATCGTACTTTTTAATTATCGCAAGTTTATTTTATCGCACTTTTATTATTCGCAATTTCATTATCGTTATTTACTTTACGCTTTAATTTAAGTCTTGTATTTATTTTATATTTTACATTAGGTTTTAACTGTGACTAAAGTTTTAAAATCGACAAACCGGTCATTAAACGGTAAAAACCCCCCTTTATAATAATAATATTACTTATATATATTTGTATTTTTATAAAAGTAAACTAATATAGCGTTGAGCTTTGTTTAAAGATTTCCCTGTGGAACGAACCGGACTTACTAAAAACTACACTACTGTACGATTAGGTACACTGCCTATAAGTGTTGTAGCAAGGTTTAAGTATATCCATTCTATAAATAAATAAATATCTTGTGTAAAATTGTATCGTATTTAATAGTTTTTCCTAGTAAAATATAAAGCTATTTTATATACTACCCCGCTGAACATCAAGTATTTTTGGCGCCGCTGCCGGGGATCGCCGAAGCGAAACGCCATATTTTTAAATTTTAAGTTATAATTTGTTTTTGTAAAATTTATATTTTTGTTTAAAAAAAATTAAAAAAGTAAAAAAAAAAAATTTTAAAAACTATAAAAAATCGAAAAAAAAAATATAATATTTTAAAATCTATTTTTAAGTTTATTTATAAAATTATAAAGTATTTTCTTTTTAGTTTTAAAATTTTAAAAGTTTTTATTATTTATATATTTTATTTAATTATAAAACAGAAAAAGAAAATAAATATTAAATAAAAATTACGATTGAACCTGTCATTGCCCCCCTGATTTGAACCTGCAAGGAAGGTCATGCGACTCGCATGACCCCCTCCCTAAAATCATGCGACTCGCATGATGACCCAGGTCAGGCCACATATAAACCCTAATAACGCATTAATTACGGAGTTTATTTAATTATTATTATTCTAAACCCTAAAACTATTATTATTATTATAATTAAGTTTTTAATTTATTTAGTTATTTTTACTTTTGTTTAGTTTTATTATTTATTTACTTAATACTATAATATAAAAAAAATATAAAAACAATATTTTTATAATAAACTAATATTTTTATAACTTTTTATAACTTTTATATTTTGTTCCTTTTTAATCGTTTTAGCGTAACTTTTGTATTTTTAGCTCATATTTAATTTTAAACTTAGTTTTTGCTATAGTTATTTTTACTCCTAGATTTTTAGGCTTTGCCGTAAACTCTCTTAAGTGCCTATTCCTTAGACTAAGTTTTAGGTGCTTTAGAATTTTGCGACGCCTTTTTAAGTTTTAGTTTCTTTTTAAGTTATTTCCATTTGGGATTTAGTTTTTCCTGTAAGCTTTAATATTTTTAGACACCTTTTACTATGTATCAATTATCATTCCAATTAGTAATTTCAATTTGCGATTATAATTTTAAGTTAGTTGTAGTAATAAGGTTAGGTTAGTTAAGTTTTTATAAGTTTCTTTTATTTTTCCGTCATCTTTTATTTTTTCAACCATATTTTTTATTTTTCAACCTTCTGCGACGAACTCTTTTTCTCTCTTATTTCTCGCTATTCTAGTTTTAGGACTTAGAATTTTTTTTCTACTACTTATTTAAATTTCTTAAAATTACGAAAATTATTTTAAGTGGTTAAATTAATAGACATCAAAATTTTCTGATTCGTAGTAATAGTTGGATTTGTACGTGGACCGGGTTATTGGAGCCAAACAGTCCTCAATTATATTGAGACCAAACGAATCCTGCCCCTCTGCTGCATCTTTTGGCTATTCAAAACGTGGGCAAAATCAGAAAAGTCTATTAATTGGTGATGTGCGAAAAGTGTCGTATAAAATTGTCTTGTAAATAATATGGAAAAATATCGATTTAAGATTGCTACACACTAACGGGCAGTGTACCCGATCGTGTAGTAGTATAGATAATGGTAAAATCCGTGTATCGTTCCAAGGACAGTATATCAGTCAAACTAGAATTAGAAACTATATTATGATTAACTAAGTTAATTAAAGTAAAAGTACAAGTTTTATGTTTTGTGGCTGTTTTAACGATTTAGCCAAATCAAAGAAGGTTAAATGTAAAAACAATATTTTTAGTCTTTTGGTTTATAAAATGCAAATAAATGCAAATAAAGCAAGTAAGATAGGTTTTGAATTAAATCAAAGAGAGGAAATGTTCATCTAGATATTTTACCCTCGGTATTGGATGTAAATTAGATATTAAGCCCTGATTGAATGATTATGTGTGTAGTTATCTAATAGGTTTTACTAAGAGTTCTCTCGGATAAACACGCAAATACAATAACAAGCTCAAGGGTTCCCTTTTCACTATAGTTCTTGTATTTGTAATCAAATAACTATAAGCATGCTAATCACCAAAATCGACTCGCCAAGAGTTCTCTTTAGCAAGTACTCAAACTAGAATTACTAAGCGAGGGTTCCCTATAACTTAGACCTTTTCGTTTGTGACTAGTTGATCAACAAGATTAAAGACTTGAATAACAATTGCCTTTGCGTTCGCTCTACACAATTCATTCCTATTTTGTCTAACCGTTTTAATCTAGTTTACCCCCTTGGTCCGGTTTATCAAACAATCAATCTAAGACAAGTTGATTGTAAATCAATATGATACATCAACAAGAGTTCTCTTTATCAACAACATATCAATTAACTAGATACAAATGGTTTTAAAAACAATAAGCATGGTTCTCTATTCAAGCTTCAATCTAACACACATAATACATTCAATCAACAAGATTACATCCAATACCTTGGTTATTAATCTAGACAAACATTAATGAAACTAGCCAATAATCATTGTAACAGACAACAATTCACTCAAATTATAAACTGAAATCATTTCTGAGAACAAGTATATAACCTACAAGAACAAGAGTTCTTGGATGAAGAAGATGTTGATGGATGATGCTTTGATCTTTGGCCTCTTCAAAGAGGATGGAATTCTCCAAGATGCTCCTGAAAATCGTCTCTAAACTTCTCTGTACGTAACTCTTATGAAACAGTCCCCAAAATGACATTTTAAGGTGGAGAAATTAGGTAAAAAGCAGATAAATCGGGTACACCTACTTTGGGACGGCGTCCTAAAAGGCAGGACGGCGTCCCGGTTTAATGATCAAGACGGCGTCCCAACTTTAAAGACGGCGTCCCTTTGCGAAGGCCAGGACGGCGTCCCGGATAGCTAGACGGCGTCCTGGTGGGTTTTAAGGCACTGTTTCGTTTTCTCTTTAATATTAGCTCATTTGGACGAACTCTCACATATCGGAGGCTTTGTTATATCATTTTAAAGCGCTATCTTGATACTAACTCGTATCGGGATCAACCGATGTCATAAATCATCGAAATTCTTTGCAAACTACTCTTCCGATACAAATTCGCGCATCTTGACATATCCCTTGTAGATCATCTTCATTATCTTCGAATATAGAGTATTTTTAGTGATATTGCGATAGATATATATGATGTAATTGAGCAATATCAAAACACCCCACACTTAAACCTTGCTTGTCCTCAAGCAATTCTTTCGTTACAAAGTAGAACACTATCAATCATAATCACACAATATAGATTACAAACATTACATGAATTACTCGAAACACACGAAACACACACGTTGATATGAAAACACAATTCACACTATATGAAACGCACGCTTTAAGTAACACACTCACGCTATATACGCTATAGAAACACACGCTTTAAGTATATCACACATTTATTGAAATCACACGCACGCTTTATACACAATGGAAACACACACACACATTTTTGGGAGATTAGAGCCAAGTATCCGAAAAATTTGATCCTAGGGAAATCAGGACCTTGATGAAAACGTTTTATGGTTTTGAAAATATCATGCTAGTTTTTAAATACTAGACACGTTTTCCGATTTTGTCGGATTTTCTTAATTTTGAAAAAATGAGTGCGGGTTTCCCGCTATTGGTCAAGCCAATCCCTCCCACGGTACCTAACATTACAAGATGTCTGTAGAAAATAATGTGCTTAGGAGGATACACATCACGTCCGGATATCATTGACAATTATGAGGTAATCATCTAATCCGTTAAGTCAATCATAAAGATTGAAGTTTATCAGGCTTAAAAGCTGATATATTACCTTTCCGGAGGTTATCCACTGGGAATCTGATCAATCACTGACAATTTGTGTATCATGGTGCGCTTCCCATTTGGCTAGCAAATCTTCCTCATTGAGATAAGCTTTGACTACCAGTTTCCCTGTTTGATGTTGAGGCCTGGTAGATTTCCAGTCGATTTTAGCAATGACTTTTCAAGACTTTTCGTCACCCTACAACTGGTCTGGACTACAACTTCTGAAATAAATCAGCAAGTGTGTCGTTCGGGAGACTTGACTCCCTTTAGGATGGAATAGATACATCCTATTGGTCATAAGAGGTGGTCGGACGCAACATTGTCCTTGTTAGGAGAAACAATGAGGATCGTCCTTAAGGTTTTCGATCTGGCGCGAGATCCGGGTTCCGACCACGCTATACAATCACCGCTCTCTCACGGTTTACACTCGTTTTGGTACAAGTGACCTACTCGTTAGCTTACTAAACTAGTAGGATTTTCATTCAAATAATTGAATGATGGAGCAACTTCAAAGACCATAATGTGTATAAAATGTTTTTTTCGGACTTTTAATCGTTTTTAAGGCTGCTTGAAAATTTTAAAAATTTTTATATAAGCTTATAATCAATTAAGTGTTATAAAATATCTTTTAACAATTTATATTTATAACGGAAATTCGGTTGTTAAACCTGATCTTAATCCGCCGATAAATTTTAAAATCAATTTTATAAAATTTAACCTTTTACAAGTTATGTTGCCTTGAACGCCTTAATTTTAGTAAAACGAGTTCCCGATAAATTTCTACTCCCCACCCCACACTTGAGATCATGCAAGGCCCTCATTGCATGAAATCAGAAAAAGGATTAAATTTAGAGGGCAAAGTGATAGGGTGATTGTAGAAATTTCCAATTTTTAACCTGTAAATCGTGGAACAAGTAGACGGATGCCGCTGAACTTACTGCCAGCATAAGAACATCGTCTAGTCCGCGATTATCATCATACACACATCATAATATCAAATGTCGATGAACTTAATGCCAGTCTTTGAAGTTCAATCATGCTGCACAAAATAAACAAACCACACAAAGCATATAAAAATAACGGTGTTTATACAACCACATCCGTTTAATCAAACCACACATTAGTATATTATTACAAACCATAATTGTATCCAAATACATCACACAAATAAAATAGTCTCAAACCAATAGTACAAAATGATCAAATAGGCACGCAGGCCTAGTTACCGTATGGAAAGAAATAATTACCCGAACCATCGCGGTACGGGTGCCCATGTGGATACTCTCTCTCAAATCTTTCCCGAGCTTCCTGCATCGCAGCTGAGGAGTTATAAATCGGATGAGGTGGAGGTGGGTGTTCCGGATCCGTGTAATACTGTGGCGTCAGACGTGTGGTACCGTAGTACTGTTCAGGGTTAGAATAAAATAGCTCAGAGTTATGGTTATTCCAATCAATACCATAACTGTTCCACCCCTGATCATGTACTTGAGCGATCTGTCGTCGCTCCATTCTTTCCTGACTATCCCACATTTGTTGGTTGTGCCTCCTTTGTTCATTCGGGCTCAATCGCATGTTGTTAACACTACCAACCAAACTGTCCCAATTCTCTTGGGACGGTTGCCACGGAACCTGCAAATTAACATTAGTTTGGGCCTCCATTTCAGCCTCCTCTTCCTGCTCCTGTTCCTGTTGAACACCACTGCCACTCGCGCCACCTGCACCGGCTGCTGCAAAGGGTACCAAATGCCCATTTGCGTCTTTCATAAGGATTTCGGCATTAATATAAAAAACCTTTTTCAAAGGTTTCATTATACTCGGTAATTCCTGTAATCTGTCGAAATCAATGTTAAAGTGTCGGGCAAATCGGGTTATGTAGTGCCCCCCCAAAAGTGGCTTCCGTACCCGCGTCTCGGTAGCAATGGAAAGAAAATAGTTACCGATTAACCCAGGAATATCGGTATAGGCCCCCCGCTTGATCTGATCCATAATCCACAAATCTAAGGTTTTCACCTTCTCATTACCCTCTATCCTTGCATTAAAAGTACATGCAATGAGTCGGTGAAGCAGCTTATCATCTCGGGCTGCGATTTCATTGTACCGGTGTTTGCTCGATCGAAAATGGGCCGGCGCAATATTTGGCTTACAGATTCGGCGCCAATAAGAGGTATCGTCAAACTGATGTCGGCCAACGTAATCCGAAGCCCTCAAGTACTCACCTAACTGTGTGTCGGTGAGTTCCTCAAAAATACCCAAAATTCTACACACTTGAAAACTGCTCAAACCCCTGTCTTGGCCTCCAAGACGAAACCGTAGAAACTCAGCGGATAAATAATCGGCTACATTGCTAAACCGCATTGTAGAGTAGAATTCTTTAAGAAGCACCGGGTAGATTGGTTCATTGATGCTAAAAAGATGTTCCCAGGCGTGGGCTACTACTCTATTGTATGGAATGGCGAGTAGATTAGTAACATGTCGGCGCATGCCCGCCTCCTCTAATGGCCCCCAAATGAAATACCAAGTAGCATTAATGGGCCTGCGGTTTATTCTTTCAAAGGTTTCGGTGTAGTCATCGTCATTCTGTACCTGATTTAACCAAACCCTAGGATCATTGAGATCCTCCCCTTCTTCTTCTCCCGAAGAAGATGATGAATGAGGTTGTTCTTGTGGTGGTGGTGGTTGTCTTGGTGGAGCTAAACCTGATGGTCTTCCCCTTTTAGGTGCCGGTCCTCCCCTGCTTGTTTGTCCCTGCAAAACATTAAACACAAAACCAAAAGAACATAGAAACCGTTGTGTTAATGTTAGCCAAAATATAACCGAATAGCAGGAGAGATCAATCACTCAATTCCTAGTTCAAAAGTAGTATGATTCATTTTCACAAATGTGCACGTTCACAAGTTTATACCAGAGTCAACCAAAGTCAACTTGAATTCATTAACACACTTTCAAAAATGAAAATCATAACATCACAATGTAACACAAACATAGGACTTAAAAGATTCAAGTATGTTGTGTCATAGGTCATAGCATTTAACTTTGCATTCTAAACATATTCAACACTAATCATAATACAATTTTTCACAATTTTTAGCTCAAATGACCTTATAACAACATACATTATGGCATTCCATTCTATTAAATTGATTCAACAGGCCCATACATGTGAAAAACAAGCATACATACTTCAAAAGTTCATTACAAATCAATAATATGCTTAGAATTTTACTATTATTCAAAATTGACCCGGCCAAATTGTCATCAATATCACCAACACAATCATATACTTCACAATAATCATAAACATCAAACATAAACCCAACATCATGAATTGAACATCTCAAATTCGGATTTAAATTTTACAAACCCTAGCATCATGAACAAACCCTAAAGAACATGTAATCTTTGCAAAATAAACACATTAGGGCAATTTAAACAATCTAAGGCATGTTAATCTTTACAATAATCAAGCAAATCAAACACCCCACACTATTCTTTAACCAATTGATATATATAAACATACAATGTAAGTAATTGATAAAGAAAAGTAAAGAAATGTAGAATCCATACCCAGAAGTTCATGATTAGAGGCTTGAAATTGAAGAGGAAATCACGAATTTGATGTAAAAATTAGGGTTCTTGAGGTTTGGTTCGGGTTAAGGCAGAGAGAAAGAGATAAGAGTGTGTTTTTGTGGATGAAATGAGATAGAAAGGGTATAAAACGCGTAAAAATTTTCTGACTTGGGGTTCGGGACGGCGTCGAGAAAATTAAGACGGCGTCTTGCTCTTTTAAGTGGGACGGCGTCTTGCCGGTAGGGACGGCGTCTCGGTCTGCATATTGGGACGTCGTCTAGGCCAAATGGGACGGCGTCCCGTAACACTAAAACCCACTGATCTGAATTTTCGAGTCGTTCGCGTTTCGAGGTCATACGGTAATCGTTTTGTACCAAACAAAAATTTATAATACACACAAAACAAACCTAATTACAATGGTGAACCAGTGTTTACGAGTCGTTCACCCAACTCGTCCCCGTTTTGATTTAAGCGTTTTTGTTGAAGTTGAGGCTAACCTCATCCTCAATTTCCAGGGGACCATCAACGTAGTGTTTGACCCGGTGGCCATTCACTTTAAAAGTATCGCCTTTCCAGTTCACTATTTCAATTGTACCATAAGGGTACACTCTTTTAACCACATATGGTCCCGTCCATCGGGACTTTAGCTTTCCTGGCGATAACTTAAAACGAGAGTTATAAACAAGGACACGGTCTCCTTCCATGAATTCTTTCGGGTGTTTCAACCGTTTGTCGTGCCATTGTTTCGTCTTTTCCTTGTAAATTAGAGAGTTGTCATAGGCTTCAAGCCTCAACTCGTCTAATTCATTCAATTGGGTCAAACGTAACCGACCCGCTTCTTTGTAATCCAAGTTGCATGCCCTTAATGCCCAATGAGCTTTATGTTCAATCTCCAACGGGAGATGGCATGCTTTTCCGTATACCATACGGAAAGGAGTAGTTCCAATCGGTGTTTTGTAGGCCGTGCGAAATGCCCACAATGCATCATATAACTTGTTGGACCACTCTTTTGGATTAGCACCAACGGTCTTTTCTAGTATGCGTTTTAACGACCTGTTGGTGTTCTCTACTTGCCCACTCGTCTGAGGATGATAGGATGTCGAAATTTTATGGATTACTCCATATCTTTTCAACACCTTTTCCATTTGCTTATTGCAAAAGTGGGTGCCTCGGTCACTTATTAGAGCTTTAGGCGTTCCAAATCTAGAGAAAAGCTCCATCAAAAAATTTACTACTACTCGGCCATCATTTGTTGGTAGAGGCTTTGCCTCCGCCCATTTAGACACATAATCGATGGCGACAAGTATGTAGAGATAAGAGTGAGATTTTGGAAAGGGGCCCATAAAGTCAATTCCCCAAACATCGAACACCTCGCATACTTGGATGCTTTGTTGAGGCATTTCATCCCGTTTGGTTATTTGACCCGCCCGTTGGCACGCGTCACAAGCCTTGCAAACAGCGTAGGCATCTTTGAATATAGTAGGCCAATAGAAACCGGCCTCATAAACTTTCCTCCCCGTAATTTGGGGACCAAAGTGACCACCTGTGGGACCACGGTGACAGTCAAGTAGAATTTCGGTGCATTCCTTCCCTGAAACACACCTGCGAATAATTCCATCCGCACATCGCCTGAATAAATAAGGGTCTTCCCAAAAATAATACTTTAGGTCACTAAAGAATTTCTTCCTTTTCTGATGTGACCAACCTGTTTCTAGGTACCCTCCAACAATGTAATTGGCGAAGTCAACAAACCACGGATCCTCCACCTTCTCTACCCTCATTAGGAATTCTCCGGGAAAATCATCTGTAATACTCGATTCATGGAGTATTTCCAGATTGGGATTTTCGAGTCTAGAAAGATGGTCCGCTGCAAGATTTTCTGCACCTTTCTTGTCCTTTATCTCGATATCAAATTCTTGCAAAAGCAAGACCCACCTTAACAATCGAGGTTTGGCATCCGGCTTAGAGAAAAGATATTTTAATGCCGAATGATCAGTAAAGACAACTGTCTTTGATAGGACAAGATAAGATCGGAATTTGTCAAAGGAAAAGACTATCGCAAGGAGCTCTTTTTCTGTTGTTGTGTAATTTAATTGGGCTCCTTGTAAAGTCTTGCTTGCATAATAAATGGGTTGAAAACGTTTCTCAACCCGTTGGCCCAAAACTGAACCAACCGCAAAATCCGATGCATCACACATTAGCTCGAATGGTAATGACCAATTTGGAGCTATGATGATTGGTGCGTTGACAAGTTTCTCTTTTAAAATTTTGAATGCCTTAGTGCATTCACTTGTGAAAACAAAGGGTGCATCTTTTTCAAGAAGTTTATTTAATGGCGTTGCAATTTTTGAAAAATCCTTAACAAATCGCCGGTAGAACCCGGCATGCCCAAGAAAACTTCTCACACCCTTTACGTTTGAAGGAGGTGGAAGGTTGGCAATGACATCAACCTTTGCTGGATCCACCTGAATACCAACACTTGAGATTTTGTGCCCTAAGACAATGCCCTCTTTAACCATAAAGTGGCATTTCTCCCAATTCAGCACTAAATTCGACTTCTCACACCTGTTTAGCATTTTCTCCAAATTTAGAAGGCATGAATCAAAAGTGTCACCGAAGACTGAAAAGTCGTCCATGAACACTTCCATGCAATCCTCAATCATATCGTGGAAAATGGCCATCATACACCTTTGGAATGTTGCAGGAGCATTACATAGACCAAAGGGCATTCGGCGATATGAGAAGGTGCCATAGGGACACGTGAAGGTAGTCTTTTCTTGATCTTCTGGGGAGATGGGAATTTGAAAGTACCCCGAAAAACCATCTAGGAAACAATAAAAGCTATTTCCTGCAAGTCTCTCTAACATTTGATCAATAAATGGTAGAGGAAAATGGTCTTTTCTTGTGGCTTCGTTTAACTTTCGATAATCTATACAAACCCGCCACCCCGTAACAGTTCGTGTCGTGATAAGTTCGTCCTTATCATTTGTGGTAACAGTTATACCACCCTTTTTTGGAACACAATGAATCGGGCTTATCCACGGACTGTCTGAAATCGGGTAGATTAGACCTGCATCTAGCAATTTAATGATTTCCTTTTTGACAACGTCTTGCATATGAGGATTTAGTCTCCTTTGACGTTGCACCACTGGTTTGGAATTTTCTTCCATTAAGATCTTGTGCGTGCAATAAGAAGGACTAATTCCTTTTATATCATGGATTTTCCATGCAATGGCCGGTTTGTGGGCCTGTAACAAGGAAACAAGACGTTCTTTCTCATGCTCAGAGAGAAGTGAGGAAATAATTACCGGAAGCTTTGAATCTTCCTGAAGGAAAGCGTACTCAAGGTGATCAGGGAGCGGTTTAAGCTCCAAAATGGGAGGTTCCTCAATTGAGGATCGACTCCGGTACTCGCTATCCTTGCTCAGTTTTTCTATTTCCTCTTCAGTAGGTTCACACTCATTTGCCATCAAAAATGTGGCCATCACATCCATTTCTTCTTCAGTGAATTCATCATCTCCATTTGCCAAATCGTATACACCTGTTTCATCCGATTCGGGAGATTCTTGCAAGAACTCATAATGCGAATCTATACTTTGCATAAAATAACAAGTATCATCTGTAGATTCAGGATATTTCAATGACTTGTCAATTGCAAAAGTCGCACTAGCTTCACCAATTCTAAGGGTCAACTGCTGGTCATAAACATCAATGACACATCGAGCAGTATTTAAAAATGGCCTACCCAGAATAATTGGTATTCTCTCATCAACTTCCATGTCTAAAACCACAAAGTCAGCCGGAAAGATCAGATTTCCGGTCTTAACTAACAAATTCTCTATTATTCCTCGAGGGAATTTTATAGAGCGATCAGCTAGTTGAATAGCCATTCGTGTGGTTTTGAGTTCCCCAGGGGCTAACTTAAGGTAAATTGAATAGGGCATTAAATTGATACTAGCCCCCAAATCGGCTAATGCCCTCATGCAATCAAGGTCACCCATTAGACATGGAATAGTAAAACTACCCGGATCTT
The DNA here is from genome assembly GCF_046630445.1 of Rutidosis leptorrhynchoides. NCBI lineage: Eukaryota > Viridiplantae > Streptophyta > Magnoliopsida > Asterales > Asteraceae > Rutidosis > Rutidosis leptorrhynchoides. The sequence continues at coordinate 122,336,077 of NC_092338.1, read as the reverse complement.
GAAGCTTTTCAGGAAGTGTGTTAGACACCAGCGCGGAACATCTAGCATTTAAAGTGACTGATGAAACGCTTTCCATCTTCTTTCGGTTAGTAAGTAAGTCTTTTAGGAACTTAGCATACTTTGGCATTCCTGAGATAACATCAATAAAAGGCATGTTTATGTTTATCTGTTTAAACATATCTAGAAATTTTAGCCTTTCGGCTTCCTGCCTTTCTTGTTGTTGTTTTCTTGGGAATGGGAGCGGTGGTTGATATGGTTTCACTACGGGTTTTTCCCGTTCTTCCTTTTCAACCACTTTTTCCGGCTCCTTAACCGGTTCATCGTTTTGGTTCAATGGAACTCTTAAATCAGAATTTTCGGGCATTTGTGGAGCATCGTATGCTAAACCACTCCGTGTGGTAATAACATTAGCGTGCTCATTTCTGGGGTTCTTGTTGGTATCTCCCGGTAAACTACCGGGTTTTCTCTCACTCAGTAAATTGGCTAAACCACTCATTTGTTTTTCCAAGTTTTGGATTGATGCTTGTTGGTTACGAAACTGATGTTCGTTTTTCTCGTTGGTTTGATTTATGTTTGTGACAAGCTGAGTTTGTGATGCAATTAACTTTTCCAACATATTCTCTAAATTTGACTTTTTCTCCTCCTGTTGGGGTTTTTGATAATAACCCGGAGTTTGTTGTTGGAACCCACTACTTGACCCTTGTTGAAAATTAGAATTTTGACCTTGAGGGTTGTAGGGGTTGTTAAAGTTACGGTTAAATTGGGCTCTACCCTGAAACTGGTTATTATTTCTTTGGCTTATAAAAGCCACCTCTTCTTTTTGAGCCATGGTTAACCCGGCATCACAATCTTTACCTAAGTGTAGACCACCACAGTATTCACAACCTACTTTCATACTGTGGATTTCTTTGGTGATTTTGTCCATGTTTCGGACAACACCGTCAATTTTTACACCTAGGGAGCTGAAATCATCATAAGCACCGGCGCTTTGGACTTGAGCATTTCGAGAAATGGGGCGTTCTTGATGCCACTCATGAGAATAATCGGCTAATTTCTCGATTATCTCATAAGCCTCTTGCTCGGTTTTGTCCATAATAGAACCTCCGGAAGCTTGATCAATGGAAATTCGGGTTGCAACTTCGCAACCCTTATAGAAGATTTGAACCTGTTGAAAGGTATCCAAACCATGGTTTGGACAACCTCTAAGCATTTTGGAAAATCTATTCCATGCTTCGTACAAGGTTTCCATAGGCTTTTGACAGAACTGGGTAATCTCCTGTTGGAGTCTCGCTGATTTAGATGCTGGAAAATATTTCTTAAGAAATTTTTCCATCATACTATCCCATGTTCTTATCGTAGCCTCGGCTAATGAATCTAACCAACTTCTTGCTTCCCCGTGGAGTGTCCACGGGAAAAGTCTTAGAAATATACCCTGGTCAGTTTCTGGTTTTAATTTGAAAAGAAGACATATCTCTTCAAAGAGACGAATATGTTCGTTTGCGTCTTCATTAGGACCGCCACTAAATTGACACCTATTATTAATCATTTGAAGAATAGGTCCTTTAATTTCAAAATTTACCTCACCTGTGAGCGGAGTAATAGCACTACCTTGTCCGGTTCGCGTCGCTTTCATCCTTTCTGCCATTGATTGTCTTTGTACCAACGGTCTTTCTCCTTCCATTTCAAAATTTGGTGGTTGAACTGGTTTACCAAAGTCTGAATATCTAGGCTTGGTGGTACTTGATTCTGAATCAAAAGTTTCCTGCTTTGATGAAGATTCAAAAATATCAAGCACTTCTTTTGGAATTCTACCAAGCTTTCTATCCGGTTCTGTCAATGGTGTAAATAATGGAGATTCTGAACTTCGGGTATGTGGCATATGCAACCTATAATCTGCCAATCACACAACTAACAAAAACTATCACACATACCGATTCTACAAAATTAAAAATCAAAAACTATTAATAATTTAAAAATAATTAAGAAACTACTTAATTACAAAATTAGTTAATAATCCTATTTTGACACAAAACTGTCCCCGGCAGCGGCGCCAAAAACTTGATGTGCGAAAAGTGTCGTATAAAATTGTCTTGTAAATAATATGGAAAAATATCGATTTAAGATTGCTACACACTAACGGGCAGTGTACCCGATCGTGTAGTAGTATAGATAATGGTAAAATCCGTGTATCGTTCCAAGGACAGTATATCAGTCAAACTAGAATTAGAAACTATATTATGATTAACTAAGTTAATTAAAGTAAAAGTACAAGTTTTATGTTTTGTGGCTGTTTTAACGATTTAGCCAAATCAAAGAAGGTTAAATGTAAAAACAATATTTTTAGTCTTTTGGTTTATAAAATGCAAATAAATGCAAATAAAGCAAGTAAGATAGGTTTTGAATTAAATCAAAGAGAGGAAATGTTCATCTAGATATTTTACCCTCGGTATTGGATGTAAATTAGATATTAAGCCCTGATTGAATGATTATGTGTGTAGTTATCTAATAGGTTTTACTAAGAGTTCTCTCGGATAAACACGCAAATACAATAACAAGCTCAAGGGTTCCCTTTTCACTATAGTTCTTGTATTTGTAATCAAATAACTATAAGCATGCTAATCACCAAAATCGACTCGCCAAGAGTTCTCTTTAGCAAGTACTCAAACTAGAATTACTAAGCGAGGGTTCCCTATAACTTAGACCTTTTCGTTTGTGACTAGTTGATCAACAAGATTAAAGACTTGAATAACAATTGCCTTTGCGTTCGCTCTACACAATTCATTCCTATTTTGTCTAACCGTTTTAATCTAGTTTACCCCCTTGGTCCGGTTTAGCAAACAATCAATCTAAGACAAGTTGATTGTAAATCAATATGATACATCAACAAGAGTTCTCTTTATCAACAACATATCAATTAACTAGATACAAATGGTTTTAAAAACAATAAGCATGGTTCTCTATTCAAGCTTCAATCTAACACACATAATACATTCAATCAACAAGATTACATCCAATACCTTGGTTATTAATCTAGACAAACATTAATGAAACTAGCCAATAATCATTGTAACAGACAACAATTCACTCAAATTATAAACTGAAATCATTTCTGAGAACAAGTATATAACCTACAAGAACAAGAGTTCTTGGATGAAGAAGATGTTGATGGATGATGCTTTGATCTTTGGCCTCTTCAAAGAGGATGGAATTCTCCAAGATGCTCCTGAAAATCGTCTCTAAACTTCTCTGTACGTAACTCTTATGAAACAGTCCCCAAAATGACATTTTAAGGTGGAGAAATTAGGTAAAAAGCAGATAAATCGGGTACACCTACTTTGGGACGGCGTCCTAAAAGGCAGGACGGCGTCCCGGTTTAATGATCAAGACGGCGTCCCAACTTTAAAGACGGCGTCCCTTTGCGAAGGCCAGGACGGCGTCCCGGATAGCTAGACGGCGTCCTGGTGGGTTTTAAGGCACTGTTTCGTTTTCTCTTTAATATTAGCTCATTTGGACGAACTCTCACATATCGGAGGCTTTGTTATATCATTTTAAAGCGCTATCTTGATACTAACTCGTATCGGGATCAACCGATGTCATAAATCATCGAAATTCTTTGCAAACTACTCTTCCGATACAAATTCGCGCATCTTGACATATCCCTTGTAGATCATCTTCATTATCTTCGAATATAGAGTATTTTTAGTGATATTGCGATAGATATATATGATGTAATTGAGCAATATCAATTGGATAACTTATTATAATTTTTCTTTCCTTTTAAAAACTAATAGGATATTCAGTAAATGCACCGAGCAAGACGTTCACCACCTTTTGTACGTTCACCACCTGTAACTAGATCAAGACATCGTTTAACAAATATAACCGCCGTTGATTTTTCTTTAGAATCGTCATCCAGTCGACCAAGTACTTCAGTTCAAATTTCCGATAATCCATTTTTTGAACCCAACCTCACAATTGAGAATCCAGAGAATATTCAGGAACGGTTCATAGATCCTGAACCATTAAACTTTCCTCCGGAACCACCAATCATTCAAACAGAGATTGTTGAGGAACGAACCATTAAATCAGAATCATCTAGTGATACCGATTCAACAAATTCAATTATGGAAAATCTGGAACCTTTAAGTATGGAAGACCGAATGAGAGCTAAACGCACTGGCCAAGGTCACGCAATTACTCATCCAGACATTAATGCGCCAGATTATGAAATCAAAGGACAAATTCTACACATGGTGACTAATCAATGCCAATTTAGTGGTGCGCCGAAGGAAGATCCAAATGAACATCTACGTACCTTTAATAGGATCTGCACACTATTTAAAATCCGAGAAGTGGAGGATGAACAGATATATCTCATGTTATTTCCCTGGACTTTAAAGGGAGAAGCCAAAGATTGGTTGGAATCGTTACCTGAAGGGGCGATCGATACATGGGATGTTTTAATTGACAAATTTCTTAAACAATTCTTTCCTGCATCTAAAGCCGTAAGACTTCAAGCAGAAATTGTTACGTTCACACAAAAGCCAAATGAAACTCTATATGAGGCGTGGACAAGATATGGAAAGTTATTAAGAGGATGTCCGCAACATGGTTTAGACACCTGTCAAATAGTACAAATATTCTACCAAGGATGCGACATCACTACAAGAAAAGACATAGATATAGCAGCTGGTGGTTCTATTATGAAGAAAACCGAAACTGATGCTTACAAAATTATTGATAATACTGCTTCCCACTCACATGAGTGGCACCAAGAAAAAGATATCATTAGATCATCTAAAGCAGCTAGAGCCGATTCTAGCCATGACTTAGATTCCATTTCCGCAAAGATAGATGCTGTGGAGAGACGAATGGAAAAGATGACTAAAGATATTCACTCAATACGAATTAGTTGTGAGCAGTGTGGAGGACCACATTTGACAAAAGATTGTCTCAGTATTGAATTAACAATGGAACAAAGAGAGAATATTTCATACATAAACCAAAGGCCTGGAAATAATTATCAGAATAATTATCAACCGCCAAGACCAATTTACAATCAAAACCAGAATTATAACCGAAATATTCCATACAACAACCAACAAGGTCCTAGCAATCAACAAGTATCCAATAATACTTACAATCAGCAAAGACCGAATTTTCAAAACAAACCACCACAACAAACCGACGAGAAAAAGCCAAATTTAGAAGATATGATGACAAAGCTAGTTGAAACTCAAACACAGTTTTTCACATCTCAGAAACAAACCAATGAACAAAATGCTCAAGCATTTAGGAATCAACAAGCTTCTATTCAGAATCTGGAACAAGAAGTAAGTAACCTAGCAAGGTTAATAGGTGAAAGAAAACCGGGAAGTCTACCTAGTGATACAAACGCTAACCCCCGGAATGAAACAGCTAAAGCAATTACCACAAGAAGTGGTACAACACTTAAACCACCTGAAATACCTGTAACTTCTGATGAAACTAATCCTACTCCACAAGAACCACAACCTGATCAAGATAAGGAAAAAGAACCGGTAGTTGAAAAGGTTAATGAAGATAACACAGTTAAGGATAAACCTTATGTTAAACCATACCAACCACCACTTCCTTACCCCAGTAAAATGAGAAAAGAAAGACTTGAAGCCGAGCAATCCAAATTCTTGGATATGTTTAAACAGATAAATGTAAATCTTCCTTTCATTGATGTGATTTCAGGAATGCCTAGATATGCTAAATTCTTGAAAGATCTAATCACAAATAGAAAGAAAATGGAAGAACTCTCGGCTGTCACTATGAATGCAAATTGTTCAGCAGTGCTGTTGAATAAGATACCAGAAAAACTATCTGATCCAGGAAGTTTCACAATTCCATGTTTTCTGGGTAGTCTTAGTTCAATAGAAGCATTAGCAGACTTAGGTGCTAGTATAAATCTAATGCCGTATTCACTATACGCTAAACTAGACCTTGGAGAATTAAAACCAACCAGAATAAGCATACAACTAGCAGATAGATCAATAAAATATCCTAGAGGGATAATGGAGAACATGCTAGTTAAAGTTGGTACTTTAGTATTTCCAGTAGATTTTGTTGTCTTGGACATGGAAGAAGATTCTCAAGTTCCTCTCATATTAGGAAGACCATTCTTAAACACGGCTAAAGCAATGATAGACGTGTTCGGTAAGAAACTGACCCTAAGTATAGAGGATGAGAGTGTTACCTTTTCAGTTGATAGAGCAATGCAACAACCACAATCTGCAGATGATACATGTTATTATATTCAAACTATAGATGCACATGCAGAATTATTAGAAGAATTTCCAGAATTACAAGGAACAGGAGAATGTTCTTTAGGAGAAGGTAATGAACCAATTGATGAAGCTGAAATGTTAGCTACACTTATAGCTAATGGATATGAACCAACAACAGAAGAAATTCAAATGCTAAAAGAAGAAGACAGATATCGATATAAATCATCGATAGAAGAACCTCCGAAATTAGAGTTAAAGCCACTTCCAAACCATTTGGAATACGCTTATTTACATGGTGAATCTGAATTACCTGTAATAATATCGTCTTCTCTTACTGAAAATGAGAAATCACAACTCATTTCTGTGTTGAAAGCTCATAAACCAGCCATTGCATGGAAGATTCATGATATTAAAGGAATAAGTCCTTCGTATTGCACACATAAAATCCTTATGGAAGAAGGTCATAAAACGTATGTGCAACGCCAACGAAGACTAAATCCTAATATGCAAGATGTAGTTAAGAAAGAGATTATTAAACTGCTAGATGCAGGTTTAATATATCCAATCTCTGATAGTCCATGGGTAAGCCCAGTTCAATGCGTACCTAAGAAGGGTGGCATGACTGTCATTACAAATGAGAAAAATGAGCTTATTCCTACTAGAACTGTAACAGGATGGCGTGTGTGTATTGATTATAGAAAATTAAATGACGCCACCAGAAAAGATCACTTTCCCTTACCTTTCATAGATCAAATGTTGGAAAGATTAGCCGGAAATAGTTACTATTGTTTTCTAGATGGATTTTCCGGATATTTTCAAATTCCAATAGCACCCGAGGACCAAGAGAAAACCACATTCACGTGCCCTTATGGTACTTTTGCTTACAAACGCATGCCATTTGGACTTTGCAACGCCCCTGCAACCTTTCAAAGGTGTATGATGGCGATTTTTCACGACATGATAGAAGAATGCATGGAAGTATTCATGGATGACTTTTCAGTCTTCGGTGATACATTTAAATCATGTCTAGTTAATCTGGAACGAATGCTAATTAGATGCGAAAAATCAAATCTAGTACTTAATTGGGAGAAATGCCATTTCATGGTTAAAGAAGGCATCGTTCTTGGACATAAAATTTCAAAAGAAGGAATTGAAGTGGATAGAGCTAAAGTAGATGTAATTGCTAAACTTCCACATCCCATAAATGTTAGAGGAGTTTGGAGTTTTCTAGGGCATGCCGATTTTTACCGACGTTTCATAAAAGATTTTTCTAAAATTGCCACTCCTATGAATAAACTTCTAGAAAAGGATGCGCCATTCATCTTTTCAGATGAATGTATCAAATCTTTTAATATTCTTAAAGAAAAACTCACTAATGCACCAATCATGATAACACCAAATTGGAATCTACCATTTGAACTAATGTGCGATGCAAGTGATTTTGCAATGGGAGCCGTTTTAGGACAAAGGATTGAAAAACGATTTCAACCTATATATTATGCTAGTAAGACATTACAAGGAGCACAAACAAACTATACAACTACTGAAAAAGAACTCCTTGCTGTTGTCTTTGCTTTTGACAAATTTCGATCATATCTCGTTCTAGCAAAAACGGTGGTCTATACCGACCATTCTGCTCTTAGATACCTATTTTCAAAACAAGATGCTAAACCAAGATTAATCCGTTGGATCTTACTCTTACAAGAGTTTGATATTGAAATCCGAGATAAAAGAGGAGCAGAAAATCTCGCCGCTGATCATCTTTCTCGTCTTGAAAATCCCGAATTAGAAGTTCTGAATGAATCGGCCATACAAGACAACTTTCCTGATGAATATCTATTGAAGATAGATTATAAAGAAATCCCATGGTTTGCAGACTATGCAAACTACTTAGTTTGTGGATTCCTTGAAAAAGGATTATCGTACCAAAGACGAAAGAAATTCTTCAGTGATATAAAACACTATTTCTGGGAAGATCCACATCTGTTTAAAAGTTGTCCCGATGGAATAATACGCCGATGTGTATTTGGAGATGAAGCTAGTAAAATTTTAAACCATTGTCACACAGGACCAACAGGAGGGCATTATGGGCCTCAACTAACAGCAAGAAAAGTTTATGAAGCTGGATTCTATTGGCCTACAATTTACAAAGACGCACACCTTCTTTGCAAATCCTGTGATGCATGTCAAAGGGCCGGAAAAATAAGTCAACGTGATGAAATGCCACAAAATGTCATCCAAGTATGTGAAGTATTTGACATATGGGGTATTGACTTTATGGGTCCATTTCCAAAATCTCATAATAATTTATATATACTCGTAGCCATTGATTATGTATCTAAATGGGCGGAAGCACAAGCTCTCCCAACTAACGATGCACGAGTTGTAGTCAACTTTTTAAAACGTCTTTTTGCAAGGTTTGGAACACCGAAAGCTTTAATAAGTGATCGGGGTACTCATTTCTGTAATAATCAACTTGAGAAAGTTCTTAAAAGATATGGAGTAACTCATAAAATCTCCACCGCATATCATCCACAAACAAGTGGACAAGTTGAAAACACCAACCGAGCTTTAAAACGTATTCTAGAGAAAACCGTAGGATCAAATCCGAAGGAATGGTCCATTAAATTGGAGGATGCACTCTGGGCTTTTAGAACAGCCTACAAAACTCCAATTGGAACCACACCTTTTAGACTTGTTTATGGAAAAGCATGTCATCTTCCAGTAGAAATTGAACACAAAGCATTTTGGGCTTTGAAGACATGTAATCTTGATTTACATGAAGCCGGACGTCTACGATTAAGTCAACTAAATGAATTAGAAGAATTAAGACATGAAGCATACGAAAATTCGTTAATCTATAAAGAAAGAACGAAGAAATGGCATGATAAAAGAATCAGAAGTTCAAAGGAATTTAAAGAAGGAGACAGAGTTCTTCTTTTCAATTCACGATTCAAGCTATTTCCTGGAAAATTGAAATCAAGATGGTCTGGACCATTCATAATCAAAAGAGTTTTCCCATACGGAACGATAGAATTAATAAATTCAAATGGGATTGAATTTAAAGTTAATGGTCACAGAGTTAAACATTACATACATGGTCCGATGGAAGTCGACAACAAAGTTAATCACAATTTCGACACCACAGCTAACTAAGTGTGGGGAGAATCAAGTCTTTAAAGGATAATATGTATTTCTGCTAGAGTTAGATTATCTGTTTTCGTGTAGTTCTCGAAAATGGAACACGTATGGTCTTTCCCTAGCAGACCCTAAAGAACTAGTCTTCTCCCCCCATTCTGAATTTTTATTTTTTTAGGTTTTTACAAAATGAAGACTGCCTGTGAACTAAACCATGGTCTAATGCTACACGCTTTGATCACTAAAAGAAATAATGATATACTCCCGAGTGAAATAGTATCAGTAATCAGAGAAAGAATGGACGGAGTTAGAAAAGAATCCAGATGCGAAGATAATAAGTTACAATTTGGTAAAGGAAAATCAAAATCCACAGCGAAAAGAAGAGCACGACACCTAGAACGATGTCACAAATGCGGAAAATGGTCACATGGAGGTAAATGTTCAAATAATCAAACCTATTCAAATACCGAATTTGTTACTTTATGCAGAGACGGACCGTTCATATGTTTAGAAGAAAAGACACTGAATGCTCGGGGTTACGCCTATGCAGCCATGGAAAACCAATTAAACCGACTATCTTATGAATGGAATAGATCATATAACTAAGAAATCTATTTCACAGGTATGTCTGTACAGTTTTTATTTTTATTTTTATTTTTAACCTTTTGATAATAAACGCTAATTTGTTCGCTAAAAAGTATTAAATTGGTATTAAATAAAATTAGGTTTGGCGACCGAAATTATTGATATCATTCAAAAATTTATTACATCACTGCGAAATTTAACGTTTATTCTTAAGGTATAAATATCTTTAAACAATCAACCCAAAATATTTCAAAAATTCGTCATGAGTTAAATTAGGTCTTGGAACCGAAATTACTTTACCGAAAAGAGGGGCGCATATTTTTGATAATATTTGATTGATTAAAGTGGGATAAAAAGCCAAAAAGATTTTTAATTTTATTTTTACCATGTTTTTAAAATTAATATAAATCTTAAATTAATATTGTAAACTTTGTAAAAACAATATATTTAAAATTGTAAATATTTGAAAAATTAATATAAGTTTGGTGTGAATTTATAATATGAATTTTTAAATTAAGTCTGGTGTGAATTTTTAAAATATGAATTTTTAATTTTATGCATTTCAAATTTTAAGTTTGGTGTGATTTTTTTTTAATATTAATTTTGAATTTTATATTTAAATTGTGTGAATTTAAAAACAAAAATTTACTTTATCTCATTAAGTTAAAAATATGATTTTTAAAATTCGTCGTAAGTTGAAGACTAGGTCTTTGAACCGAAATTGCTTTACCCGAGGGAGGGACGAGAACTTTTATTATCATTATTTTTAATCTTATTGATTTAAAGTATGCCAAAAAAATTAAAAAAATCCAAAAATCTAAGCTTTTAAAACAATCGCTTGAAAATGACAAAATTTTAAAATTTTGTCGAGGGACGGACTAGGGCATCGTCCCGAAACGACCTCGTCTTAAAAAGAAACAAAATTTTTAAAATTTTATTTAATTTATGTTTTAAAAGTTTAAGGTTTTATAGTTAAAAAAAAAAAAAAAAAAAATATTAAAATCCAGAAAATACACCCCATGCGAGTCGCATGGGGATAGGCACAAAGTCATGCGACTCGCATGGATACAAAAAACTGGCCAGGATCAATTTATTCAGTCGCTGCTGTTTCTTTCTCACAATACACACACATATACACGAACTTGCACCCAAATACTCTCAAAAATCCGCCATTTTTCACCAAATTTCTTGCAAAACTTCACAACAATCATGCCTAGATTCAGTAGTCTCAACCCTTTCAGGAGAAAGGTAAAGATTTCACCCCTAATCTCTTTAAATTCGAATTATTGTGTTCTTGAGCTATAAATTTTATATTTTGATTTTGTTAAATTCTAGTGTAATTAGACTTAAATTGTTGTTATATTATGCATGAATATCCTAGATTGAAGCTATTTAACATGGATTGAAGCTAAAAACTTCAAATTTTTAAATCTAGGGTTTGTGTTCTTGAGCAATTTGGGGCTTTTTGATATAAACAGGTTATGGCCGATTTTTGTCATGAATTGTCGCTAAATTAAGTAGTGTAACATGTTTAGGTAGTTAATTGATCCAAACTTTGAGCCTAAACATGTTTTTGAGAATTAAAGTGGACTTTTTAAGTCTAAAAATTCATGAACTTGGATAATTTGATATAAAGGCCATTTGAAACTTGTTTCATTGCTAGTAGTGATTATTTTGGCATGTTATTTGAGATAAATGCTTATGAACTTGATGTACACTTTTCGTATATGCTTATTTGACAAAGTGTAGACTTGACAAAAATATGAAAATAAGCACTAGTTTGATTTGAATGCCATGTAACAAGTGTTTAATTGCTATAATGATTATTGTTGACATATTTAAGAGTTTAAATGTGATAAAACATTGTACACATTTTCGTATGTAAAAGTGTAGAATTGTTATTGTTAAGAAAATGTGTATAAAATGTGTTATGAATTAAACATGTCATCATAATTGTTTCAAGTTATTATTTTGCTAACACTAATGCATATTTGGATGCACAAATTTTGTGTTTAATGTGTTTTGCAGAGAAATACAGATACGGACGGTGCATCATCGTCCAGACAACCAGAGCCCGAACCGGAAATGTTTTATGAACAAGAACAACATATGCAACAAGAAGAAGAACAACATGAGGATCAACATATTCCATATCACGATCAAGATCAATTATTCATGAATCAGTTTCGTCAATTCGCTCCACATCAAATGATTCTGAGCTTAGACATTAATGAAGATCAGTTACACCCAAATCTGAGATTTGATCGATGTTGGATAGAGTATCCAGATTATCAAAAGAACATGCACATTCTCTACTTTAAGGTTGTTGAAATGCCAAGGGCAATTGACTGGGTACCTTTGGAAATAGTTGACCTTGCCGAACCGATTCGGGAATTATTGGTGCAAAGGTATGGTAATTCTCAGTTTAACGATTGGATGCGCCTATTTTCCATTCGTAGAACCATATATAGGGAATGGTGTATAGAATTACTTAGTACTATTAAGTTAAACAGTGATGTTAGGAGGATAGATGATAGAAGCTTTATTAGATTTCTGTTAGGTGGACGCATGTACAGAATGTCCATGATAGATTTAGCCAGGGCCTTACAGATTTACACCCCTGCTGAACTTTTGAGCCCCGACTGTAATAGCCTGATTGCCCAAGGAGAAAGGATAGATAGGGAATTTGATATTAACGCCGTCTGGAGGCGTATGTCCCACTTTAATGAATTTCACGCCAGTGGAAATCATACATACTTAGATATAGATAGAGCTGAACTCCGGGTGATTCATAGATTCTTAGCAAACACAATTACACAAAGGGGTAAGAATAAGGAGAAATTGACCGTAAACGATTTGTTCTACCTCAAGTGTATTAGAGACCCGAGGAGTTTCGTTAACATTCCCTATTGTGTTGGTTATTATCTCGCTAATGTAGTTTCGGGGATGAAATCGGGGAGTATTATAGGTGGTGGTATTTTCATTACTCTCATTGGAGAGTATTTAGGTGTGGATAAGCACCAAGGGGGTCCAATGAACGAAATAGAGGACGAAGGTGAAACTATAAGTTCAAACCTTTATCATGGTGCAAGGGTATTATTGATGAGACGTGGTCGGGTATATCAATACGAGGGACCTCAGCGACAGGTAGAAAGAGGTTCGGATGACGAAATGGAAGAGGCGAACAACATTATAGGAGTTGTTCGGGAGACTGCTCTTGATTTAGGCGTTCGTATGGAGGATGAATACATGACGAACTATGATAGGCATATGCAGTACGAGGCATGGCAACGTCGGAATGACTACGAGCATTCCCGGCAACGAGAGCATGGCCGATGGGATTATCATCAGCGCCAAATTATAAGCCAGTTGCAGCCTGGCGAGATGTATTATCCGACCCGACCCGCATACTATCCCGCACATCAGCCAGAAATGAGACCACCCTATGATTTATATGATTATGACGCAGCATACCAGTTCACCTATCAACAGCCATGGAACCCTGATCCGAACATGAATTGGGATCCCTATCCTAATTATCCTCCTAACCCACCTCCTGATGAGTAGAGATAAGTTGGTAATTTTTATTTTTATTTTAAACACTTAACATTTTATTACGTTTATGTAATGTTTGATATTCTTATTATTATTGTGTACTAATATTTTTCTTATAGTTTGAAAGTGGGATGCCAAAGTTCCATTTCAAATTACATGTATGATTATATTTGTATTGTATGTATTCTATTTTATGCACAAAACAGGGTAAAACAACGCGTTTTCAAAGACTGGCATTAAGTTCAGCAAAAGCAAGTAATTTTTGATGACAATGATGCAAAATATATGTGAAATAACAACAAGACGGAATGAACAAATGACGTGCACCATTTATCATTCAAACAATCAAACGACAATATGTTTGAAACTTTGGTAAAATTTAATCATTTTTCTGCGATAATCACCCTCAATAATTTAAATTATTTCTGATTTCTTGCAAATGAGGGCATTGCAAGATCTTAAGTGTGGGAAGGGGTTAAATTCTTTCGGATTTTAAAAAAAAAAAATTTTTAAACACTTGGTTACCATTAAAAATGCTAGTAACGCAGTAGTTGTGTTAGAATCTAGTGCTCTCCGATAACAAGGAACAGCCCTAGTCTTATATACTGACTACCCACTTCTAGTAAATTTTTCAAAATTTTTAACAAAATGGATTCAAAATCATGTTTATACATATTTATGAACGATTAAAACTAGGTCATTGAGCCGAAATTATCGTTACCTCGGAAAGGACATAAATTGAGAAACAACCAAAACGTTAGAATTCATTTAATAAGAATGGAATAGAAGAGAAAAAGGCAAAGAAAAATATAAATAAAAGCCAAGTGTGGGAAAAGTTTGCCAAGTTATTCAAAACATATCACATATTTTTGTACAAACAATTGAAAATACTTTTGTTTTGAACAATAATCAAATGTTTTACCCGATGAAAGAAAAGAAGAGATGGATCTACACGATGAATCAATTCCATCATTAGAAGGAAGTAAAGTCTTCCGAAAAAGACACGCGCTTCTTGATTTAGGTCATGAAGTTGTCGTCCAGACCAGCTGTAGGTTGACGAAAAATCTAGAAAAGTCATCTCTAAAATCAGCAGGAAATCCACGGACCTCAGCATCAAACAGGGTCACCAAGTGGTCAGATTTGTCCTAACCATGAGAAGGATTTATCTCGTACAATGGGGAGGCACCGTGCAAATTAGCTTGATAAGACTAATGAATCAGATCCCCAGAAAGGATAATCTCCTCAAAGATTAAAAATCAGCTTTTAAGACTGATATTACTCAATCCTAGAGATTGACCTTAAAGATTGAGAATTCAAACTCATGGAATTCAATGATATCTAAACTCGAGCTTGAACGAGAAAATATTTTGATCAAAAATACAAACCGATTTGTTTTCTGAAAATCCATTTTCAATGCGTTCATTACCATTGAACGTAAAATCCTAGGAATTCACCTAGAATTCATTAGGTTACCTGAACTAAATCGGGTGTCAACCGTAAGAACGGTGGTTGCATAGCATGGTCGGAAACAGAACCTTGTGCCAGACCGAAAAATCATAGGATGATCTTTACTATTGCTCCTACCAAGGATAGTTCTAACATCCGACACGTTAAAAGACCATAATCATCTGCATGTCACGGGACATTGCCTTAACAGTTTCTTGTTCATCGCTTTCCTTTACAACCGGACGGTAGTTTACCAAAAGGTAATATACGGAACAAGTAAAGTGGATGTGTGCTTTCCGATACAGGGATAGCAGTGGATTACACGAGCCTAAAAGTTTTAGCCAAAATATTGATCCACATATATATTTTGCAACACTGATGATGGATCAAATCAGAAAACTTGTCTAGGGTAAAATCTAGCTTGAATTTTCAAAAGATCAAATGTTTTCATAAAGATCCAATTTCCTTAAGGATCTAAATTTTTATAGTCATGTGGGACTGTAAACCACCTTTCAAATGTGCACTTTGCTTTGGAAACCGAAAGTAAATCGGCTATTTGATTGCCAGTGTCGTTGACCTAAACCCGAGGCAACCATAAAAAGACACACCCACCTTTAACCACATCGTTACTATCATTGTTTATACCGCTGTATTGAAGTCACTTATGTACAAAGTGTGAAGAATAAAGAAGTGATTCAAGTGTTTCAAGACTATATTGCTTGAGGACAAGCAACGCTTAAGTGTGGGAATATTGATAAGGCTAAAAATGAACACATATTTTACAGCATTATTTCCCAAGAAAGACAAGATTTTAGTTGATATTGTTCGATTTACAAGCACTATTCGTTTAAATATTAAAAAGTGAAGATAAAAGGCAGATTCGACAAATTGAAGACGGAAAGGTCCAAAAAGCTAAAAAGTACAAGATTCAATCAAAAAGGTTCAAAATATTGATGAGGAACGTCTCAAAATGACAAGAGTACAAGTTACAAGACTCAAAGTACGCGATATAAAATTGTACGAAAGGACGTTCGAAAATCCGGAACCGGGACCTGAGCCAAGAAGAAACGCCCGACGCAACGGACCAAAAATATCTAGTCTACTATGCACAAGAATATAATATAATATATATATAATTATATATTATATTATATATTATTATTATATTACGTCGGCAAGAAGAAAACAAACCAATTTGGCTGGATCCAGGGTGGCCATGCGACTCGCATGGCCAGAGGCACAAAATCCATGCGAGTCGCATGGAGTGAAAATGCTGGTCAGGTCCTATATAAAGCCAGTTTTCTGCCGAGTTTTAAAGACAGAAAATATATCTCTCTCTCATATATACGATATATATATATAATTTATATTTTAATTTTAATTTTAATTTTAATTCTAATAATAAGGGTATGTTAGCGAATGTTGTAAGGGTGTAAGTCGAAATTCTGTCCGTGTAACGCTACGCTATTTTTAATCATTGTAAGTTATGTTCAACCTTTTTACATTAATGTCTCGTAGCTAAGTTATTATTATGCTTATTTAAAACGAAGTAATCATGATGTTGGGCTAATTACTAAAATTGGGTAATTGGGCTTTGTACCATAATTGAGGTTTGGACAAAAGAACGACACTTGTGGAAATTAGACTATGGGCTATTAATGGGCTTTATATTTGTTTAACTAAATGAAAGTTTGTTAATGTTAATATAAAGATTTACAATTGGGCGTCCCTATAAATTACCATATACACTCGATCGGACACGATGGGCGGGGTATTTATATGTACGAATAATCGTTCATTTAACCGGACACGGGAATGGATTAATAGCCACTAGAATAATTAAAACAGGGGTGAAATTACATTCAAGGGTAATTGGTGTAATTGTTAACAAAGTAGTAAAACCTTGGTTTACACGCAGTCGATAACCTGGTGTATTCATTAAACAAAGTATTAAAACCTTGTTACAATTCGAATCCCCAATTAGTTGGAATATTTAACTTCGGGTATAAGAATAATTTGACGAGGACACTCGCACTTTATATTTATGACTGATGGACTGTTATGGACAAAAACCAGACGGACATATTAAATAATCCAGGACAAAGGACAATTAACCCATGGGCATAAAACTAAAATCAACACGTCAAACATCATAATTACGGAAGTTTAAATAAGCATAATTCTTTTATTTCATATTTAATTTCCTTCATTTTATATTTAATTGCACTTCTAATTATCGCACTTTTATTTATTGTTATTTAATCGCACTTTTAATTATCGTACTTTTTAATTATCGCAAGTTTATTTTATCGCACTTTTATTATTCGCAATTTCATTATCGTTATTTACTTTACGCTTTAATTTAAGTCTTGTATTTATTTTATATTTTACATTAGGTTTTAACTGCGACTAAAGTTTTAAAATCGACAAACCGGTCATTAAACGGTAAAAACCCCCCTTTATAATAATAATATTACTTATATATATTTGTATTTTTATAAAAGTAAACTAATATAGCGTTGAGCTTTGTTTAAAGATTTCCCTGTGGAACGAACCGGACTTACTAAAAACTACACTACTGTACGATTAGGTACACTGCCTATAAGTGTTGTAGCAAGGTTTAAGTATATCCATTCTATAAATAAATAAATATCTTGTGTAAAATTGTATCGTATTTAATAGTTTTTCCTAGTAAAATATAAAGCTATTTTATATACACCTCGCATAACATCACATACCATACATCGTTGGAAAGGTAATTTAACAAGGATCACAACTAAGAACATATCATCAAACAAAACTAATATTTACAACAAATAAATCATCGTCGAATGATCGTTAAAAGTTCATCATTAGAGTTTCAAGTTCATAAAATGCATTTCATGATTCGGGAATCCAATTTACACATACGATATGCCGTTTCGAAGGCAATTAAACCTACATTGCAGCTAAACACTTACTAACAACGTTTTATAGCATTCAATGCATCAAAAGTTCATTTTAAAAGCTATCAAACCCTAACCAAGAATCATAAATTTAACATTTATGTTAATGAAGTTTTTCCAAGTCAACCTACATACCAAAACGAAGCTAATGATGCTAGTAACACTTTTAATACATGAGCTTTAACATTTAACAACATTAAATCACCCAAAACTCAAGATTAAATAAAGCCTTTTTCAAGTTCATGCGAGTTTATGCAAAATAACAAGATCGAGCAAATAAATCACATATTCATGTTAGACTCGAGCCATAGACACTAACTAACACACTTTTAAGTTTAGAGGTCTAATTTATGAAAATTAGAGATTTTGAAAAGCTTACCCCATGTAACAACCCGCCTTTTTCCGTTTACTTTCCGTTTAATTATTTTAAAGTTCGTTATTTAATTATAACATCTCTCGTTTACTCTACGTATTTAAGGTAATTCGTTTGGTTAATTCACGCACCCGCTTTTAAACTCGAGGGACCAAACTTGCCAAGGAGCCAAACTAGTTGACTAGGTCAACTAGTCAAGCTCCATCCTTCTCCACTCATTCACCTCCCCAAACTTGATACTTCCACTTTTGCTCCTATTTCACCTTCATCAAAGATTCATCATCTATTCAAAATCTAGCAAGCATCAACTCAAACAAATTACATATTTGGAATCCTCGCATCTTCCTCTTCAATTCCATACCAACTTCATCGCTTTTGGGTAACATTCTAAAAACTCTAGATTCCTTGTTCTTGATGTTTTTGACTTACAAAAGTGTTAATTATTGTCTATGGCTCGAGTCTAACATGAATATATGATTTATTTGCTCGTTCTTGACATTTTGTGCATATAGCTTGAATTTGAAAAGTGACTTGTTTGATCTTGAGATTTGGGTGTTTAAATGTTGTTAGATGTTAAAAGTTCATGTATTAAATGTGTTACTAGCATCACTAGCTTCATTTTGATGTGTAGGTTGACTAAGAAAACTTCACTAACCTGATTATTGATTTTGTGATTTTGGTTAGGGTTTGATAGACTTAAATATGAAAGTTTGATGCATTGAATGCTATGAAATGTTGTTGGTAAGTGTTTAGTTGTAATGTATGTTTAAATACCTTCGAAACGGCATATCATACATGTAAATTGGTTGCCCGAATCATGAAACGAATTTAATGAACTTAGAGTAATTATGTTGAGCATAAATGTTGTATTGTGGTGTAATAAATGTTGGATTTAGTTGATGATATGTGTTTAGTTGTTTTCCTCATCAAAATACCTTTCCGACGATATAAGATACATGTTTTGATTGTTTTCGGATCATAAATTGTGATTGTTTGAAGTTTGATTCATGCACTTGTGAAATTTCAGCAAAACAGAAATCTGTACATCATTTGGATGCCATCCCAATCCTTGGACGCCGTCCAGTCCTTCTTTGCTGGACGTCGTCCAACCATTTTGGACGCCGTCCAAATGAACTGAAAAGGGTTGTCCAACTTGGTCATTTTTCGTTTAATTCTAACTATGCTACGCACCTCCGATTACCATGTAACTTGTCCTAACATGCTCATATATGATTATATAACTCAGAAAAATTGTCCGAGACCCGACCCGAACGTGTTGACTTTTTCGTTGACTTTGACTTGACCAAAGTTTGACTTTTAATTAAACTTAACCAAATACTTATGCAATCGTTCTAACATGCTTTTATACTTATATTTTGCATGAAACTTGACAACTTGACTCACATGCTATATATAATCGAGTCATAACGAGCCATATGACTAATTGAACAACTTTTACCGACTTCATACTTTACTGATATTGATACGACCTATTGTTTAGGTCAAGACTAGCATACGTTCTTGCACACGTTTGCTTTGTGAAGTACCTATATACTTGTGCACTCAAGGTGAGATCATAGTCCCATCTTTTCAACAACTTTTATTCTTTAAATCATGGGATGAGAAACACATACGTTTTATACTTTTATACTTTGAATACAAGTACGAGAAAACAAACATTCCACATGCGAGTTAGAACAAAAAGCCTCAATTCAATTATCATTAGTTACACTTGTAGGGTGTAAACGTGAACTTATGTTGTGTGGATCCATACGGGCTTGACGCGCCCTCATTCGGACGGTTCTCTACCGTTAGCGGATGAAATATATTTTCGGGTATAGTGTAGTTTCT
Source organism: Rutidosis leptorrhynchoides (assembly GCF_046630445.1). Lineage (NCBI taxonomy): Eukaryota > Viridiplantae > Streptophyta > Magnoliopsida > Asterales > Asteraceae > Rutidosis > Rutidosis leptorrhynchoides. Next base: position 122,315,930 of record NC_092338.1, on the reverse strand, counting down.
AACACTATGATAACGGGGTTCTTAAACAGTTAACTTTGATAATTGGGTGCTCGCGAACGTACAACAACTTTGGAATGCAAACGATTTGGATAATCAACTTTATATTAAATCTTGTGGTTCAATACAACATACTTACTAAACCTATGATTTCACCAACGTTTTCGTTGACAGATTTTTCTATGTTTTCTCAGGTCCTTGAACGCTATGTGTTACATGCTTCCGCACACTATTTTGATACTTGCTTGGATGTCGAGTATACATGCATACATGAAGCGTCTTTTGACTTCACTTTAATTTGTGTCGCATAGGTTTCAATTGTACTTAAACGTTGTAACGTAACTAGTTGTTAAACTACTTTTGTAAACTTTGAAACATGAAGCGTTTTTTTTTTTTTTTTTTTTTTAGATTTTAGTGCCGATTTAAGTAATTGTCGATTTCCTTTTAGAATTGCATTTTAAGTTTCATTACCTTTAGATTTAAGTTTTTTAGTCGCAACTTTTACTCTTTAGTTTTTAGCCTTTTAAGATCCGACGTTTTTCTTCCTTATTTTTATTTTTTGACGCTTTCGACGCGATTTATCTTTTTCTTTTCTACGCGCTAGTTTTTATGACACGGAATTTTTAAAACGTAAATTTCGAAGAAAAATTATTAAAAGCGATTAAATTGATAGACACCCAATTTTCTGATTCGTAGTAATAGTTGAATTTGTTAGTGGCGAGTTGTGGATTTCCGATTTAAAGGGTCCTGGCTACCTGCTGCATCTATTGACTATTCGAAATGTGGGCAAAAGCAGAAAAGTCTATTAATTTGATAACTTATATAATTTTTAGTTTTATAACTAATATAATAATTAGTAAATGCACCACATTGTAGCTAAAATTTGGTATTAAGCGTATTATGGAAAATCTCGAAAATATTTGGGAAACTCTTTCTGACATACGAAATCAATTACATCAATACTCTCAAACGGGTGTTGATGACAATTCGTTCGGTCAATCTTGGATCACGAATGACGAAACAATAACTGGTTGTTGAAATGTCCCGTTCTTATTGATTAAAAACGTTCCATATTAATTGATTTCGTTGCGAGGTTTTGACCTCTATATGAGACGTTTTTCAAAGACTGCATTCATTTTTAAACAAACCATAACCTTTATTTCATCAATAAAGGTTTAAAAAGCTTTACGTAGATTATCAAATAATGATAATCTAAAATATCCTGTTTACACACGACCATTACATAATGGTTTACAATACAAATATGTTACAACAAAATAAGTTTCTTGAATGCAGTTTTTACACAATATCATACAAGCATGGACTCCAAATCTTGTCCTTATTTAAGTATGCGACAGCGGAAGCTCTTAATAATCACCTGAGAATAAACATGCTTAAAACGTCAACAAAAATGTTGGTGAGTTATAGGTTTAACCTATATATATCAAATCGTAACAATAGACCACAAGATTTCATATTTCAATACACATCCCATACATAGAGATAAAAATCATTCATATGGTGAACACCTGGTAAACGACATTAACAAGATGCATATATATAAGAATATCCCCATCATTCCGGGACACCCTTCGGATATGATATAAATTTCGAAGTACTAAAGCATCCGGTACTTTGGATGGGGTTTGTTAGGCCCAATAGATCTATCTTTAGGATTCGCGTCAATTAGGGTGTCTGTTCCCTAATTCTTAGATTACCAGACTTAATAAAAAGGGGCATATTCGATTTCGATAATTCAACCATAGAATGTAGTTTCACGTACTTGTGTCTATTTTGTAAATCATTTATAAAACCTGCATGTATTCTCATCCCAAAAATATTAGATTTTAAAAGTGGGACTATAACTCACTTTCACAGATTTTTACTTCGTCGGGAAGTAAGACTTGGCCACTGGTTGCTTCACGAATCTATAACAATATATACATATATATCAAAGTATGTTCAAAATATATTTACAACACTTTTAATATATTTTGATGTTTTAAGTTTATTAAGTCAGCTGTCCTCGTTAGTAACCTATAACTAGTTGTCCACAGTTAGATATACAGAAATAAATCGATAAATATTATCTTGAATCAATCCACGACCCAGTGTATACGTATCTCAGTATTGATCACAACTCAAACTATACATATTTTGGAATCAACCTCAACCCTGTATAGCTAACTCCAACATTCACATATAGAGTGTCTATGGTTGTTCTGAAATATATATAGATGTGTCGACATGATAGGTCGAAACATTGTATACGTGTCTATGGTATCTCAAGATTACATAATATACAATACAAGTTGATTAAGTTATGGTTGGAATATATTTGTTACCAATTTTCACGTAGCTAAAATGAGAAAAATTATCCAATCTTGTTTTACCCATAACTTCTTCATTTTAAATCCGTTTTGAGTGAATCAAATTGCTATGGTTTCATATTGAACTCTATTTTATGAATCTAAACAGAAAAAGTATAGGTTTATAGTCAGAAAAATAAGTTACAAGTCGTTTTTGTAAAGGTAGTCATTTCAGTCGAAAGAACGACGTCTAGATGACCATTTTAGAAAACATACTTCCACTTTGAGTTTAACCATAATTTTTGGATATAGTTTCATGTTCATAATAAAAATCATTTTCTCAGAATAACAACTTTTAAATCAAAGTTTATCATAGTTTTTAATTAACTAACCCAAAACAGCCCGCGGTGTTACTACGACGGCGTAAATCCGGTTTTACGGTGTTTTTCGTGTTTCCAGGTTTTAAATCATTAAGTTAGCATATCATATAGATATAGAACATGTGTTTAGTTTATTTTAAAAGTCAAGTTAGAAGGATTAACTTTTGTTTGCGAACAAGTTTAGAATTAACTAAACTATGTTCTAGTGATTACAAGTTTAAACCTTCGAATAAGATAGCTTTATATGTATGAATCGAATGATGTTATGAACATCATTACTACCTTAAGTTCCTTGGATAAACCTACTGGAAAAGAGAAAAATGGATCTAGCTTCAATGGATCCTTGGATGGCTCGAAGTTCTTGAAGCAGAATCATGACACGAAAACAAGTTCAAGTAAGATCATCACTTAAAATAAGATTGTTATAGTTATAGAAATTGAACCAAAGTTTGAATATGATTATTACCTTGTATTAGAATGATAACCTCCTGTAAGAAACAAAGATTTCTTGAGGTTGGATGATCACCTTACAAGATTGGAAGTGAGCTAGCAAACTTGAAAGTATTCTTGATTTTATGAAACTAGAACTTTTGGAATTTATGAAGAACACTTAGAACTTGAAGATAGAACTTGAGAGAGATCAATTAGATGAAGAAAATTGAAGAATGAAAGTGTTTGTAGGTGTTTTTGGTCGTTGGTGTATGGATTAGATATAAAGGATATGTTATTTTGTTTTCATGTAAATAAGTCATGAATGATTACTCATATTTTTGTAATTTTATGAGATATTTCATGCTAGTTGCCAAATGATGGTTCCCACATGTGTTAGGTGACTCACATGGGCTGCTAAGAGCTGATCATTGGAGTGTATATACCAATAGTACATACATCTAAAAGCTGTGTATTGTACGAGTACGAATACGGGTGCATACGAGTAGAATTGTTGATGAAACTGAACGAGGATGTAATTGTAAGCATTTTTGTTAAGTAGAAGTATTTTGATAAGGGTATTGAAGTCTTTCAAAAGTGTATAAATACATATTAAAACACTACATGTATATACATTTTAACTGAGTCGTTAAGTCATCGTTAGTCGTTACATGTAAGTGTTGTTTTGAAACTTTTAGGTTAACGATCTTGTTAAATGTTGTTAACCCAATGTTTATAATATCAAATGAGATTTTAAATTATTATATTATCATGATATTATCATGTATGAATATCTCTTAATATGATATATATACATTAAATGTCTTTACAACGATAATCGTTACATATATGTCTCGTTTAAAAATCATTAAGTTAGTAGTCTTGTTTTTACATATGTAGTTCATTGTTAATATACTTAATGATATGTTTACTTATCATAGTATCATGTTAACTATATATATATATCCATATATATGTCATCATATAGTTTTTACAAGTTTTAACGTTCGTGAATCACCGGTCAACTTGGGTGGTCAATTGTCTATATGAAAATATTTCAATTAATCAAGTCTTAACAAGTTTGATTGCTTAACATGTTGGAAACATTTAATCATGTAAATATCAATCTCAATTAATATATATAAACATGGAAAAGTTCGGGTCACTACAGTACCTACCCGTTAAATAAATTTCGTCCCGAAATTTTAAGCTGTTGAAGGTGTTGATGAATCTTCTGGAAATAGATGCGGGTATTTCTTCTTCATCTGATCTTCACACTCCCAGGTGAACTCGGGTCCTCTACGAGCATTCCATCGAACCTTAACAATTGGTATCTTGTTTTGCTTAAGTCTTTTAACCTCACGATCCATTATTTCGACGGGTTCTTCGATGAATTGAAGTTTTTCGTTGATTTGGATTTCATCTAATGGAATAGTGAGATCTTCTTTAGCAAAACATTTCTTCAAATTCGAGACGTGGAAAGTGTTATGTACAGCCGCGAGTTGTTGAGGTAACTCAAGTCGGTAAGCTACTGGTCCGACACGATCAATAATCTTGAATGGTCCAATATACCTTGGATTTAATTTCCCTCGTTTACCAAATCGAACAACGCCTTTCCAAGGTGCAACTTTAAGCATGACCATCTCTCCAATTTCAAATTCTATATCTTTTCTTTTAATGTCAGCGTAGCTCTTTTGTCGACTTTGGGCAGTTTTCAACCGTTGTTGAATTTGGATGATCTTCTCGGTAGTTTCTTGTATAATCTCCGGACCCGTAATCTGTCTATCCCCCACCTCACTCCAACAAATCGGAGACCTGCACTTTCTACCATAAAGTGCTTCAAACAGCGCCATCTCAATGCTTGAATGGTAGCTGTTGTTGTAGGAAAATTCTGCTAACGGTAGATGTCGATCCCAACTGTTTCCGAAATCAATAACACATGCTCGTAGCATGTCTTCAAGCGTTTGTATCGTCCTTTCGCTCTGCCCATCAGTTTGTGGATGATAGGCAGTACTCATGTCTAGACGAGTTCCTAATGCTTGCTGTAATGTCTGCCAGAATCTTGAAATAAATCTGCCATCCCTATCAGAGATAATAGAGATTGGTATTCCATGTCTGGAGATGACTTCCTTCAAATACAGTCGTGCTAACTTCTCCATCTTGTCATCTTCTCTTATTGGTAGGAAGTGTGCGGATTTGGTGAGACGATCAACTATTACCCAAATAGTATCAAAACCACTTGCAGTCCTTGGCAATTTAGTGATGAAATCCATGGTAATGTTTTCCCATTTCCATTCCGGGATTTCGGGTTGTTGAAGTAGACCTGATGGTTTCTGATGCTCAGCTTTGACCTTAGAACACGTCAAACATTCTCCTACGTATTTAGCAACATCGGCTTTCATACCCGGCCACCAAAAATGTTTCTTGAGATCCTTGTACATCTTCCCCGTTCCAGGATGTATTGAGTATCTGGTTTTATGAGCTTCTCTAAGTACCATTTCTCTCATATCTCCAAATTTTGGTACCCAAATCCTTTCAGCCCTATACCGGGTTCCGTCTTCCCGAATATTAAGATGCTTCTCCGATCCTTTGGGTATTTCATCCTTTAAATTTCCCTCTTTTAAAACTCCTTGTTGCGCCTCCTTTATTTGAGTAGTAAGGTTATTATGAATCATTATATTCATAGATTTTACTCGAATGGGTTCTCTGTCCTTCCTGCTCAAGGCATCGGCTACCACATTTGCCTTCCCCGTGTGGTAACGAATCTCAAAGTCGTAATCATTCAATAATTCAATCCACCTACGCTGCCTCATATTCAGTTGTTTCTGATTAAATATGTGTTGAAGACTTTTGTGGTCGGTATATATAATACTTTTGACCCCATATAAGTAGTGCCTCCAAGTCTTTAATGCAAAAACAACCGCGCCTAATTCCAAATCATGCGTCGTATAATTTTGTTCGTGAATCTTCAATTGTCTAGACGCATAAGCAATCACCTTCGTTCGTTGCATTAATACACAACCGAGACCTTGCTTTGATGCATCACAATAAATCACAAAATCATCATTCCCTTCAGGCAATGACAATATAGGTGCCGTAGTTAGCTTTTTCTTCAATAACTGAAACGCTTTCTCTTGTTCATCATTCCATTCAAATTTCTTCCCTTTATGCGTTAATGCAGTCAAGGGTTTTGCTATTCTGGAAAAGTCTTGGATGAACCTTCTGTATTAACCAGCTAGTCCTAAAAACTGGCGTATGTGTTTCGGAGTTTTCGGGGTTTCCCACTTTTCAATAGTTTCTATCTTTGCCGGATCCACCTTAATACCTTCTTTGTTCACTATGTGACCGAGGAATTGAACTTCTTCCAACCAAAATGCACACTTTGAAAACTTAGCGTACAATTCTTCCTTTCTCAATACTTCTAACACCTTTCTCAAATGTTCACCGTGTTCTTGGTCATTCTTTGAGTAAATAAGTATGTCATCAATGAAAACAATGACAAACTTGTCAAGGTATGGTCCACATACTCGGTTCATAAGGTCCATGAACACAGCTGGTGCATTAGTTAAACCAAACGGCATGACCATAAACTCGTAATGACCATAACGTGTTCTGAAAGCAGTCTTTGGAATATCATCTTCTTTCACCCGCATTTGATGATACCCGGAACGTAAGTCAATCTTTGAATAAACAGACGAGCCTTGTAGTTGATCAAATAAGTCGTCGATTCTCGGTAGTGGGTAGCGGTTCTTGATGGTAAGTTTGTTCAACTCTCGGTAGTCGATACACAACCTGAATGTACCATCTTTCTTCTTGACAAACAAAACAGGAGCTCCCCACGGTGATGTGCTTGGTCGAATGAAACCACGCTCTAAAAGTTCTTGTAATTGGCTTTGCAGTTCTTTCATCTCGCTGGGTGCGAGTCTGTAAGGAGCACGAGCTATTGGTGCAGCTCCTGGTACAAGATCTATTTGAAATTCAACGGATCGATGTGGGGGTAATCCCGGTAATTCTTTAGAAAATACATCGGGAAATTCTTTTGCAATGGGAACATCATTGATGCTCTTTTCTTCAGTTTGTACTTTCTCAACGTGTGCTAGAACAGCATAGCAACCTTTTCTTATTAGTTTTTGTGCCTTCAAATTACTAATAAGATGTAGCTTCGTGTTGCCCTTTTCTCCGTACACCATTAAGGGTTTTCCTTTTTCTCGTATAATGCGAATTGCATTTTTGTAACAAACGATCTCTGCTTTCACTTCTTTCAACCAGTCCATACCGATTATCACATCAAAACTCCCTAACTCTACTGGTATTAAATCAATCTTAAATGTTTCGCTAACCAGTTTAATTTCTCGATTCCGACATATATTATCTGCTGAAATTAATTTACCATTTGCTAATTCGAGTAAAAATTTACTATCCAAAGGCGTCAATGGGCAACTTAATTTAGCACAAAAATCTCTACTCATATAGCTTCTATCCGCACCCGAATCAAATAAAACGTAAGCAGATTTATTGTCAATAAGAAACGTACCCGTAACAAGCTCCGGGTCTTCCTGTGCCTCTGCCGCATTAATATTGAAAACTCTTCCGCGGCCTTGTCCATTCGTGTTCTCCTGGTTCGAGCAATTTCTAATAATGTGGCCCGGTTTTCCACATTTATAACAAACTACATTGGCATAGCTTGCTCCGAAACTACTTGCTCCGCCATTACTCGTTCCGACACCATTTGTTCCTTTCGTTCTATTAACCCCTGGTCCGTAGACCTCACACTTCGCCGCGCTATGACCATTTCTTTTACACTTGTTGCAAAATTTGGTGCAGAACCCCGAGTGATACTTTTCACACCTTTGGCATAGCTGCTTCTGATTGTTGTTGTTGTTGCGGTTATTATTGTTGTTGGGATGATTGTTGTAGTTGCTGTTGTTGTTGTTGTTGTTGTTGTTGTTGTTGTTGGGCCGTTTGTTGTAGTTGCGATTGATGTTGCGATTGTTGGGATAATTGTTGCGATTGCTGTTGTTGTTGTATTGGTGATTCTTATCACCATTTTCCTCCCACTTTCTTTTGACTTGCTTCACATTGGCCTCTTCAGCAGTCTGTTCTTTAATTCTTTCTTCAATCTGGTTCACTAGTTTGTGAGCCATTCTACATGCCTGTTGTATGGAGGCGGGCTCGTGTGAACTTATATCTTCTTGGATTCTTTCCGGTAATCCTTTCACAAACGCGTCGATCTTCTCTTCCTCATCTTCGAATGCTCCCGGACACAATAGGCACAATTCTGTGAATCGTCTTTCATACGTGGTAATATCAAATCCTTGGGTTCGTAACCCTCTAAGTTCTGTCTTGAGCTTATTGACCTCGGTTCTGGGACGGTACTTCTCGTTCATCAAGTGCTTGAATGCTGACCACGGTAGTGCGTACGCATCGTCTTGTCCCTCTTGCTCTAGATAGGTATTCCACCATGTTAACGCAGAACCTGTGAAGGTATGCGTAGCGTACTTCACTTTGTCCTCTTCAGTACACTTACTTATGGCAAACACCGATTCGACCTTCTCGGTCCACCGTTTCAATCCGATCGGTCCTTCGGTTCCATCAAATTCCAAAGGTTTGCAGGCAGTGAATTCTTTGTAGGTGCATCCTACACGATTTCCTGTACTGCTAGATCCAAGGTTATTGTTGGTATGTAGCGCAGCCTGTACTGCGGCTATGTTTGAAGCTAGAAAAGTACGGAATTCCTCTTCATTCATATTCACTGTGTGTCGAGTAGTCGGTGCCATTTCCTTCAAAATAGTCAAATGGAACAAGTTAATCATACAGAATATTAAGAGTAGTTAATAGTATTTCGTAGCATAATATGAACTCATTTATAAAAGCTTTTTCTTCATATTAGCGTTTTATAAGTTTAAATTCGGGTAGTACCTACCCGTTAAGTTCATACTTAGTAGCTAATATACAATTCAACTACTACAATTCTATATGAAAAACTGATTATAATAATATTTCGCGTTCAAACTTTTATACAATATTTTACAAACTTACAATACCGCTTATTTTACATAAAGCATGAAATATAGCACACAATAACTTTGATACAAGATAGTTGTGAAGATAATTCTAGCTAGTACACAAGTCGTTCAGCAAAGGCAATAAAGACACGTAATTCATACGTCCAGAAACAAGTCATGCATTCTGGTTTTACTAGGACTACTTCCCATCCTTGGTCTTGTGCAACATAACCATTATGGCCGTTGATAAGACAGCGTGTTGTAACGTCGTCAAAGGGACGAGGGTTACGTAATGTCCAACAGTCCCGTAACAATCTAAAAACCTCATTTCTTACCCCAATTACCGACTCCGTCACTTGTGGGAACGTTTTGTTTAATAGTTGTAGCCCGATATTCTTTTTCTCACTTTGGTGAGAAGCGAACATTACTAACCCATAAGCATAGCATGCTTCTTTATGTTGCATGTTAGCCGCTTTTTCTAAATCATGAAGTCCTATATTCGGATACATTGAGTCAAAATAATTTCTTAACCCGTTGCGTAAAATAGCATTTGAGTTCCCCGCAATATATGCATCAAAGTAAACACATCGTAACTTATGGGTTTCCCAATGTGATATCCCCCATCTTTCAAACGAAAGTCTCTTATAAACCAAGACATTCTTGGAACGTTCTTCGAATGTCTTACAAACTGATCTCGCCTTAAATAGTTGTGCCGAGGAATTCTGACCGACTCTAGACAAGATTTCATCAATCATGTCTCCGGGTAGGTCTCTTAAAATATTGGGTTGTCTATCCATTTTGTGTTTTTATACTGTAAAATAGACAAGAGTTAGATTCATAAAAAAAAAAAATACTTATTAATACAAGCAATTTTTACATATATCATAAAGCATAAGCACACTATATTACATATATTACACCACATGAATACAACTATCTTATTCCGACTCACTTGTTTCTTCTTCTTCAGTTTTGGTTCGTTTTGCCAAGTTTCTAGGGATATATGATTTTCCCCTAATACGAGCCGTCGTTATCCACATTGGTTTAGAAAAACCTGGTGGTTTAGAGGTTCCCGGGTCATTGTTACAACTTAAGGACTTCGGGGGTTGACGATACATATAAAGTTCATCGGGGTTGGAATTAGATTTCTCTATTTTTATGCCCTTTCCCTTATTATTTTCTTTTGCCTTTTTAAATTCAGTTGGGGTAATTTCTATAACATCATCGGAATTCTCGTCGGAATCCGATTCATCGGAGAATTGGTAATCCTCCCAATATTTTGCTTCCTTGGCGGAAACACCATTGACCATAATTAACCTTGGTCGGTTGGTTGAGGATTTTCTTTTACTTAACCGTTTTATTATTTCCCCCACCGGTTCTATTTCTTCATCCGGTTCCGATTCTTCTTCCGGTTCCGATTCTTCTTCCGGTTCCGACTCTTCTTCCGGTTCCTCTTCGGGAACTTGTGAATCAGTCCACGAATCATTCCAATTTACATTTGACTCTTCATTATTATTAGGTGAGTCAATGGGACTTGTTCTAGAGGTAGACATCTATCACATAATATCAAACGCGTTAAGAGATTAATATATCACATAATATTCACATGTTAAAAATATATAGTTTCCAACAAAATTTGATAAGCAATCATTTTTGAAGTAAACACGGTCGAAGTCCAGACTCACTAATGCATCCTAACAAACTCGATAAGATACACTAATGCAAAATTCTGGTTCTCTAAGACCAACGCTCGGATACCAACTGAAATGTCCCGTTCTTATTGATTAAAAACGTTCCATATTAATTGATTTCGTTGCGAGGTTTTGACCTCTATATGAGACGTTTTTCAAAGACTGCATTCATTTTTAAACAAACCATAACCTTTATTTCATCAATAAAGGTTTAAAAAGCTTTACGTAGATTATCAAATAATGATAATCTAAAATATCCTGTTTACACACGACCATTACATAATGGTTTACAATACAAATATGTTACAACAAAATAAGTTTCTTGAATGCAGTTTTTACACAATATCATACAAGCATGGACTCCAAATCTTGTCCTTATTTAAGTATGCGACAGCGGAAGCTCTTAATAATCACCTGAGAATAAACATGCTTAAAACGTCAACAAAAATGTTGGTGAGTTATAGGTTTAACCTATATATATCAAATCGTAACAATAGACCACAAGATTTCATATTTCAATACACATCCCATACATAGAGATAAAAATCATTCATATGGTGAACACCTGGTAAACGACATTAACAAGATGCATATATATAAGAATATCCCCATCATTCCGGGACACCCTTCGGATATGATATAAATTTCGAAGTACTAAAGCATCCGGTACTTTGGATGGGGTTTGTTAGGCCCAATAGATCTATCTTTAGGATTCGCGTCAATTAGGGTGTCTGTTCCCTAATTCTTAGATTACCAGACTTAATAAAAAGGGGCATATTCGATTTCGATAATTCAACCATAGAATGTAGTTTCACGTACTTGTGTCTATTTTGTAAATCATTTATAAAACCTGCATGTATTCTCATCCCAAAAATATTAGATTTTAAAAGTGGGACTATAACTCACTTTCACAGATTTTTACTTCGTCGGGAAGTAAGACTTGGCCACTGGTTGCTTCACGAATCTATAACAATATATACATATATATCAAAGTATGTTCAAAATATATTTACAACACTTTTAATATATTTTGATGTTTTAAGTTTATTAAGTCAGCTGTCCTCGTTAGTAACCTATAACTAGTTGTCCACAGTTAGATATACAGAAATAAATCGATAAATATTATCTTGAATCAATCCACGACCCAGTGTATACGTATCTCAGTATTGATCACAACTCAAACTATACATATTTTGGAATCAACCTCAACCCTGTATAGCTAACTCCAACATTCACATATAGAGTGTCTATGGTTGTTCTGAAATATATATAGATGTGTCGACATGATAGGTCAAAACATTGTATACGTGTCTATGGTATCTCAAGATTATATAATATACAATACAAGTTGATTAAGTTATGATTGGAATATATTTGTTACCAATTTTCACGTAGCTAAAATGAGAAAAATTATCCAATCTTGTTTTACCCATAACTTCTTCATTTTAAATCCGTTTTGAGTGAATCAAATTGCTATGGTTTCATATTGAACTCTATTTTATGAATCTAAACAGAAAAAGTATAGGTTTATAGTCAGAAAAATAAGTTACAAGTCGTTTTTGTAAAGGTAGTCATTTCAGTCGAAAGAACGACGTCTAGATGACCATTTTAGAAAACATACTTCCACTTTGAGTTTAACCCTAATTTTTGGATATAGTTTCATGTTCATAATAAAAATCATTTTCTCAGAATAACAACTTTTAAATCAAAGTTTATCATAGTTTTTAATTAACTAACCCAAAACAGCCCGCGGTGTTACTACGACGGCGTAAATCCGGTTTTACGGTGTTTTTCGTGTTTCCAGGTTTTAAATCATTAAGTTAGCATATCATATAGATATAGAACATGTGTTTAGTTTATTTTAAAAGTCAGGTTAGAAGGATTAACTTTTGTTTGCGAACAAGTTTAGAATTAACTAAACTATGTTCTAGTGATTACAAGTTTAAACCTTCGAATAAGATAGCTTTATATGTATGAATCGAATGATGTTATGAACATCATTACTACCTTAAGTTCCTTGGATAAACCTATTGGAAAAGAGAAAAATGGATCTAGCTTCAATGGATCCTTGGATGGCTCGAAGTTCTTGAAGCAGAATCATGACACGAAAACAAGTTCAAGTAAGATCATCACTTAAAATAAGATTGTTATAGTTATAGAAATTGAACCAAAGTTTGAATATGATTATTACCTTGTATTAGAATGATAACCTCCTGTAAGAAACAAAGATTTCTTGAGGTTGGATGATCACCTTACAAGATTGGAAGTGAGCTAGCAAACTTGAAAGTATTCTTGATTTTATGAAACTAGAACTTTTGGAATTTATGAAGAACACTTAGAACTTGAAGATAGAACTTGAGAGAGATCAATTAGATGAAGAAAATTGAAGAATGAAAGTGTTTGTATGTGTTTTTGGTCGTTGGTGTATGGATTAGATATAAAGGATATGTTATTTTATTTTCATGTAAATAAGTCATGAATGATTACTCATATTTTTGTAATTTTATGAGATATTTCATGCTAGTTGCCAAATGATGGTTCCCACATGTGTTAGGTGACTCACATGGGCTACTAAGAGCTGATCATTGGAGTGTATATACCAATAGTACATACATCTAAAAGCTGTGTATTGTACGAGTACGAATACGGGTGCATACGAGTAGAATTGTTGATGAAACTGAACGAGGATGTAATTGTAAGCATTTTTGTTAAGTAGAAGTATTTTGATAAGGGTATTGAAGTCTTTCAAAAGTGTATAAATACATATTAAAACACTACATGTATATACATTTTAACTGAGTCGTTAAGTCATCGTTAGTCGTTACATGTAAGTGTTGTTTTGAAACTTTTAGGTTAACGATCTTGTTAAATGTTGTTAACCCAATGTTTATAATATCAAATGAGATTTTAAATTATTATATTATCATGATATTATCATGTATGAATATCTCTTAATATGATATATATACATTAAATGTCTTTACAACGATAATCGTTACATATATGTCTCGTTTAAAAATCATTAAGTTAGTAGTCTTGTTTTTACATATGTAGTTCATTGTTAATATACTTAATGATATGTTTACTTATCATAGTATCATGTTAACTATATATATATATATCCATATATATATGTCATCATATAGTTTTTACAAGTTTTAACGTTCGTGAATCACCGGTCAACTTGGGTGGTCAATTGTCTATATGAAAATATTTCAATTAATCAAGTCTTAACAAGTTTGATTGCTTAACATGTTGGAAACATTTAATCATGTAAATATCAATCTCAATTAATATATATAAACATGGAAAAGTTCGGGTCACTACAGTTGTGAAATCTGTGGAGATTATCATTCAACATGGGAATGTTATTATTACGTTCCTATGGAAAATTATGCACCCATGGAACCTGAATGGAATGATTATGAGGAATACAATTCAAATTGGGATTATTCCCAAGAATATATCCAAACTCAATAACCAGAGGACGAGGAAAATTATGTGTCCGAAATTTTTTTAGATTTTATGAAAATCAAACTCGAAGAATTTGACGCTCAAAACGAACATATAAGAGAGTTTGCAAATTGGTAGGCTGAAACTCTATCAGACTATACACCTGTTGATCTGAGGAGTCATGTATAAGAAAATCTCATATCATCGAATTTTCTTGAATTCGAGAGCTCCGAAATCATCAATTATCCCGATGATACTTTTTATTCAGTTTTACCAATTTCATAACATATCGACACATTAGCCTCTACCGACGAAATCATCGATCCATCAGTGGATGAAGAAGAAGTAAGGGAGATAAATTGGTACTCTTGGGAAAACGAAAACGTTGAAAATTTTACCCCCGAGACCAAAGTGGTGGGACCGATAAAGACCGTTAATGAAGAAGAATTTGTTTTGATCCCGAAATTTACCATTCCACAACCTTCCAACCTAATATTCTCAATAGACGAGTCATATACCGAAGATAAACTACGAGCTGTAATAGATATTGACACCTCAAATTTTACCTAACTGGGTAATAGAGATGAAAACTTTGATCCCGAGAATAAACGGAAGGAAATGTTAGGAATTGTCCACCCTAAAGAAATATGTATGTCGGTGAATGACGATCCATTTGACCAAGAACCAGAAAAGAGACGTATCCATTTACTAAAAGCTACACTTAAAGAAGAATTAATTAGTGACAATCGGGTGGGTCTAAACTTTAAACCCATTGATATATTATACACCACCCGAGATGTAAATAACTGGCTCACTATTTTAATTCTTGGAACTTATTCTACCGACTTCACATGTCGTCGGCTAAGTGTTGGGAAGTCTAACCCCACTTAACGTTAAATTAGGGGTTCGGGTTAGTGCATAACTCGTTAATGAACATGCATGATAAGTTAAGGTAAAATACACATTTTCAAAAATTAGCAAACAGTTCAGAAAAGCAACTGTTTTTGAAGAAAAACATGTGTGATAAAACAACAAAAGTAATGAACAAAGAGGAGCGCCATCTATTATTCGACGAGCTTAGCAATTACAAACTGTGTATTTTTAATCACTTTTCTATACTAATCACCCTCAATGAATTTATAATTATAGTCCGATTTCATGCAAATGAGGGCATTGTATGATCTCAAGTGTGGGGAAGGATTATAAATTCTCTCGGGTTTATACTTGGTTTATTTTCGAAATTTTATGAAAAATTTAAAAAAATTTCAACTAAATGAATTCAAAATCATGTTTATACATATTTATGAACGATAAAACTAGGTGTTAATACCGAAATTATCGTTACCTCGAAAAGGACATAAATTGAGAAACAACCTAAAATGCTTGAATTTATTTATTAGAAATAAAAAGACGCATGAAAAAAGCCAAGTGTGGGGAGAATGTACCAAATTATTCAATTAAAAAATATCTATCACATGTTTCTGTAAAGTTATTGCAGGTGCTTTTGTTTTGGACTAAATTAACTGTTTTACCCGTAATATTGTAATAAAGATGAAAGAAAAGATGGATCTACACGATGAATCAATTTCATCATTAAAAGGAAGTAAAGTCTTTCGAAAAAGACACGCGCTTCTTGATTTTGGTCAAGAAGTTGTCGTCCAGACCAGCTGTAGGTTGACGAAAAATCTAGAAAAGTCATCTCTAAAATCAGCAGGAAATCCACAGACCTCAGCATCAAACAGTGTCGCCATGTGGTCAGACTTATCCTAACCATGAGAGGATCTGTCTCGTAAAATGGGGAGGGCGCTGTGCAAATTAGCTTGATAAGACTAATGAATCAGAACCCCAGAAAGGATAATCTCCTAAAAGATTAAAAATCAGCTTTAAGCCTGATATTACTCAATCCTTGAGATTGACCTTAAAGATTGAGAATTACAAACTCATGGAATTCGATGATATCTAAACTCAAACTTGAACGAGAAAATATTTTGATCAAATTAAAACCGATTTGTTTTCTGAAAAACCTATTTTCAATGCGTTCATTACCATTGAACGTAAAATCCTGAGAATTCATCGAAATTCATTAGGTCACCTGAACCAAATCAGGTGTCAACCTTAAGAACGGTGGTTGCATAGCATGGTCGAAGACAGGACCTTGTGCCAGACCGAAAAAATTATAGGGTGATCTTTACTATTTCTCCTACAAATGATAGTAATTGCATCCGACACGTTGTAGACCATGAACATCCGCATGTCATTAAACATTGCCTTAACAGTTGCTTGTTCAACGCTTTCCTTTACAATCGGACGGTAGTTTACCGAAAGGTAATATACGGGGCAAGTATACTGGACGTGTTGCTTTCCTAATACAAGGTTAGCAAGTGGGTGACACAAAACCGCAAGTTTTTAGCTAAAATTTTCAAATCTGAAACCCATAAAACCCACAAAAACATTTTGCAAACACCGATAAATGGTTAAATCAGAAAACTTATCTAGGGTAAAAGCTACAATGAATTTTCAAAAGATCAAATATTTTCATAAAGATCCAATTTCCTTAAAGGATCTAGATTTTCATAGTCATGTGAGACTGTAAACCATATTGTTACTATCATTGTTTATACCGCCGTATCAAAATCACTGATGTATAAAGTGTGAGAATAAAAAGTGATTCGAGTGAAGTGTGATTTAATTTCAAGTTCTGTATTGCTTGAGGACAAGCAACGTTCAAGTGTGGGGATATTTGATAGTGCTCCAAATAAACATATATTTAGGCGCAATATCCTTTCAATATGTAAAGTTTTTAGTTGCAATTGTTCTAATTCCAAGTAATATTCGTTTAAATAATAAAAGGTGAAGACGAAAGATGAAAACGACGATTTAAAGACGCAAATGGCCAAAACGCTCAAGAGTACAAGTTACACTCCAAGTGGTATAATTTATCGATGAATTACGCCTAAATATGAGAATAGTACAAGCCGCGAAACGTAAAGTACAAGATATTAAAGCATACGAAAAGGCGTTCGAAAAACCGGAACCGAGACATAAACCGAGCATCAACGTACAAGTCAACAGAGCTAAAATTACAAGTCAACTATGCACAAGAATATAATATAATATTTAAATAATTCATAATAAGAATAATAATAAATAATAAAAAATTGATAATTGAGCATAGTTAAAGGGTCATAAGTGAAAATTATCAATCAATAATTCAAGCAAATGGAAAACAACAAGTCAAAGCCATCAGACGTTGAAATGAAATGATCCAACTTTCAATTCAACTACAATTCAGCATAGGAACAATATCTTTTCATTCTCTATAAATACAGACATCTTCCAACATAAAAAAATACACCTTCACAATCAATTCTATCAATCTTTTTCTATATAGTAATAATTAGTATTACAGATTAGTAGTATATTAGTTTGTTTGGGTTATTGTAACGCTTGAGTTACGGGTTCAAAATTCGAAGTTCTATCTGTGTAACACTCCGCACTTAATGAACGCTGTAAGATATTTCTCCTTTTTAATTATGTTTGTTAACTAAGTTATTATTATGTTTATTTAAGCCGAAGTAATGGCGATGTTTTGACCAAATTAAAGGAATGGGTTAATCACACTTTTGACCATAATTAAGGTTTAGGCAAAGACCGACACTTGTAATAATTAACTAATGACTATTAATGGTTGGGGGTATTGTCTAATAGAGTGACAACTCATTGGAGTCTGTCGAACCCATCTTCAAATTAGTCAAGCTAAATAATTAATAATGATTGTCGTTGTCCTATTTAAGTGACGTTAATAACGGAGTCTGTGGCAATCATTTAATTAATTATTGGGGTTGGGTAATTGATTATTTAAAATGATCAATTGGATAAATTAATAATCATAACTAATATAAAACAAGGGTGGATTATACTCAGGGAAACCTGGTATAATTGTTGACAGAAGTGAAAACCGCGTCACGCGTCTAAAATCCTTAATTAGTTGGACTATTTGACTTCATGTATATGGGTTAATTTGACGAGAATACTCGCACTTTATAATTATAACCGATGGACTATTATGGGCAAAAGCCAGATAGGCATTCGAATAAATCCAGGCCAAAGGGAAATTAACCCGGGTAACAAATAAATAAATAAAAGGTTGAAACATCGTGATTACGGAAGTTTAAATAAGCAAAAAATTTTATTCTATATTTTAACGCTCTTTTCATTTATTGCATTTTATTTATTGTCCTTTAAATACTCGCAATTTGTTTATCGCAATTTGCTTTATCGCAATTTACTTTATCCGCAATTTATTATACTGTCTTTTATTTTACCGTTGTTAAAACACCTAAAAACAACAAACCGGTCATTAAACGGTAAAAACTCCCCTTTTATAATAATAATAATAATAATAATAATAATAATAATAATAATAATACTACAATATTGTAAATATATATATAATAAATAAATTTATATTTTAAAATAAATAACCGCTTAGCAGTCTCTGTGGAACGAACCGGACTTACTAAAAACTAAACTATCCCACGATTAGGTACACTGCCTATAAGTGTGTAGCAAGGTTTAGGTATATCCCATCTGTAAATTAAATATATAAACTTGTGTAATTAGTATCGTATTCCAAATTAAAAATAATAGTATTTCGTATGCCTCTGCTGCATCATCAGATACCTATAGAACTAGGGAGCTTCGATGTAATAATCGGTATGGATTGGTTAGCCAAAACAAAATCTCACATCCTTTGTGGTCTTAAAGCAATCCAAATTCCTATCGAGAATGGTGAACCCTTGATTGTCTATGGCGATAAGAGTTGCACCGGACTCAACCTCGTTTCGTGCCTTAAAGTTGAAAAATATCTTCGTAAAGGTTGTTTTGCGATCCTAGCCCACGTTAAGAAAGTCGAGACCGATGAGAAGCATATCGATGATGTGCCAATTGTTAGTGACTTTTCTGATGTATTTCCCGAAGAATTTCCGGGTCTTCCACCTCATCGACCGGTTGAATTCCAAATCGATCTTATTCCAGGAGCTGCACCCATAGCACGTGCACTGTATAGACTTGCTCCATCTGAAATGGAAGAATTACAAAGTCAAATTCAAGAACTACTTGACCGTGGTTTTATCCGACCTAGCCATTCACCATGGGGTGCTCTGATTTTATTCGTTAAGAAGAAAGATGGATCCCTACGAATGTGCATCGATTATCGTGAACTAAATAAATTGACGGTTAAGAATCGGTATCCTCTTCCACGCATCGATGACCTCTTTGACCAACTACAAGGGTCTTGTGTATATTCAAAAATCAATATCCGCTCGGGTTATCATCAACTAAGGGTTAAGGGTGAAGATGTCTCCAAAACTGCTTTTCGAACTCATTATGGTAGTTATGAGTTTCTTGTAATGCCATTCAGATTAACTAATGCACCGGCGGTGTTCATGGACCTTATGAACCGCGTGTGCAGACCGTATCTCGACAAATTCGTCATCGTGTTCATAGATGACATTTTAATCTACTCAAAAAGCCTAGAGGAACACGGACAACACCTCCGACTCGTGCTTGAACTCTTGAGACAAGAACGACTCTATGCTAAATTCTCCAAGTACGAATTTTGATTGAAGAAAGTTCAATTTCTTGGTCATGTTGTAAGCGATCAAGATATTAAAGTCGATCCCGCAAAAATCGAAGCCATTAGTAAATGGGAAACCCCTATTACTCCTACTCATATTCGTCAATTCTTAGGCCTCGCCGGGTATTATCGTAGATTCATCGAAAATTTCTCTTTGGTTTCACGTCCTCTAACCGCGTTAACACACAAGGGAAGGAAATTCGTTTGGGTAACCGAACAAGAGTTCGCATTCCAAATCTTGAAGAAAAAGTTAACCACCGCTCCTATCTTATCTCTCCCCGAAGGCAATGATGATTTTATTGTATATTTCGATGCCTCGAAACATGGTTTTGGGTGTGTATTAATGCAACGAAAGAAAGTTATTGCTTATGCCTCCCGACAATTGAAAATCCACGAACGAAACTACACGACACATGATCTCGAACTTGGAGCCGTTGTCTTTGCACTCAAAATGTGGAGACACTATCTTTATGGAACCAAAAGTACCATCTTCATCGACCACAAAAGCCTCCAACACATCTTTGATCAAAGACAACTAAACATGAGACAACGACGGTGGATTGAAACTTTGAACGTTTACGATTGTGAACTTCGTTACCATCCCGGGAAGGCAAACGTAGTAGCCGATGCCTTGAGTCGAAAGAAAAGAATGGTGCCTTTTCGCGTCCGAGCCTTAAACATCACCATCCACACCAATCTTAATAGCCAAATCCGGGTAGCCCAAGATAAGGCTCTCAACGATGAAAATATTTCACACGAACACTTGAACGTTCTCGTCTCTCGATTCGAAGTTAAGGAGACCGGACTCCGATATTTCGCCGAAAGAATTTGGGTGCCTAGTTATGGGGATTTATGAAGCCTCATTCTAGACGAAGCACATAGGTCAAGGTATTCGATTCATCCCGGTGCCGGTAAAATATACCACGATCTCAAAGAACAATATTGGTGGCCGAACATTAAAAGGGATGTTGCTACTTATGTGGGAAAGTATTTAACATGCTCCAAAGTAAAAGCCGAACATCAAAGGCCATCCGGGTTACTTCAACAACCCGAAATCCCACAATGGAAGTGGGAAAGAATAACGATGGACTTTATCACAAAACTACCAAATACGGTGAGTGGTTATGATACCATTTGGGTTATTATTGACCATCTCACAAAATCTGCCCACTTCCTAGCCATGAAAGAAACCGACAAAATGGACATACTTGCACAACTTTACATAAAAGAGATTGTATCCCGTCACGGTGTACCCTTATCGATTATTTCCAACCGAGATGCCCGTTTCGCTTCTAAATTTTGGGGTGCCTTGCAAGTAGCCTTGGGAACCCGTTTAGACATGAGCACCGCATATCATCCACAAACCGACGGACAAAGCGAACGCACGATTCAAACTTTGGAAGATATGTTACGAGCTTGCGTTATCGATTTCGAAAAAGCTTGGGAAAAGCATTTGCCTCTAGCCGAATTCTCTTACCACAATAGTTATCACGCGAGTATTAACGCCACACCTTTTGAAGCGTTATATGGACGCAAATGTCGTTCTCCTATTTGTTGGGCCGAAGTAGGTGACAAGCAAATCACCGGACTCGAACTCATTCATGAAACAACTGAGAAGATTGTTCAAATCCGAGATAGGCTCAGGACGGCCCGTAGTCATCAAAAGAGCTATGCCGACATTAGATGAAAAGATCTCGAGTTCCAAGTGGGTGATCGTGTAATGTTAAAAGTCACACCTTGGAAAGGTGTAATCCGTTTCGAGAAACGCAGAAAGCTAAATCCGTGATATATTGGTCCTTTTAAAATCTTGGAGCGTATTGGACCCGTTGCTTATCGTTTAGATCTTCCAACTCAATTGAGCTCCGTTCATCCTACTTTCCATGTATCAAACTTGAAGAAGTGCCTTGCTAAACCCGAACTCGTCATCCCTCTCGAGGAGCTTACTATCGATGACAAACTACATTTCGTGGAAGAACCGGTTCAAATTGTGGACCACTCCGTCAAGACGCTAAAACAAAGTAAAATCCCGATTGTCAAAGTCCGTTGGAAAGTCAAAAGAGGACCCGAGTTTACTTGGGAAAGACAAGATCAAATGCAAAAAAAGTATCCTCACTTATTCGCAGAGTTGCAACGCAAGATCCCGAGGAAGAAACAACAACCACTACGTCTACTTAAATTTTGGGACGAAATTTATTTTAAGGAGTAGGTAGTGTAACAACTCGCCTTTTTCCGTTTACTTTCCATTTAATTATTTTAAAGTCCGTTATTTAATTATAACATCTCTCGTTTACTCTACGTATTTAAGGTAATTCGTTTAGTTAATTCATGCACCCGCTTTCAAACTCGAGGGACCAAACTTGCCAAGGAGCCAAACTAGTTGACTAGGTCAACTAGTCAAGCTCCATCCTTCTCCACTCATTCACCTCCCCAAACTTGATACTTCCACTTTTGCTCCCATTTCACCTTCATCAAAGATTCATCATCTATTCAAAATTTAGCAAGCATCAACTCAAACAAATTACATATTTGAAATCCTCGCATCTTCCTCTTCAATTCCATACCAACTTCATCTCTTTTGGATAACATTCTAAAAACTCTAGATTCCTTGTTCTTGATGTTTTTGACTTATAAAAGTGTTAATTAGTGTCTATGGCTCGAGTCTAACATGAATATATGATTTGTTTGCTCGTTCTTGACATTTTGTGCATATAGCTTGAATTTGAAAAGTGACTTGTTTGATCTTGAGATTTGGGTGTTTAAATGTTGTTAGATGTTAAAAGTTCATGTATTAAATGTGTTACTAGCATCACTAGCTTCATTTTGATGTGTAGGTTGACTAAGAAAACTTCACTAACATGATTATTGATTTTGTGATTTTGGTTAGGGTTTGATAGACTTAAATATGAACTTTTGATGCATTGAATGCTATGAAATGTTGTTGGTAAGTGTTTAGTTGCAATGTATGTTTAAATACCTTCGAAACAGCATATCATACATGTAAATTGGTTGCCCGAATCATGAAACGCATTTAATGAACTTGGAGTAATTTTGTTAAGCATAAATGTTGGACTTTGTTGTAATAAATGTTGGATTTAGTTGATGATATCTTTTTAGTTGTTTTCCTCGTCAAAATACCTTTCCGACGATATAAGATACATGTTTTGATTGTTTCCGTATCATAAATTGTGATTGTTTGAAATTTGATTCGTGCACTTGTGAAATTTCAGCAAAACAGAAATCTGTACATCATTTGGATGCCGTCCCAATCCTTGGACCCCGTCCAGTCCTTCTTTGCTGGACGCCGTCCAGCCATTTTGGATGCCGTCCAAATGAACTGAAAAGGGCTGTCCAACTTGATCATTTTTCGTTTAATTCTAACTATGCTACGCACCTCCGATTAACATGTAACTTGTTCTAACATGCTCATATATGATTATATAACTCAGAAAAATTGTCCGAGACCCGACCCGAACATGTTGACTTTTTCATTGACTTTGACTTGACCAACGTTTGACTTTTAGTTAAACTTAACCAAATACTTATGCAATCGTTCTAACATGCTTTTATACTTATATTTTGCATGAAACTTGACAACTTGACTCACATGCTATATATAATCAAGTTATAACGAGCCATAGGACTAATTGAACAACTTTGACCGACTTCATACTTTACCGATATTGATACGACCTATTGTTTAGGTCAAGACTAGCATACGTTCTTGCACACGTTTACTTTGTGAAGTACCTATATACTCGTTCTCTCGGGGTGAGATCATAGTCCCATCTTTTCAACAACTTTTATTCTTTAAATCATGGGATGAGAAACACATACGTTTTATACTTTTATACTTTGAACACAAGTACGGGAAAACAAACATTCCACATGCGAGTTAGAACAAAAATCCTCAATTCAATTATCATTAGTTACACTTGTAGGGTGTAAACGTGAACTTATGCTGTGTGGATCCATACGGGCTTGACGCGCCCTCATTCGGACGGTTCGCTACCGTTAGCGGATGAAATATATTTTCGGGTATAGTATAGGTTCTAACACTATGATAACGGGGTTCGTAAAACAGTTAAGTTTGATAATTGGGTGCTCGCGAACGTACAACAACTTTGAAATGCAAACGATTTGGATAATCAACTTTATATTAAATCTTGTGGTTCAATACAACATACTTACTAAACCTATGATTTCACCAACGTTTTCGTTGACAGATTTTTCTATGTTTTCTCAGGTCCTTGAATGCTATGTGTTACATGCTTCCGCACACTATTTTGATACTTGCTTGGATGTCGAGTATACATGCATACATGGAGCGTCTTTTGACTTCACTTTAATTTGTGTCGCATATGTTTCAATTGTACTTAAACGTTGTAACGTAAATAGTTGTTAAACTACTTTTGTAAACTTTGAAACATCTTTATATTTGAAATGAATGCGACATATTTTGGTCAAACTGTGTTTTAAAGACTTATGACCACGTTACGGGACCTAAGTTGACGGTGCCGTCAATGACGATTTTGTCGGGTCGTCACATATGGTATCAGAGCGTTGGTTGTAGGGATTTAGAGTTCATTGGTGTCAACCCCGAGTCATAGGGTGCATTAGTGAGTCTAAACTACTACCGACATATAGACTTGAAGTAGGACTTGCTTGACTACTTGTGCATTTATATTGTACACTTCTATTTGTATCTAACTCCTATTTCATCTTAATCTCACGTTGTTTAATTTGATTGACACGCCATCTTGACCTTATGAGGTAATGTTGAATGCACATATGAATTAGGGTAATATAATTTTCGGGATTATGTTACGGTGACTCATATGGACGTTCCGATATTATAACATAAAGAATTGAGGGCGGGTCAAGGAAAATTTTCTCGCTATCTTTATTCTATATCACGATTAGTATTATTGAGAATACTAATCAACGATATTCTTGTGTCTTGAAGGAACAATTGCTCGTCGAGGTCAACGCAATACTCCTCCCGAAACTCCCGAACAAGCTCTTCAACGCATGATAGCCACCGTCGTAGATGCGGCCATGGCCGGTCACTCCTCCAACAACAATAACAACAACCACAACAACAATAACAACCATGGAGCCGGTAATTCAAATGAGGGATGCTCCTACAAGAACTTCATGGGGTGCAAACCTCACACTTTCGATGGAACCGAGGGACCGGTTGCCCTCACACTAAAAGTTGTGACTAGAGTCTAAAAATCTAAAGGTAATAAAACTTAAATTTTTTTTTTTTAATTTTATAGACAAAATCTTAAAAATATATATTTTTTTAATTTTTTTAATAAAAATTTTATTTTTATATTTTTATATTTTATTTTTTTAACGATTTTAATATTTTTTTTAAAATTTTTTTTCTTTTTTTACGAAATTAATAATAATTTTTTTTAAATTATTATTTTTTTTATTTTTTTTATGTTTTAATTTTTTTTATGTTTTAATTTTTTTTAAATATTTTTTTTTTTTTAAAAATTTTATTTTATTTTTAAAAAAATGAGATTTTTTTTATTAATATTTTTTTTAAATTTTATTTATTTTTTTCGATTTTATTTTTTTTTATTTTTTTATTTTTTTTAACTTAAAAAAAGTAGAAAAGCAAAAACTATTTAATTGTTTTTTTAATTCATTTACTATTCATTGAATAGTAAATGAAACGAAATTAATTAATTTATTATTCACTTGAAAGCGACATGATAGAAATTATTAATTATAAGTTACATAATATACCCCTGAAGTATTTAATAAATACGACTTTTTAAAACTTTACGATTCAAATTTGATTCAAAATTATTATTATATTATTATATTTTATTTTAATATTATTATATTATTATATTTATTAAATTATTATATTTAAATTAATATATCTTTAATCAGTCAAAAACTAAAAAAAAACTTAAATACCCCGTGAAGACACAAAAAGTGTCCCCGGCAGCGGCGCCAAAAACTTGATGTGTTCTAGAGGGTGTGTATGAAACGGCTATCAGTTTTATATTTATTTACTACAGAAAATCACCTAAATTAAACCAAAACACAAAAGGCAAATATACCTATCGTGTAATTATATAGCTAAGGTAAAGTCCGGGAGGTCGATCCGTGGACACTATTATTGGGTGTCTTACTAGGTCAAATTAGTTAATTAAGTAGTTAAACTAGATTTAGTAATATATAGTAATTATAGGTAACTTTGGGGAGATTTACCGTTTAATGACCGGTTTGTCGATTTTGAGACTTATATCACAGTTAAAACCTAATGCAAAATATTAAATATAAATATAACTTATTTTAAAGAGTAAAGTAAATGACAACAAATAAAAGTGAAATAATTAAAAATATAAATAAAGCGTAAAAATAAAAGTGCGATAATTTAAAGTATGATAAATAAAATGACGATAAATGAAAGTACGATGAGATATAAAATAAAGGAATTATGCTTATTTAAACTTCCGTAATCATGATGTTTGACGTTTTGATTTTAATTTATTACCATGGGTTAATTGTCCTTTGTCCTGGATTATTCGATACGTCTATCTGGTTTTTGTCCATAACAGTCCATCGGCCATAATTATAAAGTGCGAGTATCCTCGTCAAATTACCCTTATACCCGAAGTCAAATATTCCAACTAATTGAGGACTTAAACTGTAACCAGGTTTTAATACTTTGTTAACAATTACACCAATTTTCCTTGTATGTAATCCACCCCTGTTTTAATGATTCCATTAACTATTAATCCATCCCCGTGTCCGGTCAAATGAACAATTATTAGTACTTATAAATATCCCGCCCATCATATCCGATCGAGTGTATGTGGTTATTTATAGATACGTCAAATTGTAAATCTTTATATTAAATTAACGAACTATCATTCAGTTAAACAAATATAAAGCCCATTAATAGCCCATAGTCTAATTTCCACAAGTGTCGGTCTTTTGTTCAAACCCCAATTATGGTCCAAAGCCCAATTACCCAATCTTAATATTTAGCCCAACATCACGATTACTTCGGCTTAAATAAGCATAATAATAACTTAGTTACGAGACATTAATTTAAAAAGGAAGAACATAAGATACAATAATTATTTATAGCGTAGCGTTACACGGACAGAGTTTCGATTTAAAACCCGTAAAACATTCTTACAATAACCCAATTATTATTAAACTTAAATTAAAATTATAATTATAAAATATATACATATATATATATATATATATATATATATATATATATATATATATATATATATATATATATATATATATATATATATATATATCGTATATGATATGAGAAAGGAAAAGAAAAAGGTGTAGTTTCTTCATTACTCCGTGCCTTGCTTTTATAGGAAAATGATTGATACTGTTGTAGGTGGAATGTTAGCTGGCTACCATTCAAAGTTGAATCAATAATATCTCATTGCGAATTATTGATTTGAAATTTTCACTTATGACCCTTTAACTATGCTCAATTAACAACTTTTTATTATTTATTATTATTCTTATTATGAATTATTTAAATATTATATTATATTCTTGTGCATAGTTGACTTGTACTTTCAGCTCCGTTGCGTCGAGCGTTGAAAGTTGGTTCATGTCTCGGTTCCGGATTTTTGAACGCCTTTTCATATAATTTAATATCTTGTACTTTGCATTTTGCGGCTTGTACTTTTGTAATTTTGAGACGTTTCTCATCAATAAATTGAACCACTTGAATTGTACTTTGTACTTTTTAGCTTTTTGGTCATTTGCGTCTTCAAATCGTCGAATCTGTCTTTTGTCTTCACCTTTTATTATTTAAACGATAATTACTTGAAATTAGAACAATTGCAACTAAAAGCTTGTCTTTCTTGAAGGATAATGTTATGAAATATATGTTCGTTTTTAGCATTATCAAATATTCCCACACTTGAACGTTGCTTATCCTCAAGCAATATAGAACTTGAATATAACTTTACCAGAATCACTTCTTTATTCTTCACACTTTGTACATCAGTGATTTCAATACGGTGGTATGAAGAATGATAGTAACGATGTGGTTTACAGTCCCACATGACTATGAAAATTTAGATCCTTTAAGGAAATCGGATCTTTATGAAAACATTTGATCTTTTGAAAATTCAATCTAGCTTTTACCCTAGATAAGTTTTCTGATTTGACCCACCATCGGTGTTTCAAAATATATATGTGGATCAATATTTTGGCGAAAAACTTTTAGGTTCGTGTAATCCACTGCTATCCCTGTATCGGAAAGCACACATCCAGTTTACTTGTTTCGTATATTACCTTTCAGCAAACTACCGTCCGGTTGTAAAGGAAAGCGATGAACAAGAAGCTGTTAAGGCAATGTCTAATGACATGCAGATGTTCATGGTCTAAAACGTGTCTGATGCAGTTACTATCCTTTGTAGGAGTAATAGTAAAGATCACCCTATGATTTTTCGGTCTGGCACAAGGTCCTGTCTTCGACCATGCTATGCAACCACCGTTCTTACGGTTGACACCCGAATTGGTTCAGGTAACCTAATGAATTCTAATGAATTCTCAGGATTTTACGTTCAATGGTAATGAACGCATTGAAAATGGGTTTTCAGAAAACAAATCGATTTTAATTTGATCAAAATATTTTCTCGTTCAAGCTCGAGTTTAGATATCATCGAATTCCATGAGTTTGTAATTCTCAATCTTTAAGGTCAATCTCAAGGATTGAGTAATATAAGGCTTAAAAGCAAATTTTTAATCTTTAAAGAGATTATCCTTTCTGGGGGTCTGATTCATTAGTCTTATCAAGCTAATTTGCACGGCGCCCTCCCTATTTTACGAGACAGATCCTCTCATGGTTAGGATAAGTTTGACCACTTGGTGACCCTGTTTGATGCTGAGGTCTGTGGATTTCCTGCTGATTTTAGAGATGACTTTTCTAGATTTTTCGTCAACCTACAGCTGGTCTGGACGACAACTTCCTGACCTAAATCAAGAAACGCATTTTTTTTTCCGGAAGACTTTACTTCCTTTTAATGATGAAATTGATTCATCGAGTAGATCCATCTTTCATTCAAATATATTACAGTAAACTGGGTAAAACTGATTAGTTTAATCCAAAGCAAAAGTACCTGTAATAATCTTGTACAAAATATGTGATATATATTTTAAAGAACTTGGTAAATTCTTCCCACACTTAGCTTTTATATATTTTTTTTCTTTGCCTTTTTATTCTCCTCTATTCCATTTTAAATGAATTCTAATGTTTTGGGTTGTTTCTCCATTTATGTTCTCTCCGAGGTAACAATAATTTCGGTATTATCACCTAGTTTTATCGTTCATAAATATGTATAAATATGATTTTGAATTCATTTGGTTGAAAATTTTTCAAATTTTCACAAAATTTGGCAATTAAACTAAGTGTAAACCCGAGAGAATTTATAACCTTTCCCCACACTTGAGATCATGCAATGCCCTCATTTGCAAGAAATCAGTAAAAATTTAAATTCATGAGGGTGATTAGTGTAGAAAATGATTAAAAATACCGAGTTTTCAAACCTATTGTTTTATATCACATTTGATATTTTACGTCTTGTCGTTAAAATTAGTAGCTTTTGCTGAACATAATGCCAGTTTTTGAAAGTGTGCTATTTTACCCTGTTTTGTACATAATATAAACTACAAACAAATATATACATAATATTTTTTTAATATAAAACCATTATTTATTAAAACAATTTAAATGAATAATTTTTAACATTTTGTTTCCTTTTAGTTTAGGTAGAGGTAGTTTCGGTACGTTTACCTAGTCAGTCCCTCGACAAAATTTAAAATTTGTCGTTATAAAAGCGATTGTTTTAAAAGCAAATATTTTTGGATTTTTTTAATTTTTTGGTGTACTTTAGATCAATAAAATTAAAAATAATGATAACAAAATTTTTCGCCCCGCCCTCGGGTAAAGCAATTTCGGTTCCATGACCTAGTCTTTAACTTACGATGAATTTTAGAAATCATTTTTTAAACTTAATGAAATAAAGTAATTTTTATTTTTTAAATTCACACAAAACTTAAATTTAAAAATGCATATAAATTTCATATAAAACCTATAAAACAAAAAATTTAGAATGGGGGGAGAAAACTAGTTCGTTAGTGTCTGCTAGTGGAAAAGACCAATCGGATTCCATTCTTGGAACTACACGAGAACAGAACAACTAACTCTAGACAGCATTATTTCTTAGAACATTTGAATCTCCCCACACTTAGGTAGGTGTGGTGTTGAAATTGTGATTAACTTCATCGTCAATTTCTCTTGGACCATAATCAACTTGCATATCTGTGACTTTTGCTTTAAGCCAGTGGCCAGCTTCTTCTGTATTATCCACAAATTCAACTAGTTTCGCCTTTTCTTTAGGCGACAGATTGGATACTATCCGGTTACATAACTTAAAGTTCCCCTTAATTCTAGCATCGTAAACCCGTTTATAAAGTTTCTTCATTGAACTATTAATAACGGGGTCATTTAATTTCGTATCAACAACGGGATTCTTTGTTATCAGGTCATCATTAGGTGTTGTTTCATTTTTCCCACACTTAGGCATTTTATTATTGTTAAGCACTACCGTTGGAGTTGGTAAAACAACATGGTTCTTACCAATCGTTTTTGCTGGTTCAACGGTTTTGGTTGGTGGAGATTTAGACTTTCGAATCATAAAGATGATCAATTTCTCATCATTACTAAGTGTCATTCTACCTTTTCTTACATCAAATAATGCCCAGGTGGATGCTAAGAATGGTCGACCTAAAATTAGAGGAATGTTTGAGTCCTCTTATATGTCAATGACAATAAATTCGACTAAAAAGGTTAAATTACCCACTTGAACGGGTAGGTTGTCAGCAATTTCAACTGGGTGCCTAATTGTTTGATCAAAGAGTCGAACACTCATTTCTGTTGGACTTAACTCACCTGCTCCTAATCTCTTATATAATGAAAGAGGCATAACACTCACACTCGCACCTAAATCTTCTAGTGCATCATACATGACACAATCGCTAAGTAGACAAGGAACAATAAATTCACCCGGATCACCCAACCTGGGTGGAGGTTTCGGTGGAACTGTCTTTACCGGATTTATTTTTACGATTTTTGTTTCTTGCACTTTCTTATTCTTCTTTTTCTTTTCAGAGGTATCACAAATTTATTACCTATTACTTGCTCATACTCAACTCCTTTTCTTGAAAACGGGATCGGTGGTCTGTATGGTGCCACCACTGGCTTTACATACTCGGGTGGTGGTGGTGGTGTAACTTCTTCATTGTTACTCACATCTAAAACCTTCCTATCTTCTGATGATGGTTTTTCAGAATTTGTTGACACCATATTAACATTCTCATTTCGAGGATTTACTTCAGTATTACTTGGTAGCTTTCCTTGTTCCCTCTCACTCATCATGCTAGCAAGAGTACCTACGTGTTTTTCTTGATTCAAAATGGAAGCTTTTTGAGTTCTTAATGACTGATCAAACCTCTCATTTGTTTGGGTTTGAGATGTAATAAATTGTGTTTGAGATTCCATTAGCTTTGCCATCATTTCTTCCAGATTTGACTTTTTCTCTTCGGTTTGTTGTGGTGGTTTATACAAGCTAGGTTTTTGTTAATTGAAAGTGTTGTTTTGAGTTGGTTGGTTATTCGGACCTTGTTGGTTGTACGAGTTATTGTTAGGTCCATTTGGATTGTAAAGAATGTTTTGATTTCGATTGAAGTTTGGCCTTGGCGGTTGATAATTATTTCCCGGCCTTTGGTTCATGTAGGAAACATTCTCACGTTGTTCCATCGTTTGCTCAATGTGACAATCTTTCATTAAGTGTGGTCTACCGCATTGCTCACAACTGATTCGTATTGCGTGAATATCTTTAGTCATCTTTTCCATTCGTCTCTCGAAAGCATCTATTTTTGCGGAAACGAAATCAAAGTCATGGCTAGAATCGGCTCTAGCCGCTTTAGATGAACGAAAGATATCTTTTTCTTGGTGCCACTCATGTGAGTGGGAGGCTGTGTTATCAATAATGTTTTGAGCTTCAGTTGCGGTTTTCTTCATAATGGAACCACCAGCTGCTATGTCGATGTCTTTGCGTGTAGTAATATTGCATCCTTGGTAGAATATTTGTACTATTTGATAAGTATCTAAACCGTGTTGAGGACATCCTCTCAACAACTTTCCGAATCTTGTCCACGCCTCATATAGAGTTTCATTTGGCTTCTGCGTGAATGTAACAATTTCTCCTTGAAGTCTCACGGCTTTGGATGCCGGAAAGAATTGTTTAAGAAATTTTTCAACTAAAACATCCCATGTATCAATCGCCCCTTCAGGTAACGATTCTAACCAATCTTTGGCTTCTCCCTTTAAAGTCCAGAGAAATAACATGAGATAGATCTGTTCATCCTCAACTTCTCTGATTTTGAATAGAGTACAGATCCTATTAAATGTTCGAAGATGTTCATTTGGATCTTCTTTTGGCGTACCACTATATTGGCATTGATTAGTTACCATGTGTAGAATTTATCCTTTGATTTCATAATCTGGCACATTAATATCTGGCTTAATAATAGCGTGACCTTGGCCAGTGCGTGTGGCTCTCATTCGGTCTTCCATACTTAAAGGTTTCAGATTTTCCATGATTGAATTTGTTGAATCTGAATCACTAAGGGATTCTGATTTAATGGTTTCTTCCTCGACAATCTCTGGATGAATGATTAGTGGTTCAGGAGGAATGATTAGTGGTTCAGGATCTCTGAATTGTCCTTGAATATCCTCCGAGTTTTCAATTTTGAATTCGGGTTCAAAAAATGAATTATCGGAAATTTGAATTGGAGTACTTGGTTGACTAGATGACGATTCTAAAGAAAAATCAACGGCGGCAATATTGGCTAGATGTCTTGATCGAGTTACAGGTGGTAAACGTATGAAAGGTGGTGAACGTTTTGCTCGGTGCATTCACAGAATATCCTATTAGTTATAAAAGATAAAAATTATATAAGTTATCAAATTAATAGACTTTTCTGATTTTGCCCACGTTTTGAATAGCCAATAGATGCAGCAAGTAGTCAGGACCCTTTAAATCGGAAGCCCACAACTCGCCACTAACAAATCCAACTATTACTACGAACCATAAAATTTTGGATGTCTATCAATTTAACCGCTTAAAATAATTTTTCGTTTTGAAATTTTAGAGAAGAAATAGAAAAAATTCTAAGTCCTAAAAACTAGAGCGTCGAGAAATAAGAAAGAAAAAGAGCGCGTCGAAAAATGTCGAAAAATAAAATGTCGAAAAATAAGAAAATTGTAGCGCGTCGAAAATTAAAAAGGGATTCTAAACTAAAAACAAGAATTACTTAAAAGGATACTAAAATTTTAACACGGCGTCGCAAAATTTTAAGGCACCTAAATCTTAGTCTAAAGAAAAAGCACTTAAGGGATTTTACGGCAAAGCCTAAAAATCTAAAAGTATAAAAATAACTATGGCAAAACTAAACTTAATACTAAAAGTTGTGACTAGAGTCTAAAAATCTAAAAATATATATTTCTTTTTAATAAAACTTAAAAAAAAAATTAAATTTTATAGACAAAATCTTAAAAATATATATTTTTTAATTTTTTTTAATAAAAATTTTATTTTTATATTTTTATATTTTATTTTTTTAAAGATTTTAATATTTTTTTTTAAATTTTTTTTCTTATTTTTACGAAATTAATAATAATTTTTTTTTAAATTATTATTTTTTTTAAATATTTTTTTTTAAATATTTTTTTTAAAATTTTTTTATTTTATTTTTATTTTAAAAAAAACGAGATTTTTTTTATTATTATTTTTTATATTTCATTTATTTATTTTTTCGATTTTATTTTATTTTATTTTTTAATTTTTTTAACTTAAAAAAAGTAGAAAAGCAAAAACTATTTAATTGTTTTTTTAATTCATTTACTATTCAATGATTGGTAAATGAAACGAAATTAATTAATTTACTATTCACATGAAAGCGACATGATAGAAATTATTAATTATAAGTTACATAATATACCCTCTGAAGTATTTAATAAATACGACTTTTTAAAACTTACGATTCAAATTTGATTCAAAATTATTATTATATTATTATATTTTATTTCAATATTATTATATTATTATATTTATTTAATTATTATATTTAAATTAATATATCTTTAATCAGTCAAAAACTAAAAAAAAAAAAACTTAAATACCCCGTGAAGACACAAAAAGTGTCCCCGGCAGCGGCGCCAAAAACTTGATGTGTTCTAGAGGGTGTGTATGAAACTTACGTATATGATATGAGAAAGGAAAAGAAAAAGGTGTAGTTTCTTCATTACTCCGTGCCTTGCTTTTGTAGGCAAATGATTGATACTGTTGTAGGTGAAATGTTAGCTGGCTACCATTCAAAGTTGAATCAATAATATCTCATTGCGAATTATTGATTTGAAATTTTCACTTATGACCCTTTAACTCTGCTCAATTAACAACTTTTTATTATTTATTATTATTCTTATTATGAATTATTTAAATATTATATTATATTCTTGTGCATAGTTGACTTGTACTTTCAGCTCCGTTGCGTCGAGCGTTGAAAGTTGGTTCATGTCTCGGTTCCGGATTTTCGAACGCCTTTTCGTATAATTTAATATCTTGTACTTTACGTTTTGCGGCTTGTACTTTTATAATTTTGAGACGTTTCTCATCAATAAATTGAACCACTTGAATTGTACTTTGTACTTTTTAGCTTTTTTGTCATTTGCATCTTCAAATCGACGAATCTGTCTTTTGTCTTCACCTTTTATTATTTAAACGATAATTACTTGAAATTAGAACAATTGTAACTAAAAGTTTGTCTTTCTTGAAGGATAATGCTATGAAATATATGTTCGTTTTTAGCATTATCAAGTGGCCAACGGAAAATTATTGAGTGTCGACAAATTTTATTGGGGTGTACGTTAAACTTATTGGGTAAAGAGTTTGAAATTGACTTGATACTGATAGTGCTCCAAATAAACATATATTTAGGTGCAATATCCTTTCAATATGTAAAGTTTTTAGTTGCAATTGTTCTAATTCCAAGTAATATTCGTTTAAATAATAAAAGGTGAAAACGAAAGACGAAAACGACGATTTAAAGACGCAAATGGCCAAAACGCTCAAGAGTACAAGTTACACTCCAAGTGGTATAATTTATCGATGAATTACGCCTAAATATGAAAATAGTACAAGCCGCGAAACGTAAAGTACAAGATATTAAAGCATACGAAAAGGCGTTCGAAAAACCGAAACCGCGACATAAACCGAGCATCAACTTACAAGTCAACGGAGCTAAAATTACAAGTCAACTATGCACAAGAATATAATATAATATTTAAATAATTCATAATAAGAATAATAATAAATAATAAAAAGTTGATAATTGAGCATAGTTAAAGGGTCATAAGTGAAAATTATCAATCAATAATTCAAGCAAATGGAAAAGAACAAGTCAAAGCCACCGGACGTTAAAATGAAATGATCCAACTTTCAATTCAACTACAATTCAACATAGGAACAGTATCTTGTCATTCTCTATAAATACAGACATCTTCCAACATAAAAAAATACACCTTCACAATCAATTCTATCAATCTTTCTCTGTAGTAATAATTAGTAGTATAGATTAGTAGCATATTAGTTAGTTTGGGTTATTGTAACGCTTGAGTTACGGGTTCAAAAGTCGAAGTTCTATCTGTGTAACACTCCGCAATTAATGAACGCTGTAAGATATTTCTCCTTTTTAATTATGTTTGTTAACTAAGTTATTATTATGTTTATTTAAGCCGAAGTAATGGCGATGTTTTGACCAAATTAAAGGAATGGGTTAATCACACTTTTGACCATAATTAAGGTTTAGGCAAAGACCGACACTTGTAATAATTAACTAATGACTATTAATGGTTGGGGGTATTGTCTAATAGAGTGACAACTCATTGGAGTCTGTCGAACCCATCTTCAAATTAGTCAAGCTAAATAATTAATAATGATTGTCGTTGTCCTATTTAAGTGGCGTTAATAACGGAGTCTGTTGCAATCATTTAATTAATTATTGGGGTTGGGTAATTGATTTTTCAAAATGATCAATTATATAAATTAATAATCATAACTAATAAAAACAAGGGTGGATTATACTCAGGGAAACCTGGTATAATTGTTGACAGAAGTGAAAACCGCGTCACGTGTCTAAAATCCTTAATTAGTTGGACTATTTTACTTCGGGTATATGGGTTAATTTGACGAGGACACTCGCACTTTATAATTATAACCGATGGACTATTATGGGCAAAAGCCAGATAGGCATTCGAATAAATCCAGGCCAAAGGGAAATTAACCCGGGTAACAAATAAATAAATAAAAGGTTGAAACATCGTGATTACGGAAGTTTAAATAAGCATTCTATAATTTAACGCACTTTTCATTTATTGCATTTTATTTATTGTCCTTTAAATACTCGCAATTTGCTTTATCGCAATTTACTTTATCCGCAATTTATTATACTGTCTTTTATTTTACCGTTGTTAAAACACCTAAAAATGACAAACCGGTCATTAAACGGTAAAAACTCCCCTTTTATAATAATAATAATAATAATACTACGATATTGTAAATATATATATAATAAATAAATTTAAATTTTAAAATAAATAACCGCTTAGCAGTCTCTGTGGAACGAACCGGACTTACTAAAAACGAAACTATCCCACGATTAGGTCCATTGCCTATAAGTGTGCCGCAAGGTTTAGGTATATCCCATCTGTAAATTAAATATATAAACTTGTGTAATTAGTATCGTATTTTGTATTAAAAATAATAGTATTTCATAAGCCTCCGCTGCATCATCAAGTTTTTGGCGCCGCTGACGGGGACTTGTGGTTATTTTTTAAAACAAATAAATAAATAAATAAAATTAAAAATTAAAAAAATTGAAAAATTAGAAAAAAAAATTAAAAAATATTAATATCGTAAAAAAATATTTTAAAATTTAAAATAAATATTAAAATCGTTAATTAAAAAAATTTAAAATAATAATAATAATATCAAAGAAAAAAAATTGTTTAGAAAAAAAATATAAAAATTTAAAAAAAATTAAAAAAAAATTCATTTTGCCTTAGTTTAAGTTTTAGAATTATACGACGCCACTTTAGAATTTAGTTTTTTTTTTTTTTTTTAGATTTTAGTGCCGATTTAAGTAATTGTCGATTTCCTTTTAGAATTGCATTTTAAGTTTCATTACCTTTAGATTTAAGTTTTTTAGTCGCAACTTTTAGTCTTTAGTTTTTAGCCTTTTAAGATCCGACGTTTTTCTTCCTTATTATTATTATTTTTCGACGCTTTCGACGCGATTTATCTTTTTCTTTTCTACGCGCTAGTTTTTAGGACACAGAATTTTTAAAACGTAAATTTCGAAGAAAAATTATTAAAAGCGATTAAATTGATAGACACCCAATTTTCTGGTTCGTAGTAATAGTTAAATTTGTTAGTGGCGAGTTGTGAATTTCCGATTTAAAGGGTCCTGGCTACTTGCTGCATCTATTGACTATTCGAAACGTGGGCAAAAGCAAAAAAGTCTATTAATTTGATAACTTATATAATTTTTAGTTTTATAACTAATATAATAATTAGTAAATGCACCACATTGTAGCTAAAATTTGGTATTAAGCGTATTATGGAAAATCTCGAAAATATTTTGGAAACTCTTTCTGACATACGAAATCAATTACATCAATATTCTCAAACGGATGTTGATGACAATTCGTTCGGTCAATCTTGGATCACGAATGACGAAACAATAACTGGTTGCGAAATCTGTGGAGATTATCATTCAACATGGGAATGTTATTATTACGTTCCTATGGAAAATTATGCACCCATGGAACCTGAATGGAATGATTATGAGGAATACAATTCAAATTGGGATTATTCCCAAGAATATATCCAAACTCAACAACCAGAGGACGAGAAAAATTATGTGTCTGAAATTTTTTTAGATTATATGAAAATCAAACTCGAAGAATTTGACGCTCAAAATGAACATATAAGAGAGTTTGCAAATTGGTAGGATGAAACTCTATCAGACTATACACCTGTTGATCTGAGGAGTCATGTACAAGAAAATCTCATATCATCGAATTTTCTTGAATTCGAGAGCTCCGAAATCATCAATTATCCCGATGATACTTTTTATTCAGTTTTACCAATTTCACAACATATCGACACATTAGCCTCTACCGACGAAATCATCGATCCATCAGTGGATGAAGAAGAAGTAAGGGTGACAAATTGGTACTCTTGGGAAAACGAAAACGTTGAAAATTTTACCCCCGAGACCAAAGTGGTGGGACCGATAAGGACCGTTAATGAAGAAGAATTTGCTTCGATCCCGAAATTTACCATTCCACAACCTTCTAACCTAATATTCTCAATAGACGAGTCATATACCGAAGATGAACTACGAGCTGTAATAGATATTGACACCTCAAATTTTACCTAACTGGATAATAGAGGTGAAAACTTTGATCCCGAGAATAAACGGAAGGAAATGTTAGGAATTGTCCACCCTAAAGAAATATGTATGTCGGTGTATGACGATCCATTTGACCAAGAACCAGAAAAGAGACGTATCCATTTACTAAAAGCTACACTTAAAGAAGAATTAATTAGTGATAATCGGGTGGGTCTAAACTTTAAACCCATTGATATATTATACACCACCCGAGATGTAAATAACTGGCTCACTATTTTAATTCTTGGAACTTATTCTACCGACTTCACATGTCGTCGACTAAGTGTTGGGAAGTCTAACCCCACTTAACGTTAAATTAGGGGTTCGGGTTAGTGGATAACTCGTTAATGAACATGCATGATAAGTTAGGGTAAAATACACATTTTCAAAAATTAGCAAACATTTCAGAAAAGCAACCGTTTTTGAAGAAAAATATGTGTGATAAAACAACAAAAGTAATGAACAAAGAGGAGCGCCATCTATTATTCGACGAGCTTAGCAATTACAAACTGGGTATTTTTAATCACTTTTCTATACTAATCACCCTCAATGAATTTATAATTATAGTCTGATTTCATGCAAATGAGGGCATTGTATGATCTCAAGTGTGGGGAAGGGTTATAAATTCTCCCGGGTTTATACTTGGTTTATTTTCGAAATTTTATGAAAAATTTGTAAAATTTTCAACTAAATGAATTCAAAATCATGTTTATACATATTTATGAACGATAAAACTAGGTGTTAATACCGAAATTATCGTTACCTCGAAAAGGACATAAATTGAGAAACAACCTAAAACGCTTGAATTTATTTATTAGAAATAAAAAGACGCATGAAAAAAGCCAAGTGTGGGGAGAATGTACCAAGTTATTCAATTAAAAAATATCTATCACATGTTTCTGTAAAGTTATTGCAGGTGCTTTTGTTTTGGACTAAATTAACTGTTTTACCCGTAATATTGTAATAAAGATGAAAGAAAAGATGGATCTACACGATGAATCAATTCCATCATTAAAAGAAAGTAAAGTCTTCCGAAAAAGACACGCGCTTCTTGATTTAGGTCAAGAAGTTGTCGTCCAGACCAGCTGTAGGTTGACGAAAAATCTAGAAAAGTCATCTCTACAATCAGCAGGAAATCCACAGACCTCAGCATCAAACAGGGTCGCCATGTGGTCAGACTTATCCTAACCATGAGAGGATCTGTCTCGTAAAATGGGGAGGCGCCGTGCAAATTAGCTTGATAAGACTAATGAATCAGACACCCAGAAAAGATAATCTCCTAAAAGATTAAAAATCAGCTTTAAGCCTGATATTACTCAATCCTTGAGATTGACCTTAAAGATTGAGAATTACAAACTCATGGAATTCGATGATATCTAAACTCAAACTTGAACGAGAAAATATTTTGATCAAATTAAAACCGATTTGTTTTCTGAAAAACCTATTTTCAATGCGTTCATTACCATTGAACGTAAAATCCTGAGAATTCATCGGAATTCATTAGGTCACCTGAACCAAATCGGGTGTCAACCTTAAGAACAGTGGTTGCATAGCATGGTCGAAGACAGGACCTTGTGCCAGACCGAAAAAATTATAGGGTGATCTTTACTATTTCTCCTACAAATGATAGTAATTGCATCCGACACGTTGTGGACCATGAACATCCGCATGTCATTAAACATTGCCTTAACAGTTGCTTGTTCAACGCTTTCCTTTACAACCGGACGGTAGTTTACCGAAAGGTAATATACGGGGCAAGTATACTGGACGTGTTGCTTTCCTAATACAAGGTTAGCAAGTGGGTGACACAAAACCGCAAGTTTTTAGCTAAAATTTTCAAATCTGAAACCCACAAAATCCACAAAAACATTTTGCAAACACCGATAAATGGTTAAATCGGAAAACTTATCTAGGGTAAAAGCTACAATGAATTTTCAAAAGATCAAATATTTTCATAAAGATCCAATTTCCTTAAAGGATCTAGATTTTCATAGTCATGTGGGACTGTAAACCATATTGTTACTATCATTGTTTATACCGCCGTATCAAAATCATTGATGTATAAAGTGTGAGAATAAAAAGTGATTCGAGTGAAGTGTGATTTAATTTCAAGTTCTGTATTGCTTGAGGACAACCAACGTTCAAGTGTGGGGATATTTGATAGTGCTCCAAATAAACATATATTTAGGCGCAATATCCTTTCAATATGTAAAGTTTTTAGTTGCAATTGTTCTAATTCCAAGTAATATTCGTTTAAATAATAAAAGGTGAAGACGAAAGACGAAAATGATGATTTAAAGACGCAAATGGCCAAAACGCTCAAGAGTACAAGTTACACTCCAAGTGGTATAATTTATCGATGAATTACGCCTAAATATGAAAATAGTACAAGCCGCGAAACGTAAAGTATAAGATATTAAAGCATACGAAAAGGCGTTCGAAAAACCGAAACCGATCATCAACGTACAAGTCAATGGAGCTAAAATTACAAGTCAACTATACACAAGAATATAATATAATATTTAAATAATTCATAATAAGAATAATAATAAATAATAAAAAGTTGATAATTGAGCATAGTTAAAGGGTCATAAGTGAAAATTATCAATCAATAATTCAAGCAAATGGAAAAGAACAAGTCAAAGCCACCGGACGTTGAAATGAAATGATCCAACTTTCAATTCAACTACAATTCAACATAGGAACAGTATCTTTTCATTCTCTATAAATATAGACATCTTCCAACATAAAAAAAAATACACCTTCACAATCAATTTTATCAATCTTTCTCTGTAGTAATAATTAGTAGTATAGATTAGTAGTATATTAGTTAGTTTTAGTTATTGTAACGCTTGAGTTACGGGTTCAAAATTCGAAGTTCTATCTGTGTAACACTCCGCACTTAATGAACGCTGTAAGATATTTCTCCTTTTTAATTATGTTTGTTAACTAAGTTATTATTATGTTTATTTAAGCTGAAGTAATGGCGATGTTTTGACCAAATTAAAGGAATGGGTTAATCACACTTTTGACCATAATTAAGGTTTAGGCAAAGACCGACACTTGTAATAATTAACTAATGACTATTAATGGTTGGGGGTATTGTCTAATAGAGTGACAACTCATTGGAGTCTGTCGAACCCATCTTCAAATTAGTCAAGCTAAATAATTAATAATGATTGTTGTTGTCCTATTTAAGTGGCGTTAATAACGGAGTCTGTTGCAATCATTTAATTAATTATTGGGGTTGGGTAATTGATTTTTCAAAATGATCAATTGGATAAATTAATAATCATAACTAATAAAAACAAGGGTGGATTATACTCAGGGAAACCTGGTATAATTGTTGACAGAAGTGAAAACCGCGTCACGTGTCTAAAATCCTTAATTAGTTGGACTATTTTACTTCGGGTATATGGGTTAATTTGATGAGGACACTCGCACTTTATAATTATAACCGATGGACTATTATGGGCAAAAGCCAGATATGCATTCGAATAAATCCGGGCCAAAGCGAAATTAACCCGGGTAACAAATAAATAAATAAAAGGTTGAAACATCGTGATTACGGAAGTTTAAATAAGCATTCTATAATTTAACGCACTTTTCATTTATTGCATTTTATTTATTGTCCTTTAAATACTCGCAATTTGCTTTATCGCAATTTACTTTATCCGCAATTTATTATATTGTCTTTTATTTTACCGTTGTTAAAACACCTAAAAACGACAAACCGGTCATTAAACGGTAAAAACTACCCTTTTATAATAATAATAATACTACGATATTGTAAATATATATATAATAAATAAATTTACATTTTAAATTAAATATATATATATAAAAACTCCACTGCCTATAAGTTTGCAGCAAGGTTTAGGTATATCCCATCTGTAAATTAATATATAAACTTGTGTAATTAGTATCGTATTCCGAATTAAAAATAATAGTATTTCGTACGCCTCCGCTGCATCATC
This sequence comes from Rutidosis leptorrhynchoides, assembly GCF_046630445.1. Lineage (NCBI taxonomy): Eukaryota > Viridiplantae > Streptophyta > Magnoliopsida > Asterales > Asteraceae > Rutidosis > Rutidosis leptorrhynchoides. Next base: position 122,273,454 of record NC_092338.1, on the reverse strand, counting down.
AGATACCTATAGAACTAGGGAGCTTCGATGTAATAATCGGTCTGGATTGGTTAGCCAAAACAAAATCTCACATCCTTTGTGATCTTAAAGCAATCCAAATTCCCATCGAGAATGGTGAACCCTTGATTGTCTATGGCGATAAGAGTTGCACCGGACTCAACATCGTTTCGTGCCTTAAAGTTGAAAAATATCTTCGTAAAGGTTGTTTTGCGAACCTAGCCCACGTTAAGAAAGTCGAGACCGATGAGAAGCATATCGATGATGTGCCAATTGTTAGTGACTTTTCTGATGTATTTCCCGAAGAATTGCCGGGTCTTCCACCTCATCGACCGGTTGAATTCCAAATCGATCTTATTCCAGGAGCCGCACCCGTAGCACGTGCACTGTATAGACTTGCTCCATTCGAAATGGAAGAATTACAAAGTCAAATTCAAGAACTACTTGACCGTGGTTTTATCCGACCTAGCCATTCACCATGGGGTGCTCCGATTTTATTCGTTAAGAAGAAAGATGGATCCCTACGAATGTGCATTGATTATCGTGAACTAAATAAATTGACGGTTAAGAACCGGTATCCTCTTCCATGCATCGATGACCTCTTTGACCAACTACAAGGGTCTTGTGTATATTCAAAAATCAATCTCCGCTCGGGTTATCATCAACTAAGGGTTAAGGGTGAAGATGTCTCCAAAACTACTTTTCGAACTCGTTATGGTAGTTATGAGTTTCTTATAATGCCATTCGGATTAACTAATGCGCCGGCGGTGTTCATGGACCTTATGAACTGCGTGTACAGACCGTATCTCGACAAATTCGTCATCGTGTTCATAGATGACATTTTAATCTACTCAAAAAGCGAAGAGGAACACGAACAACACCTCCGACTTGTGCTTGAACTCTTGAGACAAGAACGACTCTATGCCAAATTCTCCAAGTGCGAATTTTGATTGAAGGAAGTTCAATTTCTTGGTCATGTTGTAAGCGATCAAGGTATTAAAGTCGATCCCGCAAAAATCGAAGCCATTAGTAAATGGGAAATCCCTACTAATCCTACTCATATTCGTCAATTCTTAGGCCTCGCCGGGCATTATCGTAGATTCATCGAAAATTTCTCTTTGGTTTCACGTCCTCTAACCGCGTTAACACACAAGGGAAGGAAATTCGTTTGGGCAACCGAACAAGAGTCCGCATTCCAAATCTTGAAGAAAAAGTTAACCACTGCTCCTATCTTATCTCTCCCCGAAGCCAATGATGATTTTATTGTATATTGCGATGCCTCGAAACATGGTCTTGGGTGTGTATTAATGCAACGAAATAAAGTTATTGCTTATGCCTCCCGACAATTGAAAATCCACGAACGAAACTACACGACACATGATCTCGAACTTGGAGCCGTGGTCTTTGCACTCAAAATGTGGAGACACTATCTTTATGGAACCAAAAGTACCATCTTCATCGACCACAAAAGCCTCCAACATATCTTCGATCAAAGACAACTAAACATGAGACAACGACGGTGGATTGAAACTTTGAACGATTACGATTGTGAACTTCGTTACCATCCCGGGAAGGCAAACGTAGTAGCCGATGCCTTGAGTCGAAAGAAAAGAATGGTGTCTTTTCGTGTTCGAGCCTTAAACATCACCATCCACACCAATCTCAATAGCCAAATCCGGGTAGCCCAAGATAAGGCTCTCAAAGATGAAAATATTTCACACGAACACTTGAACGTTCTCGTCTCTCGATTCGAAGTTAAGGAGACCGGACTCCGATATTTCGCCGGAAGAATTTGGTGCCTAGTTATGGGGATTTACGAAGCCTCATTCTAGACGAAGCCCATAGGTCAAGGTATTCGATTCATCCCGGTGCCTGTAAAATGTACCACGATCTCAAAGAACAATATTGGTGGCCGAACATTAAAAGGGACGTTGCTACTTATGTGGGAAAGTGTTTAACATGCCCCAAAGTAAAAGCCAAACATCAAAGGCCGTCCGGGTTACTTCAACAACCCGAAATCCCGCAATGGAAGTGGGAAAGAATAACGATGGACTTTATCACAAAACTACCAAATACGGCGAGCGGTTATGATAGAATTTGGGTTATTATTGACCATCTCACCAAATCCGTCCACTTCCTAGCCATGAAAGAAACCGACAAAATGGACAAACTTGCACAACTTTACATAAAAGAGATTGTATCCCGTCACGGTGTACCCTTATCGATTATTTCCGACCGAGATGCCGTTTCGCTTCTAGATTTTAGGGTGCCTTACAAGAAGCCTTGGTAACCCGTTTAGACATGAGCACCGCATATCATCCACAAACCGACGGACAAAGCGAACGCACGATTCAAACTTTGAAAGATATGTTACGAGCTTGCGTTATCGATTTCGGAAAAGCTTGGGAAAAGCATTTGCCTCTAGCCGAATTCTCTTACCACAATAGTTATCACGCGAGTATTAACGCCACACCTTTCGAAGGGTTATGGCCGCAAATGTCGTTCTCCTATTTGTTGGGTCGAAGTAGGTGACAAGCAAATCACCGGACCCGAACTCATTCATGAAACAACCGAGAAGATTGTTCAAATCCGAGATAGGCTCAGGACGGCCCGTAGTCGTCAAAAGAGCTATGCCGACATTAGACGAAAAGATCTCGAGTTCCAAGTGGGTGATCGTGTAATGTTAAAAGTCACACCTTGGAAAGGTGTAATCCATTTCGGGAAACGCGAAAAGCTAAATCCGCGATATATTGGTCCTTTTAAAATCTTGGAGCGTATTGGACCCGTTGCTTATCGTTTAGATCTTCAGACTCAATTGAGCTTCGTTCATCCTACTTTCCATGTATCAAACTTGAAGAAGTGCCTTTCCGAACCCGAACTCTTCATCCCTCTCGAGGAGCTTACTATCGATGACAACTACATTTCGTGGAAGAACCGCTTCAAATTGTGGACCACTACGTCAAGACGCTAAAACAAAGTAAAATCCCGATTGTCAAAGTCCGTTGGAACGCCAAAAGAGGACCCGAGTTTACTTGGGAAAGACAAGATCAAATGCAAAGAAAGTATCCTCACTTATATGCAGAGTTGACAACGCAAGATCCCGAGGAAGAAACAACAACCACTACGTCTACTTAAATTTCGGGACGAAATTTCTTTTAAAGAGTAGGTAATGTAATAACCCGCCTTTTTCCGTTTACTTTCCATTTAATTATTTTAAAGTCCGTTATTTAATTATAACATCTCTCGTTTACTCTACGTATTTAAGGTAATTCGTTTGGTTAATTCACGCACCCGCTTTTAAACTCGAGGGACCAAACTTGCCAAGGAGCCAAACTAGTTGACTAGGTCAACTAGTCAAGCACCATCCTTCTCCACTTATTCACCTCCCCAAACTTGATACTTCCACTTTTGCTCCCATTTCACCTTCATCAAATATTCATCATCTATTCAAAATTTAGCAAGCATCAACTCAAACAAATTACATATTTGAAATCCTCGCATCTTCCTCTTCAATTCCATACCAACTTCATCTCTTTTGGGTAACATTCTAAAAACTCTAGATTCCTTGTTCTTGATGTTTTTGACTTATAAAAGTGTTAATTAGTGTCTATGGCTCGAGTCTAACATGAATATATGATTTGTTTGCTCGTTCTTGACATTTTGTGCATATAGCTTGAATTTGAAAAGTGATTTGTTTGATCTTGAGATTTGGGTGTTTAAATGTTGTTAGATGTTAAAAGTTCATGTATTAAATGTGTTACTAGCATCACTAGCTTCATTTTGATATGTAGGTTGACTAAGAAAACTTCACTAACATGATTATTTATTTTGTGATTTTGGTTAGGGTTTAATAGACTTAAATATGAACTTTTGATGCATTGAATGCTATGAAATGTTGTTGGTAAGTGTTTAGTTGCAATGTATGTTTAAATACCTTCAAAACGGCATATCATACATGTAAATTGGTTGCCCGAATCATGAAACGCATTTAATGAACTTGGAGTAATTTTGTTGAGCATAAATGTTGGACTTTGTTGTAATAAATGTTGGATTTAGTTGATGATATCTTTTTAGTTTTTTTCCTCATCAAAATACCTTTCCGACGATATAAGATACATATTTTGATTGTTTCCAGATCATAAATTGTGATTGTTTGAAATTTGATTCGTGCACTTGTGAAATTTCAGCAAAACAGAAATCTGTACATCATTTGGATGCCGACCCAATCCTTGGACGCGGTCCAGTCCTTCTTTGCTGGACGCCGTCCAGTCATTTTGGACGTCGTCCAAATGAACTGAAAAGGGCTGTCCAACTTGATCATTTTTCGTTTAATTCTAACTATGCTACGCACCTCCGATTAACATGTAACTTGTTCTAACATGCTCATATATGATTATATAACTCAGAAAAATTGTCCGAGACCCGACCCGAACGTGTTGACTTTTTCGTTGACTTTGACTTGACCAACGTTTGACTTTTAGTTAAACTTAACCAAATACTTATGCAATCGTTCTAACATGCTTTTATACTTATATTTTGCATGAAACTTGACAACTTGACTCACATGCTATATATAATCGAGTCATAACGAGCCATAGGACTAATTGAACAACTTTGACCGACTTCATACTTTACCGATATTGATACGACCTATTGTTTAGGTCAAGACTAAGATACGTTCTTGCACACGTTTACTTTGTGAAGTACCTATATACTCGTTCTCTCGAGGTGAGATCATAGTCCCATCTTTTCAACAACTTTTATTCTTTAAATCATGGGATGAGAAACACATACGTTTTATATTTTTATACTTTGAACACAAGTATGGGAAAACAAACATTCCACATGCGAGTTAGAACAAAAATCCTCAATTCAATTATCATTAGTTACACTTGTAGGGTGAAAACGTGAACTTATGTTGTGTGGATCCATACGGGCTTGACGCGCCCTCATTCGGACGGTTCGCTACCGTTAGCGGATGAAATATATTTTCGGGTATAGTGTAGGTTCTAACACTATGATAACGGGGTTCGTAAAACAGTTAAGTTTGATAATTGGGTGCTCGCGAAGGTACAACAACTTTGAAATGCAAACGATTTGGATAATCAACTTTATATTAAATCTTGTGGTTCAATACAACATACTTACTAAACCTATGATTTCACCAACGTTTTCGTTGACAGATTTTTCTATGTTTTCTCAGGTCCTTGAACGCTATGTGTTACATGCTTTCGCACACTATTTTGATACTTGCTTGGATGTCGAGTATACATGCATACATGGAGCGTCTTTTGACTTCACTTTAATTTGTGTCGCATATGTTTCAATTGTACTTAAACGTTGTAACGTAAATAGTTGTTAAACTACTTTTGTAAACTTTGAAACATCTTTACATTTGAAATGAATGCGACATATTTTGGTCAAACTGTGTTTTAAAGGCTTATGACCACGTTACGGGACCTAAGTTGACGGCGCCGTCAATGATGATTTTGTAGGGTCGTCACACCCCAAGCTATGAAATTGGTACCAAATTGAAGAGGATGATGCAAGGATTCCAAATATGCAATTTGTTTTGATGTTAGCTTCTTGATTCGGATTTAGATGATGAATTAGTGATGAAGATGAAAATGGGGTTTTGGTAACTAGAGAGAAAAGGGAGGTGGGAGGTGGGAGATGAATGAGTGGAGATGAGATGGGGTTGACTAGTTGACCTAGTCAACTAGTTTGGCCCCATACCTGGCAAACGGGTCGAGATGGGTCGGGTTGGGTCAAAGATCAAATGGGTTCGGGTCGAAATGGGTCATGGGTCGAAACGGGTCAGAATTAAAATGGGTCGAACGGGTTGGGTCGAGACCCGGGTCGGTTGGGTCGGGCTAGTAAAAATTTTCTTGTTTGTATTTTTTGATGTATCTCTTTCGAACAGGAGCCCCGAAAACGGGCCCCGAAATTGCGCGCCGAAAACGCGCGTCGAAATCGCGCGCCGATAAACACGCGCCGAAAACGGCCGCCGAAAACGCGCGCAGAAAACGGGCCCCGAAATCGCGCGCAGAAAACGGGCCCCGAAAAACGCGCGCCAAAATCAAGCGCCGAAAACGCGCGCCGAAAACGGGCGACCGAAAACGCGCGCCGAAATCGCGCGCCAAAAACGACCGCCCAAAACGAGCGCCCAAAACGGGCCTCCTAATCGGCGCCGAAATCGTGCGCAGAAAACGGGCGACGAAAACGGGCGACGGAAAACGGGCCCCGAAATCGCGCGCCGAAAACGGGCGACGGAAAACGCGCCCCGAAATCGTTCGCCGAAAACACGCGCCGAAAACGGCCGCCGAAAAAGCGCGCCGAAAACGGGCGAAGGAAAATGCGCGCCGAAAACGGGAGACGGAAAACGCGCGCCCAAAACGGGGCGCCGAAATCGGGCGATGGAAATAGGGCGACAGAAAACGCGCTCCGAAAACGCGCGCCGAAATCGCGCGCCGAAACGGGCGCCGAAAACGGCCGCCGAAACGGGACCCCGAAATCGGGCGCCGAAAACGCGCGCCGAAAACGGACCCCGAAATCGCGCCCCGAAAACGGGCGCCGAAAACGGGCGCCGAAAAACGCGCGCCGAAAAACAAATCTTTGGAAGTGAACCCATTTGGACTCATTTGGGTCTTCAAGTAATTTTTGTATTATGTGATTGGACCCATTTGGGTCTTTAAGATATTTGTTATGTTATATGCTTGGACCCATTTGGTTCTTCAAGTAAACCCAATGGACCCATTTTTAAGACTTTGGGTCCATTTTGCCATGTCTATTTGGCCCCTTGGCAACTTTGGTCCCTCGAGTTTAAAAGCGGGTGCGTGAATTAACCAAACGAATTATTCTAAATACGCTAGGGTAACGAGAGATGTTATAATTAAATAACGGGAAGTATTAAAATGCTAGTCAATGGAAGATACGAATTTAGATAACGAAAGATATTATTTTTTTTAAAAAAAGACGGGCGTTAAAATAAATTAACGGAAAAAGGCGGGTTATACAATTGGCAACGGTAATTTAATACTGCTTTTTTAAAGGAAAGTCTTTAGAATCACTCACAGGGAAATGACTAACCCACCCGATCAGTTTCCATGTACACACGCACTTTCGGGCGGAAACTCGATCCGCATTACAGGGGGGCGATTATTAAACCATTGCGAGGGGCAAGCGGAGCGGGCCGAATCTTGGAATACTGGTAGGTAAAACCTCTACGGGGCTACTCCATAAATTGGGTAAATACCCTGGAATGTTTAAAAGGATGAGACTCGAACTTGAGACATTGCACCCTCATCCATCACACAAAGGTGTTGGGTGTACCATTAGACTACAATGACGGGTAATTTAATACTCCGTACCACTTAATTACATGGAATAATATGTATGCTTAGAAACAATGTTTGACACATCAATTAAGCAATTTATATTTTCTTATCTTCACTTTTGATTTAATTATAGCATGTATTCCAAACTGGAGTGCTACTCCGTGATTAGATACATCTTTATTTACACATTTTAAGTTTAATTACAATTTACATTTTTGCTCAAGCGTGCGCATTTTAAGATACATCTTTATCTTTATTTATTTTTCTTAGAGCTTATGTGAACGATATTACTATTGGTAGAGAGTAAACTTGAGTTTATGTAAGATATTCATATGGGGTGGGTTTGACAAACGAACGTTGGAGGATGCTTTTAACAAAGATGGGTCTGAAAAGTTTGAGCCTTATAAGTTTGGGCCTTCATATATGGTCAGATAAGATGGATTCACATAATTTGGCCCCAAACTTCAACTTTTGACTTGAAGGCCTAATAAGTAATAGCATATAAGTTTGACACAATTTCATAAACGTTATTTATGTACATCTACATTAGTTGCACCAAATTTATAAGATTTTCAACTTTTGTTTGTATGTTCAATATTAACATTTACAATGCCAAAAACAGATACTAGTATTACGCGAAATATTTCATGTAGTAAACTGCATGTATATAAGATTATTTGCAACAACTGAAATTTTTTTTTTTTGAACAGCAAGGATAAATTTATTAATAAAAACCAAGAGATACATGTTCAAAGCAATGAGCATATGAACTCATTACATACAGCAAACACGAAAATGAGACAGGAACAAACACGAACACGAGACTATTATACACACACTTGTTGCTAAGAAAGCAACTACATAATGCTAACTAAGGTAAGGAAAGATAAATATTTGAAGTTGTACATTGGGAATATTAGAATTAGAAATAAAATAATAGGAAGATAATACTTCATATAATTTGTGTGTATTTGGAATATTAGAATTACAAATAAAATAATAGGAAGATAAAACTTCATATAATTTGTGTGTCTTATAACATAAGTCACATAACTTTGTTCATTTATCAATCACATATGATTTATTTGAAGAAATGAAACATGAGAGTATATATACAAATAGAAAGCAATCTAATGTTTAAGAAAGACTTATTCATCCCATTCATGGCATCATATCAAACATTATGGTATCTATTTAACAAGAAGACCACAAGAATAAAATTTACAAAGTGGCCCCCTTTTAATTCAATCTAAGCAACCGACACTTCATATATCCTGTACAGTAGAGCATTATATTTGAAGTTCGACAGTAGCCCTTCATTTATTATCTTATTATTATTATTTTCTTTTTTCCTTAGAAAGCAAGCCATTATTATTTTATTATTCTATTATTAAGAGCAGCGACCTAATTAAAAAATAAGCTTTGTTGGTGGCATCAATAAATCCATTCTTGAGGGAGTTTAGAGTCTTGATGGTCCACCGCTGATACCGACTCATGTGATTGCGTTTTACCCTTGACTGTAACAAATATGAACAAATATCAGCTTCACTGGTTGCAGAATTAAATTGCTTAGAAATTGCATTTTTAGTTGATGATAACTTAATTAATAAATTAGCGAATTAATAATATACCTTGGTGATTAATATGAGGAGCCTGAGGTAAGGTATTTGAAGGTGAAAGGGACTCCATGTTGTTGAAATGTTGTTCTAATGCTTCTAATACCCTTGTTGGTACCAGAACAGTTGAACAACCTGCTGATTGTTTACGTTATGATAATAATTAATATTTGATATAATATTTAATTTAATATTAAATATTACAAATGTGAATGATACGCATACAATTCATAAAACTTTCATATTTGTTCTGCAAGTCCTAGTTTAGGCACATAATTAAATATGTTCATGATATTGAGTTCCATAACTTCAATTGAATTTCTTTGTTAAAGATCACCCACATGATACACAAAAAATATAGAAGATCATAAAAAATATAGCTCTAAGAGCTACATTTAGCATTGTTCAAAATATATTTATGTTTCTCTGTTATAATAATATATACATATATGTATATATATGTATATGTACAAGAAGTCATAAATGGATGGCTTTATAATAATATATACATGTACAAGAAGTCATAAAATGGATGTCAATTTTGTAGTATAAATACCTCATGTATTAGCATTGTAAAATGTACCATTTCATAGAATTATATGAAATACACACTTATCCTCTCTTTTACTAATATTTCATAAATAAGTATAATTGTATTTTGTAGTTCTTTTATTAAATTATAACACGTTATCAGCACGAAGAGCTCCATATAATCATGGTGATTCTTATAGTTACTCAACCACCACTTCCACCTCTCAAGATTCCCACCGGCCATCGTCCTCCGCCGCTAAAACCACCGGAAGATCTAGAAACCTCCGAAGTGTCTTCTGATCAAAATTTTATCAGCTTGGATTCTTCCACCACTGAGTTATACTCATCAGGTATTCCAAAATTGTTGACGTTATTTAATTTAAAATACTTTGAATTAATTAATTAACAAGAAAACCAAGACTTTACAACAATCATAAAATGAACCCGTTTTGAGAGGGACAGTTAAAAAAAAAAGAAATATGAAGATACATATACATATATTACTTACACATATAAAACAACCATCTCACAACCCATTTGTTCTTCTTCCTGGCACAAACGTACTCCTTCATTATTTATATCATAGGACAGTTTGTATGATATAAAGCTAATAATAAATGACTTTTAGTGTTGTACAAAACAAACTCTGTAATAATCTGCAAAACTATCAATAAGGATGAAGGTAGTTTTGTGAATTTTAATGTAACTATAAATTAATTAAGATGAAATCAAGTTATAAGTAGGAAAAAGTTTTTTTTTTACCTGCCTAAGATCTCGAGAATATTCAGAATTTCATTTCAGACAATAATGGCCTGATGAATGAGAATTAAATCTGTTTTGTGGGTGTGTGCCTGCGCTCATACCATCTTATAACGGATTGCATGCTCAAAGTTGTACATGTGAATGCATTACCATTTGTACCCTATGAAATATATGTTATACATATACCCGATTTATATTTTCTCTCTCTAAATAAACTTTTGTAAATATGCATACATATATATTATTATTTTATTTATTATAATTAAGTTGCTTATAAGTTTCTTGGATTCTAAAATATCACGGGCCGACACAAAATAATCAAAAGAACCCCACTTGGTTTAAGTATGGTATAATATTGTTGCTATTAATGATTGAATCGCCTAAAGCTAATTTTTTTTTTTATTCCATCGAACTAATCACTTTTGCCTACCATATGCTAAAGGGCAGTGACTTATATTATTGTTGGGTCAATTGGGCTGCTACAAAAAACTGGCCTTGGGCCTCCAAGATCTTCTAACACACAGTCCACCATCGCCTAAATCTTTGTGTTTATTCTTCGAGTTACATGCATACCACGAGGGCCAGTCCCGAGTTTTTCGGTGCCCCGAGCGAGGCATAAAAAAAAAAAAAAAAAAGGCCTCTATCATAATTTGTTTTCACGTATCCATATATAAGCTAATGGTTGAATTGTATAAAAAAAAAAATAAAAAAAAAAATTTATCAAAAATCGTTGATGGGTTCGATAAGAAATATAAAAGTGATGATTTATAATCACACATAGATAGTTTTAACTTATATTAAAAGAGAATACATCGTTAGTTTTAACTAATTTCTTTTTGTAATCCCACATCGATTATAAAATATGTATTCTATAAATTGTAAATTCATGATCTACAATCAGTAAGAATTAAAGCCTGCATTTATCCTCTTAGGTTTGATGTGTCTTGGGCTAAGTTAACTTTTGTGTATTAATAAAATAAAATATATTGAGCCACTTAAATTATTGGGCCCTGTGCAAATGAACATGTTGCACTACCTTCGAGCCCGGGCTGGCGCATTATTTCCTTCGAGTCCGGGCTGGCGCATTATTTTCTTAGCCTATTCTTTTTGGAGGTTCGTGAATCCGAGGCCAACCTTGCATTGTTCAGTTCCGTCGTATGCATATTTTTACTACAAAATATCGTATGGTGAGTTCATTTGATTCCCTTTTACTCTTTACATTTTTTTGGGGCTGAGAATACAACATCAATTAAATGGTAAAGAGCTATGTATTGCAGATAGTAGTAACATACACATTATGATCAAATCTAAGAAATATTTCATTGATTTGAAATCATCTGAAAGAATTATAAATACTATATTAGGTCCTGCAAAAGGAAATGGAAAGATAAAATTCATATTACCAAATGGTACGAATTTTCTTATAAACAATGTCTTGTTTTCTCTCAAATCAAAGAGAAATTTGTTAAGTTTCTCTGATATATATCATAATGGATATGATTATCAGTCAATGATAATCGGAAATGAGAAATATCTATGTAGCACTGAAAAGCGCATATTAATGAAAAAACACATATGATGATTAATGAAAAAACACATATGATGATTAATGAAAAAGCACATATGGTGATTAATGAAAAACACATATGGTGATTAATGAAAAGCACATATGGTGATTAATGAAAAACACATATGGTGATTAATGAAAAGCACATATGGTGATTAATGAAAAGAATAGGTTATATATATGGACCAATTCATCCATCAAGTGGACCATTTTGATATTTCATGGTTCTAATAGACGCATCTAGCGGATGGTCTCATGTTTGTGTGTTATTAAGCCGTGATATGGCATTTGCAAAGTTTCTTGCACAAATTATTAAATTGAGAACACATTATTCTGATTACACCATTAAAGGGTGCAAATTGATAATGCTGATGAGTTAACATCTCAAGCATTTAATGATTATTATATTTCTATAGGGATTGTTGTTGAACATCCTATTGCTCATGTACATACAAAATTGATTTAGCTGAATATTTATTGCTTGTAGCTAATATCTAGACAATTGGTAATGAGTACAAAACTCTCAATATTTATATGGGGACATGTAAATTTACATGATGCGACATTGATTCACATTAAACCAAGTGCAAATCATAAATATTCTCCCCTACCAACTTAATTTTGGTCGAGAGCCAAAATAGAACATTTGGTTGTGCAGTGTATTTTCAAAATTGCACCACCACAACGCACTAAAATGATTCCTCAAAGAAGGATGAGAATATATGTTGGATATGAAACATCTTCAATCATAAGATATATTGAGCCCATGACGGGTGATGTTTTTACAGCACGTTTTGATGATTGTCATTTTAATGAAACATTGTTCCCTAGATTAGGGGGAGAAATGAAAAATAAAGAAAATGATGTTTCATAGTATGAACATCAATTAAGGTATGTTGATTCTCGCACAAAAGAATGCGAAAAGAAAGTTAAAAAATAATGCATATGCAAGAATTTGCAAATTAATTACTTTATGTATTTAAAGATACAAAAGAGTGACTAAATCATATATAATAGCAGGAAATGCTCCAGCTCGAATTGAAATTCCAAAAGCTGGCAATAATGTCACTCATGAGTCTTTGCCACATCTGAAACGTGGAAGACAAATTGGTTCCAAAGATAAAAATCCTAGAAAAGGAAAATCAGCTGATAATGAGATAAAAGAAAGTGTTCAAGAAGAACCATAAATCAATATTCCTTCTGCAGAGGATATTGATAAATGTAAATACATAAATTGCGATAAATTATGCAATATTATGGAACCGAAATGAAATGAAAAAAAAAAAAAAAAAATCTTGATGAGATATTTTCATATAATATTACAATGACATCATGAATAAAGATGATGATCTAGAACCAAAATCTGTCATTGAATATCAAAATAGACATGATTGAGCTCAATGAAAAGGAGAAATACGAGCTGAATTAGAATCGCTCAATAAAAGAAAAGTTTTCGGATTAATCGTTATCACTTTGAAAAATGTGAAACGTATGGGATACAAATGAATTTTTATCCGAAAAAGAAATGTGCAAATGAAGTTACAAGGCAAAACTAGACTTGTAACTCAAGATTTCCCACAAAGACCGGAAATGAATTATGAGGAAAACTTATCCTCCTGTAATGGATACAATTACTTATTAGATACTTAATCAACCTGGTAGTTACTTAAATGCATCTCATGAATGTTGTAACTACTTATCTGTATGGATCACTTGATAGTGATATACATGAATATACCTGAAGGGTTTAAGGTATCATAAGCATCTAATGCAAAACCCAAGGGAATGTATTCTATTAAATCACAAAGATTTTTATATGGGTCTATACAATTAGAACGTATGTGGTATAACTGATTAAGTGATTACTTGATAAGAAAAGTGTATACACATAAACTTATTTGCCATGTTATTTTATTATGAAAAACAATGATCTTAACATCATATGAACAAATAAAGAGATCTATGAAATCATTCAACTTCTAAAGAATTATTTTGAAATGAAAGATCTTGAAAATACCAAGTATTACCTTAGATTGAAAATTGAGCATATGCCTAATGGTTAACTTGTACATCAAACAACTTATACCGAAAAGATTTTAAAACATCTTTTAAAGACAAACTCATTGTTGTTAGATCACTCAATATTGACACTGATCTATTTCATCCCTGCGAAGATCATGAAAATCTTAACAGATCGGAAGTTCCATATTTTAGTGCAATTGAGGTTCTTATGTATCTTATAAATTGTACAAGACCTGACATTTCTCTTGCAGTTAATTTGTTGGCAAGATTCAGCTCAACTTCTACCAAATGACAATGGAACAGGATCAAACACATATTTTGATACCCTTGAGGAACTGCCGATTTAAAATTATTTTATTCTAACGCTTCAAAACAAGATTTGGTTGATTATGTATATGCAGGTCATTCATCAAATCCTCATAAAGATAAATCTCAAACTCGATATGTATTCCTAAATGGAGGTACCACAAAATCATGGCGTTCTAAAAAACAAACACTTGTTGCAACATCATCAAATTATGCCGAAGTGATTGCATTACATGAAGCCACTCGGGAATGTTTTTGGTTAAGATCAATGACACAACTCATTATTGATTCTTGTGGACTAGAACGCGATAAAAGTTCAACAACTATCTATGAAGATAATCCAGCTCGCATAGCACAGATGAAAGAAGGATATATCAAAAGTGACTGAACAAAACACATACCCCCTAGATTCTTCTCATACACTCAAAATATCATCAAGGACAACCAGATTGAAATGAGATATGTTCAATCCAGCAAGAACTCTGCTCATCTTTTCACCAAAGCATCTTCAACTGCTATTTTCAGAACGCATGTTCATAATATTGGCATGAGGCATGTTCAAAAGATGTAACAGCTCAGCAATGTCTACTTGAGGGGGAGTCAACTATATGCTGCACTCTTTTTCCCTTAGCTAAAGTTTTTATCCCACTGGGTTTTTCTTTGGCCAAGGTTTTTAACGAGGCAGTAAATTGTAGTTTATCTCCAACAAAACAAAAATTGACATCCAAGGGGGAGTGTTATAATAATATATACATATATGTATATATATGTATATGTACAAGAAGTCATAAATGGATGGCTTTATAATAATATATACATGTACAAGAAGTCATAAAATGGATGTCAATTTTGTAGTATAAATACCTCATGTATTAGCATTGTAAAATGTACCATTTCATAGAATTATATGAAATACACACTTATCCTCTCTTTTACTAATATTTCATAAATAAGTATAATTGTATTTTGTAGTTCTTTTATTAAATTATAACATTCTCTACTTTTTTCATCTATTTTTCCCATATGTGACACATACAGAAAAGGATAGACTGTATTATTAGGAATTTGTCTCTTTATTATCAACAAAATATATAAAATCCAATAACATCATATCATATTCATATCTTACTTATATAATAATTACTGGAATAATAACCAAACTTTTGGAGCAACATTGATATCATCTAACATGAAAAAATTAATATAAAAAACACGTAGCTAGTGTTATTTAATTAAAGGTCTGAATAATTATATTAACTTGTCGAAAAGGAAAAAACCAAGTCGCTTGATTTTGACAACACAACAAGTGGCACAACTGGCCAGATATGATATGTTAGCAAATGTCGTTATTGTTTTCTTCCAGATAGTTAGCCAAGTGGTTGGCTTATTAAACGGCCATATGCAATCATTTATTAAGTATAGTATAGTATAAGGGATATTGTTTATGTTTATTGCTTAACTATAAGAGCGAAAAACACAAAAGATGTCATAACTTATACAGTACTACATTAGTATATATAGTTCTACCAAAGTCATTTAATATATGTAACTGTACGTACACATATTTATATGTAAGATAATATTTCAATTTTAAGTTAACCACGACATCAATATCGAATACAGGATTTCCAAAGGCGATTAAATCCAAAGAATGATGTTGAAAGGAGTTTATGACTAAAGTTATGTGTCTTTTTAAAACATCTATACTAAAATCCGTGTAGGTTCAAAACACATCTCTAAAAAACATAGTATAATTTAATATATCTATGACTTTATTTTTTTAATAATAATCAAAAATAGCGAGCCAATTTCGACCCTCTCTTCCAATTCACTTCTTTTCTACATACTCCTCAAATTTTTAACATCATTATTTTAGTTTACCATGTATATTTTTTAGATGGTGTTTATTTTTCAATATGCAAATCTTATTAAGTCTTATGTTTGCGACATTGTTACTGCAGACTATTTGTTTTTATGAAAACAAAAAATAAAATAATATTTTATTCTATCTGCAATTTCGCAGACTTAGAAATATGTTTCTAAGTTTTGCAAACAGAATTAAATTATTTGACAAACATAAAAACAAACAATTTTCATTATTCAGCGTACACACCTTTAGACAACAGCTTCTCTATAGACATTGTTCACAGATTTTCAGATAAAACATCTTAAAAATCAAAGTAACTACTAGTATCATTTCTATAACATAAATGATTACATAAATTTACGTGTACCGGGGTCATAGTAATTATTTTAGTAAATTTTATTTATTATTATTTATAAATCCATGTGTTACTCCGTATTTAATAGATATGCAGTGAAATTCAACGGTATAAATTGTTTACTGTATAAGTTTCTGAATTAACCTTCAAACCGATACAATCAATTCAAATAAAACCGCTCGATAAAATAATAAAAAAATTTGAAGATAAATAGAAAATATGGTGTACATTAGTTAGGATATACAGTATGTTAGTAAGAGATAAGAATTGAACATGGAAATAAAAAATAGACAGACAGAAATAATAATGAGGGTGTGGGCGACCACCATAGGATGGCAACAAAGCAAAGAAAAAAAGAATCTTGAGTTGAACATAAAAAAATCTTGAATATTTCTTAGAATATACCAGAATCAGATTCAAAGTCAATGGTTAGTATCCTACCCCCACATGGAATCCAAAAACACCTATCTCCTCTTTAAATATTTGAATATACTCCAAATACACCTTCTTTTGTTATTATTTATTGTAAAGAAAATTACCTAGCCTTTTCTGTGACAATTTTTTAT
Source organism: Rutidosis leptorrhynchoides (assembly GCF_046630445.1). NCBI lineage: Eukaryota > Viridiplantae > Streptophyta > Magnoliopsida > Asterales > Asteraceae > Rutidosis > Rutidosis leptorrhynchoides. The sequence continues at coordinate 122,256,528 of NC_092338.1, read as the reverse complement.
CGTCGGATCCCACTATTCTTTCCACCTTTAGCGTAATTATATTTATTACTACTCCGTTAAAAACTTTTTATACATTTTTTTACCAAAAAATAAGTATATTAACGAGTTCTTTTCTCTACGAAAGAAAAGAGCTAAACAAAGTTATAAACAAAAAACGACTTGGATCAATCACACAAATTCGAAACAAAACAACAAAAACAAACTTGAGCTAAAACGCTAACTACTAGAACCTAAACCAAGATAACGATATATTAAGGAAGATACAAACAAATTCAAATAAATTATAAGTGTTTATTTCTTATATCAACCTGTCCAGAGAAGAAACTAAAAAATTACCTCAAAAGGAATTATTCATGCGTCATCTTATTTACAAAAAACGGAAGGTAACTTGTACCGTATCCGTTGATATTGATAATGATGTTGATGTGCAAATAAAATATCATACGTAGTACTATTTTCTAAGTAAACATGATGCAAGTATACACTTATACTCAATTATTATTACTTTGAATAAACTATACTCAGTAATTAAAAAAGCAACATTTCAGTTCAATGACGTTACCTGACTTTTTGCGGCTATGATCGGTTGCGTCTGTAGCTGAACGAGGTAGAAAAACACCGGTCCCACTCGTCACGTTTCGTGTACCCGATCCCCTCAAAAATATAGCTCTCATACCCGACCCGACAACATTTGATGACCCGTAACCCTTCTTCCCCCCATTATTTACACCTCTGTTCGGCAACTGATATTTCACGTACTGAGTTGACTCGGTCATCTTATCCTTTCTTCCCCAACCACCACTCTCTACTCGAGGTTGATTCTCTAACTGATATAGCTACACACATATTTATAATTTTTACTATTATTATTACGTATATAATTATAATTATAATTAAAATTAAAATTATATAATACAAATAAATATAAATATCAGGAAAGCACAATTAACAAGTTAATTTAATCGAATAAGTACTTGAATTGGAGGTTGAGGCTGTTTATCGCCGGTGAAGGTTTGCTCCGATTGAAAACCGACGATAGATTTCTTAACGGTATCTGCATAGCTCCGGCGAGTTTGCTTATGAATTTGATTAGGTTTCTGATAGACATAAACATATAATTAGTGATTTAGTAAATAAGAGCATATAATGATTAATGTACAATTATAAATTGAAAGAGAAAGTAGAACAGTAAAGCTAGGGTTTCTGAAGCACCTGAAACTTAGGGTTCTGAAAACCAGAGTGCTTGAATGACGGAACTTCGTTATCTTCAAGCATGTAATCAGCCAGTTGTCGAGTTAACTGAGCAATGAACTCGTCATCTTCATCGTTATTTGGATCGGAATCGTTTGAATCATCAAGTTCTGATCCAAACGACGTCGTAAGGAAGGAAGACGACGATGAAGAGCTCCATGAGCCGATAAACGCGGAGTCGGAATCCATTTGATGACGTGGAATCTGAATCTGATTCTGATTCACTGGAATCATAGTTTCGTTATCCTTAGGATTAATATTCATGTGGTGGTGATAGTGAGATTGAATATTCAGTTTGTGTGTGAGAGAGAAAAAGAAGAGGGAGAGGGGTGGAGTTGATGGTGGATTGTGGGCATAGGTGGGTCAGAATTTGAAAAAGTAATCGAATCGATGTAAATTGATTGAATTGTAATATGTGCAGAAAGAGTTGTACGAAGGATGTTGCAAATTATTGTAACGGAAAATTATGGGGTTCGTCCCTTTAGTTTATGTCATATGAAGTTATTGGTCCTTGTAAGCTTTTTTTGAGGTGGTTGATCCATGACAGTAACAAGTGTTAAAAATGTTTGCTATATTATATCATGTATGATGTATGTGATGGGTATTTTTGTCATTTTATCTATCTTTTTTACCACTTCATCTTCCCCTCCATCTACTTATTCCCTTATCTCTCATCATCATGATCTCACTGTCATCTTCAACAAATCCCCAAATTAAAATCAAATACAAATAAAAAATCGTAACAAATCTAAATGAAAATCAAATCTAGAATCAATAAAACTACACTATTTTTAAAGTTGTTGGTTTCCTCCTGTTAAATTCTCGAAAGATTTGGTATGAAGTATTCTTTAACAAAGAACGTGCACATGATTAAATTAAAATTCTTCAATTGCTTACAACCACTCGAAAAATTTGGTATGAAGTGTTCTTTAACAAAGAACGTACGCATGATCATATTAAAATTCTTCAATTGCTTTCAACCATTATACTGCATCAAATAAACAATATGAGCGCACTTAATAAATTTTGTATTGTTCCTTCAAGTAACCCAAATGGCCAGATCTACACGAAAAAATCAAACTAACCCAGATATTTTTTTTTTTCTCGAGTACGCTCTAGATCTTTTTTCCACCCAGATTCCAACGATGAGGTTGATGTTTGTGCATACTCCGGCGATCATGTTGATGGTTGAGCAGATTTTAACGATGTCGACGGTCTAGATTCGGCCGGTGTAGATGATTTCGGTGTTGATGTTGATGGTTGAGAAGATTCCGACAACTGTGCAAATGATTATAAAGATGATGTTGGTGCAAGTATGGTGAATAATAGGGATTTGATTATCTTTTTCATTTGTATAGTGATATGGGTTTAATTAGATACTTATATGAATGAATAATATTAATTGGTAAGTTTGATTATGTCTTTAGGTTTGATTATGTCCGTATGTTTGATTTTTAACAAAAAGGAATAAGTAGGTGGAGGGAAAGATGAAGTGGTAAAGAATATAGATAAAAAGACAGAACTACCCATCACATGCACCGCACATGACATAATTTAACGATCATTTTTAACGACTGTTATTGACAGGGAGCACCTATACCAGTTTTGTAAACTACAAGGACCAACCACTTCAAAAAAAAATTTACAGGGACCAAATAATTTATATTATGTAAATTACAGGGATCAACTGCGCTATTTTCTGTTATTGTAAATTTGAAATTGAAATAACCCGTCACGAGACTCAACTGCCATTTGTTGGCTGAAGACAAAAACAAATCAATCTTAATCACATATACATTTTATTTTGGGTAAATTCTTCAATTATAAAATGCACGCATATATACTTGTGATAAAAGAATTGAAATCTGTTATAATTCAGTAGGCTTATAACTACCTTTAGTGGTTTGATTCTTGATGTTATAATTCAGTAGGCTTATAACTACCTTTAGTGGTTTGATTCTTTATGTTATAATTCAGTAGGCTTATAACTACCTTTAGTGATTTGATTCTTGATTTAGAATACTAATAATGAATTGTAAGAACAAAGATGATAATGGAGAGAAAGAAAGAAACACTTTGTAAGTGTGAGAAATGGTGCAAGTTTAATGCTTGCATTCATGAGTATTTATAGCCTAAAATCTCAATATAAAAATACATACTTTGTGTACTAAAATTGACTATATGTATACACCAAAATTGACTATCCATATCTATATTATTATTATTATTATAACACTCCCCCTTGGATAGCAATTTTATTTTGTTGAAGATCAACTATAAATTACTGCCTCGTTAAAAACCTTGCTAAAGAAAACCCAGTGGGAAAAAACTTTAGCTAAGGGAAAAAGAGTGCAGCATGGAGTTGACTCCCCCTCAAGTAGACATCGCTTCAGCTGTTACATCTTTTGAACATGTCTCATGCCAATGTTATGAACGTGTGTTCTGAAAATAGCAGTTGGAAGTGCTTTCGTGAAAAGATCAGCAGAGTTTTTGCTAGATTGCACATATCTCATTTCAATCTGGTTGTCCTTAATGAGATTTTGAGTGTATGAGAAGAATCTAGGTGGTATGTGTTTTGTTCGGTCACTTTTGATATACCCTTCTTTCATCTGTGCTATGCAAGCTGCATTATCTTCATAGATAGTTGTTGGACTTTTATCGCGTTCTAGTCCACAAGAATCAGTAATGAGTTGTGTCATTGATCTCAACCAAAAACATTCTCGAGTAGCTTCATGTAATGCAATCACTTCGGCATGATTTGACGATGTAGCAACAAGTGTTTGTTTTTGAGAACGCCATGATATTGCAGTACCTCCATTTAGGAATACATATCCAGTTTGAGATTTAGCTTTATGTGGATCAGATAAATAACCTGCATCTGCATAACCAACCAAATCTTGTTTTGATTCGTTAGAATAAAATAATCCTAAATCAGTAGTTCCTCGAAGGTATCGAAATATGTGTTTGATCCCATTCCAGTGTCTTTTGGTAGGAGCAGAGCTGAACCTTGCCAACAAATTAACTGCAAAAGAAATGTCAGGTCTTGTACAATTTGTAAGATACATAAGAGCTCCAATTGCACTAAGATATGGTACTTCTGGTCCAAGAATGTCTTCTTGGTCTTCACATGGACGAAATGGATCAGCTTCAACATTGAGTGATCTAACAACCATAGGAGTACTTAATGGTTTTGCCTTGTCCATATTGAAACGTTTCAAAATCTTTTCAGTATATGTTGTTTGATGTACAAGTAAACCATTAGGCATATGCTCAATTTGTAAACCAAGGCAATACTTGGTTTTTCCGAGATCTTTCATTTCAAATTCTTTCTTTAGAAGTTGAATGGCTTCATGGATCTCTTTATTTGTACCTATGATGTTAAGATCATCAACATAAACAGCTATGATCACATATCCGGATGTTGTTTTCTTAATGAAAACACAAGGGCAAGTAAGATTATTTGTATACCCTTTGCTTATCAAGTAATCACTCAATCGGTTATACCACATACGTCCCGATTGTTTTAACCCATATAAAGATCTTTGTAATTTAATCGAATACATTTCTTTGGGTTTTGCATTTGATGCTTCTGGTACCTTAAATCCTTCAGGTATCTTCATATATATATCACTATCAAGTGATCCATATAGATAAGCAGTCACAACATCCATGAGATGCATTTCTAAATTTTTAGAAACTGCCAGACTGATTAAGTACCTAAAAGTAATTGCATCCATAACAGGAGAATAAGTTTCTTCATAATCAATTCCCGGTCTTTGAGAAAAACCTTGAGCTACAAGTCTAGCTTTATACCTTGTAACTTCATTTTTCTCATTTCTTTTTTCGGACAAAAATCCATCTGTATCCTACAGGTTTCACATCTTTAGGAGTGAGAATGATGGATCCGAAAACTTTTCTTTTATTGAGTGATTCTAATTCAGCTCGTATTGCTTCTTTCCATTGAGCCCAATCATGTCTATTTTGACATTCAACCATAGATGTTGGTTCTGGATCATCATCATTATTCATGATGTCATATGCAACATTAAATGAAAATTTCTCATCAAGATTTTTCATTTCATTTCGGTTCCATAATATTTTTGAATATGCATAATTGATTGCAATTTCTGTATTGATATCATCAATCTCCTCTGCAGTAGGAGTACTGATTTGTGGTTCTTCTTGAACACTTTCTTTTACTTCATTATCAGCTGATTTTCTTTTTCGAGGATTTTTATCCTTTGAACCGATTGGTCTTCCACGTTTCTGACGTGGCAAAGATTCATGAGTGACGTTATTGCCAGCTTTTGGAATTTCAATTCGAGCTGGAGTATTTACTGCTGGTATATATGATTTTGTCACCGTTTTTGTATCTGTAAATGCATCAGGCAATTGATTTGCAAGTTCTTGTATATGCATTATCTTTTGAACTTCTGTCTCGCATTCTTTTGTGCGAGGATCAAGATACTTTAATTGAGGTTCACACCATGAAACATCATTTTCTTTATTTTTCATTTCTCCCCCTAATCTAGGGAACAATGTTTCATTAAAATGACAATCAGCAAAACGTGCTGTAAAAACGTCACCTGTCATAGGTTCAATATACCTTAATATTGAAGATGTTTCATATCCAACATATATTCCCAACCTCCTTTGAGGACCCATTTTTGTACGTTGTGGTGTCGCAATTGGAACATACACTGCACAACCAAATGTTCTAAGATGGGAAATATTTGGCTCTTGACCAAAAGCAAGTTGTAGGGGGGAATATTTATGACTTGCACTTGGTCTGATGCGAATCAATGCAGCAGCATGTAAAACTGCATGACCCCATATAGATACAGGGAGTTTTGTTCTCATTATCAATGGTCTAGCGATTAACTGTAAACGTTTAATCAATGACTCGGCTAAACCATTTTGTGTATGCACATGAGCAACAGAATGTTCAACAACAATTCCTATAGACATGCAATAGTCATTAAATGCTTGAGATGTAAATTCACCAGCATTATCAAGTCTCACCCTTTTAATGGTGTAATCAGGAAAATGAGCTCTCAATTTAATAATTTGGGCAAGAAATTTTGCAAATGCCACATTACGGCTTGATAACAGACAAACATGAGACCATCTGCTAGATGCGTCTATTAGAACCATGAAATATCTAAATGGTCCACATGGTGGATGAATTGGTCCACATATATCACCTTGAATTCTTTCAAGAAACATTGGTGATTCTTTCTCAACCTTAAGTGGTGAGGGTCTAGTTATCAATTTTCCAAGAGAGCAAGATGTACATGGAACCATTGTATCATGATGGATTTTTCTATCTTTTAGTGGATGTCCATGAGTACATTCAATAATCCTTTTCATCATTGTTGATCCTGGATGGCCTAATCTGTTATGCCATAAACTGAATACACCAGGATCAATATATTTTTCGTTAACTACCATATGTATTTCTGGTACATTTATATGTGTATAATGTAATCCAGAACTAAGTCTTGGCAGTTTTTCAACCACATGACTCTTGTCAGTGATACTTAAATATTTCTCATTTTCTGTTGTCACTGACTGATAATCATACCCGTTAAGGTATATGTCGGAGAAACTCAATAAATTTCTGCTTGACTTGGGAGAAAATAAGGCATCATTTATTAAAAATTTTGTACCATTTGGTAGTATGAAATTTGCCTTTCCTATCCCTTTTATCAAGTTAGCAGGTCCTGATATTGTATGTATAGTTCCTTCCGTTGGTTTTAGATCAATAAAATATTTCTCGGATTTAAGTATAGTGTGTGTAGTTCCACTGTCTGCTATACAGAGATCTCCACCACTTGATTGATGTTGTATTCCAGCAAAATTCATATTGAACTTCATATATAAGAAATAAATAGTGAGTACATTAATATTACACAATATTTTAAACGCAAATAGATAGTACTGAAACATTTAGCAAACATAATGACAAAGACAGACGATATTAAATCGTTTATTTTTCAAAAGACACACAACTTAAACATTCAAGAAATCTTCATATAAATCAGATGGTTTCTCAGTGACTGTTGGATCAATATTATCCACAAAATTTACTTCCTTTTCTTTACCTTTCAGCGAATCCTGATACATCTTAACAAGATGTTTAGATGTTCGGCAAGTATTAGCCCAGTGGCCCATTCTACCACATCTGTAGCAAGATTCTTCAGAATTTTTAGAAGAATTTTCTTCAACATCTTGTTTAATGGGCTTGTTTTGTGGTTGATATTTATATTTTCGTGGATTACTATTTCTTTGACCACCACGGCCACGACCACGACCACGTCCACGCCCATTACCATTACCATAAGGATGGTTTCTACCATAGTTATGGCTTTTGGCATGATGATGGTGATGGTTATTATAACCACGACCTTGCCCGCGTCCTTGTCCCTGTTTATAATTATTTGCAGTATTTGCTTCAGGGATTGCAAGTGTACCAGTAGGACGGGATTGCTGATTTTTCATTAATAGCTCATCATTTTGCTCTGCAACTAAGAGATATGAATTAAGTTCAGGATATGTTTTGAACTTTAGCATTCTCAAATTTCTTTGCACTGTGATGTTTGCAGCATTCATTGTGGAGAAAGTTTTCTCCATCATGTCTGCATCACTAATTTCATGTCCACAGAATTTAAGTTGTGAACATGTATTATACAGAGCTGAGCTGTATTCATTTACTTTCTTAAAGTCTTGGAACCTTAATGTTCTCCATTGTTCCATTGCAGCTGGAAGTAAAATTTCTCTTTGATTATTGAATCTGCTTTTGAGACCTTCCCATAAAACATGGGGATCTTCTACAGTCACATAATTATTTTGTAAGCATTCATCAATATGTTGATGAATAAAGCAACATGCCGTAGCTTGTTCTTTTTCAGAACAAGTGTTGTTTTCATTTATGGTTTCAAGAATGCCCATTGATTTAAGATGCATTTTTACTTTTATAACCCATGGCATGTAGTTGTTTCCAGTTGATTCTAAAGGAGTAAATTTAAGCTTTTCCAGATTCGACATTTTCTATTATCAAAAATTAAAACAAACATCATGATAAATTAGAGTCAATTTATATTCATAAGTATATAAACATTAAACATAAATTTAATATAACATAAATGATAAGTAGGTGACAGTGTCGACCATGTGTAAGTAATCATAAATAAATGTTATATAACAAAAATATAAATATTAGTAAACATAAATGAAAATTTGGCGACAGTGTCGACCATATATTTTTTCAGGTGGTATAACCGACCTATATCATTCTGGTGGTATAACCGACCATATATCATTTTGGTGGTATAACCGACCATATATCATTTTGGTGGTATAACCGACCATATATCATTTTGGTGGCAGAGCCAACCATATTTAGTATTAAGATTATCGTGCTGATAACGTGTTATAATTCAGTAGGCTTATAACTACCTTTAGTGGTTTGATTCTTGATGTTATAATTCAGTAGGCTTATAACTACCTTTAGTGGTTTGATTCTTTATGTTATAATTCAGTAGGCTTATAACTACCTTTAGTGATTTGATTCTTGATTTAGAATACTAATAATGAATTGTAAGAACAAAGATGATAATGGAGAGAAAGAAAGAAACACTTTGTAAGTGTGAGAAATGGTGCAAGTTTAATGCTTGCATTCATGAGTATTTATAGCCTAAAATCTCAATATAAAAATACATACTTTGTGTACCAAAATTGACTATATGTATACACCAAAATTGACTATCCATATCTATATTATTATTATTATTATAACAAAATCTTTAATCTAACTAATCCCCCTCATTTTAGTTATCAAGTTTCATATGTGTACTTAGTATAGATATTGATGTTTTTATACTCCTTTCTAAGAGTTTTCAAAACCGTAACGTTTAATAACAATAAATCGTCTGAGAAGAACATGGGTGATATGCTAATTGATCGATCATTATTGAGGGTTCTTGTTGGTTTATCCTACTATCATAATTCCGTATCCATCAACCCAATCTATTAAAAGTCATTTGAATTTGATGGTACTTCAACTGGAATTTATCTACACACTATATGGAGTCTCAAATTTTGTCATCCCCAACCCAAACCACCCCAAAACGACATAGCCAAAAAAAAAAAAAAAAAAAAAAAAAAAAAAAAAAACTCCCCCCAAACTTAACCCCATCTACAACTCCAACCCCTAAAAGAAGAAGGTAAAATGTAAAACTCAAAATTTATAAAAAAGAAAAAAAAAAAGAAAAACAAAAAAAATAACTTCACTCAACTTTTAAATGAGCCATATCTTCCCGATCGTCGCGAGTTAAATTTTTTGAAACCACCGTTCAACTCGGAATAATTTTACGAACACAACGCAACTAGCTACGATCGAAACGAACTGTTTTTAATAAACCCTAAATATTTTCGGCTACTTTTTATCATATACAAACACATATAATAAACAACCCAAACTAACCACCTCATATCGATGGTTCCGATTCCTTTTCTACTAGATTTTCCGACGTAAAAACGCGTGGTAGATTAGGTATACTAGGTACTAACCAAGTGTTTCCAAAAATACTCGTAGCAACGCGTTTAAAATTCTGTAAATACATAACACTACGTTAAATATGAATATGAAAACCGAAAAGCCGGACGCATCGCGCGGGCCGGTATTTTTCTAGTTAAAATCTTCATAGTATAGTATAGGATTGAGCTGCCATCTCGCAGCTCCTTTCTTTTTTCGTGTATTCGATGTAACGTTCGTGTTCTTGTTTGGTGATCTAAAATTGTAAGGATACCAAACATTTGTTTCTTCGTTTTCTTAATACAATTTTTGCCTTTAAAAAAAAAAAAAAAAAAAAATCTCATTAACATAAATATTTAAATAATGAGTTGATCATTATTGCGTTTGCTTTTCAATCATTAAGTTAAGAAGAGTTCAAGGGTTGAGAAGGACAAAAGTCTATATTGGTATATCTACTCCCTATTTGTGATCGAGATGTATGAGTGTTCGAATACGAATTCATTACTTCGAAGAGTGTGTTTAATTTCGTGAAGGAAAAAAACAATAAAGTTTTAGTTATAAAAGTTCTCATTACAATTGTCCACATTTCTATTTTAAGATGTCCCATTTCAAGTGTCAACTTTGTGTTTCAACCAATGAGAAGAGGTTATTCTGGAGAGAGAAGATTTCTTATTGGTGAAGAATGAAGTTAGTGAGATTTCCTAAAACTGTGTGCAAAAAGTAAGTGGATACTTGTAATAGGACGGAGGGAGTAATATTTTATAAAATAAAATTTATACTACGTAAGCATTAAAAGTTTCACAATAATTACGGTTTATGATGATGTGATTCATTGATATGCTAAAATTAATACTCCATCTGACCCATCTTAAGTGTTTACTGTTGACTTTTCAAAGTCTTTATTTGTCAACTGTAATCGTAAATATTTTTATTTGTCTTATATAGTATTTGATAAAAATTATATGATATGAAAACACATTTAACACTCAATTCATTTATATAATGTTCATCAAATATTATATATAATAAATAAAAATATTTAGGTCAAAGTTGACAAATAAAGACTTTGAAAAGTCAACAGTGGACACTTAAGATGGGACAGAGGGAGTAGTTTCAGCTAGGGGTGTTCACATGGTCGGACTTAGGGCGGGACTGAAGGTGCAACCGCACCCGGGCCATAATCCAATGGGCATCATAGTATTACTCAAGTTCATATTGACTAGGTTCATTGCCCAATATTTTCACCCATATAAATAATACATTTGTTTTACAAAAATTAAAAAAAGGGCCACTAGTCCATATCTGATATAATTGAGAAATTTGAATGGAAGATAAAAAATAAATACGAAGTAAAAATTGAATTGTCAATTATGGTGTAAAAATTAATTTGTCAAACAGAAAAATACTCGTATCAGTATATCGGCATCCAAACGTCTTCTTCTCTTCTTTGCTCATCTATTCGCCGATTCCCAATTCCCAAATCAAACCGACAATCATTCTGCAACAATGAATATTGAGTAATCGACAATCAACTCAACAATCAACAATCAATCGGCGATCATTCAATTCGGTTTCAATTTTTTCTTCTGGTTCGGCGGTTTAGTGGTTTTACAAGTCTACCTACTCCGCTGCTTGGCTACTCACGGTCACGGACTCACGGCTACAACAAGCCAAAAACTTAGCAGGTACAGTTGCAACTACTTTTTCTTGTTCAATTATATTTTCGTTTATTAGTTTTCTGTAATTAATCTTTGATTATGAGATTACTGTTATTAAATATGTAATTATATGTTTATTTTTTTAGTTTATGTTTATTACTTTTTGTTTATGAAAAGATTATTGTATGATACTAGATTTTGCTATAACTTAAACGAATTTTTCTATTTTCTGTTTATGAAATAATACTATCTGTGTTTTTTAAGATTGAGGTTATTAAATCTTGTATGCTGATATGCAATTTCTTGTTTATGTTTCCGATTTAGTCATTGGTTTGAGTTATTAAATCTAATTCAGTCTCTGTTTGAGTTATTCAATCTGATTCAATGTCTTTTTTGTAGGAAGATAAAAAGATTTGAAGGTTGCTATAATTGTTAAGGTCATAAGGAACTAAGGAAGATTGAAATAAGAAAACTATAAAGAGAATGCGATATCTTTCCATGATTTATACTTATATGATGCTCTGCTTATTTGTTTATAATTTATGTTAATTTTTTTTTAATAATTATGCCTCCTCGTATACAATCTTCTGGTGCTCAAAATAGAAAAAGAAAAAGACAACAACAAGAACTAACTCAATCTTTACAAGGATCTTTGAATAAGTATTTAGTTAAACCTAAAAGTAAAGCTAATGCTAATGAAAATTCAGTTGAAACCGTTGAACAAAATAATGTGGAAGTAAATAATGGTTGTGAAAATTGTGTTGAAGAGATTAACGTTGATGAAAAATTAAACAAAAACGAAACGAAAATATACGAAGTCCTATTAATGACGACAATCAAAGTCCTGTTAGTAAAAATAATCAAAGTCCTATTAATGAAGATGATAGATTTAATTGCAATATTTTTTATGTAGGAGTTTGAGATAGTTTAAGTTCAAACATGAAAGATTTAGTTGTAAGTAAATGACCTGTTAGAGAAACTAATTTAATTTATCCAATAGATAATTCAAATAGACACTTTTCTGATTCATATTATGTACGTATGTTACGAAATAATGACACAATTGGTAGAAAATGGTTAGTTTATTCAAAAGAGCTTGATAAAGTATTTTGTTTTTGCTGCAATTTATTTAAGATTGTTATATGTAAAAGTAAATTAGAAAATGAGGGAATAAATAATTGGAGGAAACTTAGTGAAAAGTTAAAGAAGCATGAAAGTAGTTCAGAACGTATGAAAAATATAGAAACTTGGGCTGAGTTACTGTAACGACCCGGAAAATTTTGACTAATTTTAAACCAAACTCTCGATACGATTTCGTAGTCTTGACACGATAAGAGAAATCTGTTAGGTTGAGTCTCAAAATTTTTGAACTGTTTCATTTATTCAATTGACCTTTGACTAATCCCGATGATTCACGAACCATTATTTGGAAATGTGTGTATATATAAATGTATGTATATGTGTATATATAACTATAACTATTATACGAATTATTATTATAACTAAATAATTAAAATAAAATACGTTGTAATGAAAACTATTATTATATGTGTATATATATATATATATATATATATATATATATATATATATATATATATATATATATATATATATATATATATATATATGAATATTACTTGAATATATATATTAATATATTAAATTTAAATGTTTAATATATTTAACTAATATATTTATTTACGAAGTAAAATTTGTTATTTATGAATGTTCTTATATATTTAAAGTATATATTACAATGATTTCGAGTCTAAACTGTAAACGTTTGGAACACTCGGTTGACGTTTCATTGATTTTAATATAAATCTAATATATATCTATGAGGACTTAAATAAAAGTTAATCCGCATATTGATTAAAGAGATTATGGGCTCGATAAAAATATTTTTACCCCTTTTAGTTTAATATATATCTATGAGGACTTAAATAAAAGTTAATCCGCATATTGATTAAAGAGATTATGGGCTTGATAAAAATATTTTTACCCCTTTTAGTTTAAATGTTAGTACTCCGTACATGTTGAATGGAACAGAAAATAAATAATTTCGAACCTTTTTGATCAGGTTTCGAACAGTTAATGAGTGAAATAATTAAATATACTTAATCTAAAAATTTGGGATTTTTAGGGACACTTTTATACGTTAACTGTTTAGCAATGGACACGATATACTCTTTCCGAGAAAAGTGTCGGCAGCCTTTATTCTAAATGTGTGAATTCACTTCTTTAATATTTCTTTAATATTTGTGCTTTCCAGCTGTCTTCAATTTTCCTATATTAATAGATCCATAATAGTTAGATACATTGAATCTTATATCCTTCTCTTTCTTCTCTGCAACAACCAACTACACAACTTGTAAATTTCATTTCATGTCAACTTAAAACACTAACATATGTAAACCACTTCTAATCCATTTTCCAGGCTTCCCTTAATAATAGATATACATAATACCAACCACCATTTTCGTCACCCCCAACAAATCGAACCACGACTATAACCGCTACAACCTTGTTTTTGATATTCGTTTTCGATTACAAACCCATGATCACTATCATCCTTGATGAAACCCACATCACCACCGTTACCCTCTTCACTTTACAATCACCATCGTCCATCATCCCGGAGGCCATCTTCTATCACCACCATCCCATAACAGCCACCACACCCATCATTGGTCGAACCACCTCTTCACCGATTTCCATATGAGCCACCAACTATCTCCACCGCCACCCTACACCACCATGTAAACATCTCCATGACATCACTACGTTTTCTGTTTTGGTCTTCTGATAGACCATAGCAACCCATCACCAGAACATCCCTTTTCATCACCACCATAACCACAAACCTACCACTAAAACTGCTGTATTATTGTTGTCATGCCACTGCTGTAAGTACTGTTATGTCGAGAATATCTAATCATCAAGCACACCATCCTCAAGCCACCACCTTAATATACCAAACCCACAACCTCGCCACCTTTCCTATTCTTATTTTCTTCTTCTTTACAAATTCACGAAGACACCACCATCATTCATCTATGTGAGCTGCTACTGCCTTATATTTTCTCTTTTATTCGATCATCATCACCAAACACCATTTAAATCACCTGCGTAATTTCTGTTTTTCTATTTGAAACGAACCATAGTGAGCTATCTGCTTTATTCGTTTCTATTTCTTTTGACAACGATAAAGTGAAATCATTATGAAATAATATGATCGAGCTTTGAATTTTAAATACATGGAATAATCATTCAAGGAGACAGATTTCACAAGTGGAACATGACATGAATATGTGGCCAAACAAAAAGTAGGACAATGACGTTCATAATAATTAAATGGTGGACCAAGACTATCCTATCTAATAATCATAATTCTGTAAACGTTTTCTGTTTTTGGATCGGGTTATATGTTTGGGCCGTATAGGATTAGAATGGGGTTACAAAATGAATTCGTTGTTGTGCCAAGAAAAACTTAGGTGTCACGTTGGACTGAAATAGCGATAATGATGATGTGAATTCAGTAATCATATTGATTATGATATAGACGAGGATGATAGCATGTTGATGATGTTAAGAAGACAAATAAGAAGATGAATTAGAAAAACAAACGGGTTAAATACTTATAAGTTGGTAAAAATGACAGAAAAATGGAATTGCTAGAATGGTTAGGAGTGTTTGCGAGGAACGTGAGGTCACGGGTTCGAGCCCGAGCAGGGGCACCATATTTTCTTTAGGCTATTTTTTTGTGAGGTATAATCTTTTTATTATTATTATTTCATTATTATTATCATTATTATTATGTGTATTAATGATTATTGTTATTATTATGATTACAAACATAAAGAATATAGATACAAATAATATTATGAAAATGATTAAGTTACAATTTAAAATGAATTATTATTATTCTTATTATTTTAGTATTATGATACCTTTAACAAACAAATGATATTTATATAAAAATTTATTTTTACATATATCATAACTGTATTAAATTACATATTGTTTTTAAATAAAATGTTATTATTATAAAATATTAATTAAATTACATAGGATGAATAAACATATTTTAATATAATAATATATATAAATATTAATTATTTATCTAAAGTATATAAAATAGTTATAACTAATTTATTTATTAATATCACATACAAATTATTAAGTATATTAATATTAATATACATATACTTGCTTAATTGTTATTATAAGTTTTAATATATATACCTGATATAGGTTCGTGAATCTGAGGCCAACCCTATACTTGTTAAATGACGTCATATGTATTTTTACTACAAAATACAGTATGGTGAGTTTTATTTGCTCCCTTTTTAATTGCTTTTGCAATATATATTTTTGGGCTGAGAATACATGCGCTGCTTTTATAAATGTTTACGAAATAGACACAAGTACTTAAAAATACATTCTACGTTGAGTTGTACCACTGGCATATTTCCCTGTAGCTTGGTAACTGCTATTTACATAGGTATTGTAAACGCGAATCCTGTTGATAGATCTATCGGGCCTGACAACCCCAACCGGACTGGACGACCAGTATTCAACGGTTGCACAGTACTTCGTTTCGGTGACTACACTTGGTACGGTGTAGGGAGATTTCATAATAAAGGGAATATGCGACGTTGATTAAATGTTAAGTATGGTTGCCAAGTGCTCAACAACTTAGAATATTTTTATTGAAATGTTTCTGAATATGAAATCTTGTGGTCTATTAAGATATTGAAATGATTGTTATGATAAACCTATGAACTCACCAACCTTTTAGTTGACACTTTTAAGCATGTTTATTCTCAGGTACGAATTAAGTCTTCCGCTGTGCATTTGCTCATTTTAAGGACATTACTTGGAGTCTATCATCGCAATGGGACCAGATGTTGATGACTTCGTCCAGGGGGATAAGGACGGGTTTTGACATTTGGTATCAGAGCGTTGGTCCTAGTGAACCAGGTCTTGCATTAGTGTGTCTAACTGATAGTTGTTAGGATGCATTAGCGAGTCTGGACTTCGACCTTAGCTGCATATTATAAGTATTGTTTATCATTCGTAGTGGAAAATTACCTGCTTATCATTCCTAAGTCTAGACACGACTTCCTGCATTTATTGCATAGATAGCGTATAGACAGATTCATATCTTAGCGTATCTGTTACTTTAGACTTTATCTGACACGTTTTCTTAAATTCCTTCGTAATCTACGGGATCTTCTGTACTATGTATAGGTATTCTATATAATTAGAATATCATCCGATATTCGAAAATTATTTCATATCGAAAAATCCCTTATCCAATCGTACGCAATGGAACTCACCATTAGATCAAGTCCCTCGGATTCCGATATGGAGTCCCACTCCACCTCTAGAAGCAGTGTCACCAGAATGAATCAATCAATCAGCCATCCCCAATTCATCTGATGGGTTCGTAGTCGACTTAACCAATGGAGACGAGAAGAAGACGATCCCTTCCACCAACCGAATTCACCTTTTGGCGAAGAACCTGAATCACTTACCGGCGAACCTGTTCGAAACACCATTTTCACTCTCGTTGCCCGAATATCTTGCCACGATTATATTCTATCCGCAATTCTAAACCTTATTCATCCGCTCATTCCAACTGACAATCATCCTGGAATAATAGAAGAAGTTAACGAACTTCGCGATCGAGAAATCAATTTGGAGAATATGGTGCAAAACATAACAGTTTCTTCAATATCACCGACACCAACAGTA
This sequence comes from Rutidosis leptorrhynchoides, assembly GCF_046630445.1. Lineage (NCBI taxonomy): Eukaryota > Viridiplantae > Streptophyta > Magnoliopsida > Asterales > Asteraceae > Rutidosis > Rutidosis leptorrhynchoides. The sequence goes on along the minus strand of NC_092338.1, from coordinate 122,239,320 downwards.
CCACCAGCATCGGCACCGGTACCACCAATAATAGAAGCCTCAACATCACACGCCTCAATATCACCATCTGTACTTCGAGTATGATCTTCGTTCTACATATCGTTCTACATCGATTATCTTCGCTTTACGTATCGTTCTACCTCATTAATCTTCGTTCGACATGACGATTATGTAATCTCTAATGTTTTAGAGATCATGTAATCTAGTACTAACGATAAATCAAATGAGTTTAATATCTTATTGACTCGTTAAATCCATGATTACATCTGAAGAAAATATATATATGCAAGTATATTTTCATAAAGATTGTAATTAAAAATTCTTTTGTACAAACTGTTAATGGTGAAAATATTTTAACGGGTGGGTAATACCCGAGAAATATTTAGATTTCACATTAATAAGTTACACTGTACACTCTTCAGTTCTAATTCAGCAATCATTAATAATACTGCTCAAGTCCGTACATACACGTATCCGTTCACCAAAGAACAACTATTTTCATTCAAATTCAATTTCATATTTGGATTTTGACCTATCAAAATTTAACAAGTGGCATAATGAAGAAAACATTGAACGAAATAAAATTTGTTAGAAACAAACGAATTAACTAATTGAAATTTTGTTAAGAATCCACGCTAACTGTTCCAGCTAACTGTTCCTAGCTAACTGGTTACATTTTATTTATCGCAATTTAATTATCGCAATTTATATTCTCGCAATTTTATTTATCGTCATTTAATTTCTGTTATTTACTTTTACGCACTTTAAATCGGGACACATGTACACAATACGTCGGATTAATTCTGAGACAATACGTTGTACAATGGGTCACGATACGTCGAATTTAATTTCTGTTATTTATTTCATGCACTTTACATACCGTCGGGACACATGTACACAATACGTCAGATTAATTCTGAGACAATACGTTGTACAATGGGTCATGATACGTCGAATTATATATTAAACTATATACGTACTACTAACTGTGGACTACTAACTGTGGACTGCTAACATTGGACAATTAAAATGAATTAAAATATTGATTATAACATATGAAACTAAATACTTCTTTAAGCTTGCCACTTGATTTCATCTTAAACCTCATTTGAATCTTGACGATTCCAATCCATGCTCAAATCTTTCATGATTCTTGAAGACACCTCGATCGAGAGGATGAACCAGCCGCACTTCATCTACGGAAGAAAAGATCTATGCATATAGTTATGCACCTGAAAAACTCTTGGAACCTGAGTAAAGGTTTAACACGTATATGCGCTAGCTCCTTTGACGATGTTACTACCGAAAATCACTTTGTAATCCCTTTCAAAGTAGCAAATTTTGTCACAGCTCCAGCAAGTCAACTCCGACATTTCATCTGAAACAACCTTATTATAACCTTTATATATATTCGTACTCTTTTATCGTTACCGGAGAACCTTTCATATTCCACCATACTACCATCATCATTTAATCATCTCAAAACGCAATTCTCCTGAAAACACCTCGGTTTGATAACCGATGACCCAGATCCATTAACTTTGAAAATGCTGACGAAGCAGCATGTTGTAGATGGTCTTAATGGCCAAAAGTTGATGATAAAGAAGGAAGTGTTAGGAACGCTCGATAGAAAATTTGGTACTGGAAATCGAATTGAGCACACCATAAAGGAGACCAAGGATAAATACAAGGACTAAACCCTATATTCAAAGAATCCAGGTAATTCTGGATCCGTCGAAATCTTTAGCGAATATCTTACTCCTTATTTATTTTAAATTCTTGCGAAAAAGTTTCACAACATCCTTTAATTCAAGATATGTTAAATTCTAAGATATCATCGTATCTTTCGATATAAATATCTTAGATATTCCTGAAGATACCTTCATAAATATCTTTGTTCGAAATTATCTATCTCTTCGTGCTATCCGTGTTACGTCATAAAGGGAATTATTTTAGTTTCTAAATTTCTTTAAAAAAATTCGAGTTTAAATTATGAATGATTACTAGAGAAGTGTTGGGAATTGAAGCATGAGTTAGTATAATATAAGGACGCCGGGCCAACGTGGTTATATTACAGTAAGTCATGCTAAATTTCTAATGTAACGTGATGATGATTCACAGACCTTATCCTCATCATGTGCCATGTTACACGACTCTTTCATTCTACTTAATTTCTAAGCATATCACGGAAATATTTTCTTGATATTTTTGTTCTTCCGTAACTCCAACAATCTGCTAATAAATCGTGTGATTACATTTTCTTTCTGATTAGAAGATTTCTTTAAATTCCTTGAATTCTGAAAATCAACCTTGACTATGTCAGAAGTTAAGACGAACCTCTAATCACTTCATCTCACTCTTTTGTGATAGCTTCACTCGTACGCTTCACATGATCAAATCGTTTTATCTATATTAATCAATAATGATAAAACTATATTTATCAACTCATATTCGTCATAAAAACAATTTTATTGTTAGCCATGACGACCTCACTCAAATTTCGGGGACGAAATTTCTTTAACGGGTGGGTACTGTAACGACCCGGAAAATTTCGACTAATTTTAAACCAAACTCTCGATACGATTTCGTAGTCTTGACACGATAAGAGAAATCTGTTAGGTTGAGTCTCAAAAATTTTGAACTGTTTCATTTATTCAATTGACCTTTGACTAATCCCGATGATTCACGAACCATTATTTGGAAATGTGTGTATATATAAATGTATGTATATGTGTATATATAACTATAACTATTATACGAATTATTATTATAACTAAATAATTAAAATAAAATACGTTGTAATGAAAACTATTATTATATGTATATATATATATAAATATATATATATGAATATTACTTGAATATATATATTAATATATTAAATTTAAATGTTTAATATATTTAACTAATATATTTATTTACGAAGTAAAATTTGTTATTTATGAATGTTCTTATATATTTAAAGTATATATTACAATGATTTCGAGTCTAAACTGTAAACGTTTGGAACACTCGGTTGACGTTTCATTGATTTTAATATAAATCTAATATATATCTATGAGGACTTAAATAAAAGTTAATCCGCATATTGATTAAAGAGATTATGGGCTCGATAAAAATATTTTTACCCCTTTTAGTTTAATATATATCTATGAGGACTTAAATAAAAGTTAATCCGCATATTGATTAAAGAGATTATGGGCTCGATAAAAATATTTTTACCCCTTTTAGTTTAAATGTTAGTACTCCGTACATGTTGAATGGAACAGAAAATAAATAATTTCGAACCTTTTTGATCAGGTTTCGAACAGTTAATGAGTGAAATAATTAAATATACTTAATCTAAAAATTTGAGATTTTTAGGGACACTTTTATACGTTAACTGTTTAGCAATGGACACGATATACTCTTTCCGAGAAAAGTGTCGGCAGCCTTTATTCTAAATGTGTGAATTCACTTCTTTAATATTTCTTTAATATTTGTGCTTTCCAGCTGTCTTCAATTTCCCTATATTAATAGATCCATAATAGTTAGATACATTGAATCTTATATCCTTCTCTTTTTTCTCTGCAACAACCAACTACAGAACTTGTAAATTTCATTTTATGTCAACTTAAAACACTAACATATGTAAACCACTTCTAATCCATTTTCCAGGCTTCCCTTAATAATAGATATACATAATACCAACCACCATTTTCGTCACCCCCAACAAATCGAACCACGACTATAACCGCTACAACCTTGTTTTTGATATTGGTTTTCGATTACAAACCCATGATCACTATCGTCCTTGATGAAACCCACATCACCACCGTTACCCTCTTCACTTTACAATCACCATCGTCCATCATCCCGGAGGCCATCTTCTATCACCACCATCCCATAACAGCCACCACACCCATCATTGGTCGAACCACCTCTTCACCGATTTCCATATGAGCCACCAACTATCTCCACCGCCACCCTACACCACCATGTAAACATCTCCATGACATCACTACGTTTTCTGTTTTGGTCTTCTGATAGACCATAGCAACCCATCACCGGAACATCCCTTTTCATCACCACCACAACCACAAACCTACCACTAAAACTGCTGTATTATTGTTGTCATGCCACTGCTGTAAGTACTGTTATGTTGAGAATATCCAATCATCAAGCACACCATCCTCAAGCCACCACCTTAATATACCAAACCCACAACCTCACCACCTTTCCTATTCTTATTTTCTTCTTCTTTACAAATTCACGAAGACACCACCATCATTCATCTATGTGAGCTGCTACTGCCTTATATTTTCTCTTTTATTCGATCATCATCACCAAACACCATTTAAATCACCTGCGTAATTTCTATTTTTCTATTTAAAACGAACCATAGTGAGCTATCTGCTTTATTCGTTTCTATTTCTTTTGACAACGATAAAGTGAAGTCATTATGAAATAATATGATCGAGCTTTGAATTTTAAATACATGGAATAATCATTCAAGGAGACAGATTTCACAAGTGGAACATGACATGAATATGTGGCCAAACAAAAAGTAGGACAATGACGTTCATAATAATTAAATGGTGGACCAAGACTATCCTATCTAATAATAATAATTCTGTAAACGTTTTCTGTTTTTGGATCGGGTTATATGTTTGGGCCGTATAGGATTAGAATGGGGTTACAAAATGAATTCATTGTTGGGCCAAGAAAAACTTAGGTGTCACGTTGGACTGAAATAGCGATAATGATGATGTGAATTCAGTAATCATATTGATTATGATATAGACGAGGATGATAGCATGTTGATGATGTTAAGAAGACAAATAAGAAGATGAATTAGAAAAACAAACGGGTTAAATACTTATAAGTTGGTAAAAATGACAGAAAAATGGAATTGCTAGAATGGTTAGGAGTGTTTGCGAGGAACGTGAGGTCACGGGTTCGAGCCCGAGCAGGGGCACCATATTTTCTTTAGGCTATTTTTTTTGTGAGGTATAATCTTTTTATTATTATTATTTCATTATTATTATCATTATTATTATGTGTATTAATGATTATTGTTATTATTATGATTGCAAACATAAAGAATATAGATACAAATAATATTATGAAAATGATTAAGTTACAATTTAAAATGAATTATTATTATTCTTATTATTTTAGTATTATGATAACTTTAACAAACAAATGATATTTATATAAAAATTTATTTTTACATATATCATAACTGTATTAAATTACATATTGTTTTTAAATAAAATGTTATTATTATAAAATATTAATTAAATTACATAGGATGAATAAACATATTTTAATATAATAATATATATAAATATTAATTATTTATCTAAAGTATATAAAATAGTTATAACTAATTTATTTATTAATATCACATACAAATTATTAAGTATATTAATATTAATATACATATACTTGCTTAATTGTTATTATAAGTTTTAATATATATACCTGATATAGGTTCGTGAATCCGAGGCCAACCCTATACTTGTTAAATGACGTCATATGTATTTTTACTACAAAATACAGTATGGTGAGTTTTATTTGCTCCCTTTTTAATTGCTTTTGCAATATATATTTTTGGGCTGAGAATACATGCGCTGCTTTTATAAATGTTTACGAAATAGACACAAGTACTTAAAAATACATTCTACGTTGAGTTGTACCACTGGCATATTTCCCTGTAGCTTGGTAACTACTATTTACATAGGTATTGTAAACGCGAATCCTGTTGATAGATCTATCGGGCCTGACAACCCCAACAGGATTGGACGACTAGTATTCAACGGTTGCACAGTACTTTGTTTCGGTGACTACACTTGGTACGGTGTAGGGAGATTTCATAATAAAGGGAATATGCGACGTTGATTAAATGTTAAGTATGGTTGCCAAGTGCTCAACAACTTAGAATATTTTTATTGAAATGTTTCTGAATATGAAATCTTGTGGTCTATTAAGATATTGAAATGATTGTTATGATAAACCTATGAACTCACCAACCTTTTGGCTGACACTTTTAAGCATGTTTATTCTCAGGTACGAATTAAGTCTTCCGCTGTGCATTTGCTCATTTTAAGGACATTACTTGGAGTCTTTCATCGCAATGGACCAGATGTTGATGACTTCGTCCAGGGGGATAAGGACGGGTTTTGACAGTTACGGTTGAGGTTGAATATGAATCAAACAATTGATAAAGAGTTACAAGAGCTTATTAAAAAAGATACCGATCATTGGAAAGAAGTTTTACTTAGAATAATTGCAACTGTTAAATGTCTAGTTGTATATAATTTGCCTTTTCGTGGTACAAATGAAAAGCTTTATGAAAATTCTAATGGAAACATTTTAGGAATACTCAAATGATTGCCGAGTTTGATCCTGTAACGAAACAACTTTTTCGTAGAATTGAAAATAAAGAAACTCATATTCATTATCTTAGTCATAAAATTCAAAATGAATTAATCGAAATGTTAGCAACCGAGGTAAAAAAGGCAATAATTGAAAAAAATCAAAGAATTAAAATATTTTTCAATAATTCTCGATTGCACCCCTGATGTAAGTCACAAAGAACAAATGACTTTAATCGTAAGATGTGTTGATGTGTCTAGCTCACCAATAAAAGTGGAAGAGTTTTTTCTAGAGTTTTTAGTTGTAGAAGATACATCAGGTTTAGGTCTTTTCAAAGTACTACAAGAATGTTTGAAATCCCTTGATTTAGATATTAAATATGTAAGAGGACAAGGATACGACAATGGATCAAACATGAAAGGAAAACATTCAGGTGTAAGTACAAGATTACTTGAAATAAATCCTTGAGCTTTTTATGTGCCATGTGGTTGTCATTCTCTAAATTTAGTGTTATGTGATATGGCAAATTCTTGTCATAAAGCAAAAACTTTTTTTGGAACTTATCAAAAAATATATAATGTGTTTTCTAATTCCACAAAACGGTGGACTGTTTTTCTTAAATATATTGACGATTTGACTTTAAAATTAGTGTCAGCAACTCGTTGGGAAAGTCATGTAGAAAGTGTAACAGCTATAATAGCTCAAATTCCTCAAATAAAAGAAGCTTTAATACAATTATATGAAGTATGTGAAGATGGAAAAGTGTGTAGAGATGCAAAATCATTGATAGATGGTGAATTTACAAGTTTTGAATTTATTTTAACTTTAGTTATTTGGTATGAGATTTTATTTAAAATAAATTTAGTTAGTAAAAAATTTCAATCGAAAGATATGCTTCTTGATGTTGCGATTCAAAGTTTGGATGGATTGGTTTCTTTTTTTGATAATTATAGGGAAACTGGATTTGATAAAGCTATTATTGAAGCTAAAATTTTTTGAAGAAACTATTGATGTTGAACCTGAATTTTCCTGTTAAAAGTGCTTCATGTAGAAAACAACAATTTGATGAGATTTAAAATACCGAAAGAGAACAACAATCGGCTAAAGAAAAGTTTAAAACTAATTACTTTCTTGTTTTAGTTGATATGGTTCTTTCACAGTTAAAGACTAGATTTGAACAAATGAAACAATATGAAACTATTTTTGGTTTTATGTTTGATGCATCAAAGTTATATTATATAGATGATGACCTCTTGAAAAAAAGTTGTTTGGATCTTGAAACTGCTTTGACATATGAAAAGATTCGGATATTGATAGAGATGACTTGTTTAGGGAGTTACAATATTTGCAGAAAATGTTGCTTAAAGTAGCATATGAGGGAGCAAGGCCGTGGACGTCACTTGAGATTATGGAGTTTACAAAGAAGATGGATATTTTTCCAAATGATTTACTTGCATACAAGATTTGGCTAACCGTCCCGGTCACCGTAGCATCTGCAGAACGGAGTTTTTCAAAGTTGAAATTGTTGAAGAATTATTTACGAAGTACAATGACTCAAGAACGGTTAAACGGGTTAGAAATTATAAGTATTGAAAATAGATTTCTATCAAATGTAGATTATGATAAATTGATTGAAGTTTTTGCATAAAAAAATGCACGTAGACATCATTTTAGGTGATTTGTATAGTTCCAAACATGTGTATTTGAATTGTATTTGTTAAATAAAAATCGGCGTATTTTTGAGATGGTCGCCCTGGGCATCCAAATTCTCAGGACCGGCCCTGGGTGTTCATCGGTTCGGTTTTTGGTTTTTCAGTTTGGATTTTTTGGTTTTGAAACTTATAAAATCAAAAATGAAAACCAAACCGAAACCAAATTTAAATATTAAAATCATAACCAAAACCGAACCGCAAACCGAATTTGATTTCGGTTTGGTATCGATTAAAACCGAAAATCACTAAAAATAAAAATCCTAACCAGCATAAACTTACATATAAATTAGGAATTACAGTTGTGGAATTAATTTAAGTATACAGGTTATATAACATATTTATTGTTTAATAATAATGTAATTAATACATCAAATATAATATAAATATATAAATACTATAATTTTAAATATGTTTTAATATTTTATTACTTTGAATTCGGTTTTTAATTCGGTTAATCGAATTTAAAATTTTGAAAACCAAATACCAAATCAAAAACCGAATTGCGAATTCGGTTTCGATCGATCCGAAAACCGTTTAAAAAATGCGTTTTTTTTTATTCGATTCTACATTCGGTTTATTCGGTTTGAAACCAAATGGTGTACACCCCTAGTTTCAGCATATATCATCTAATCATTGTATAATTCTCTTCGAAAATTATTAAAGAACATACTCTTTCAAATGTTTTTCATAAGAACATTCCAACCATGACGTCGTTCTTCGTATTAACACACTATCACATCAGCACTACATCATTATTACCTTTTCATTTATTTCTCATCACTAATCCATCACATTTCACTCACATCCGTCACACACTTCTTTAATTAATTAATATATACATAGTATAACTTACGAGTAGTTTGTAATGAATCAAGTGAAGATTATAGTAGAAATTAGGGTTTGAGGCGATTGATTTCATGTCGTCACTTCTATTGGTTCCGTTGGTGTCATCAGTGTTGGTGTCATCAGTGTTGCTCTCGATATACCTGATGTTGCCGCTATCTCCATTATCCCAATCAGTCCACGATGTTGCTCATGTATCAATTTGTCCATTCTCTTTATCATTACTAATTTTGTATGTTTTTAACATTTAGTTTGTTGAATATAAACTATAAAATTGTGTAATATAATTAAGAAATGACGTTTCTTGAGAGATTGCACCAGCGTTTTGCTCGCATAACCTGATTCTGAAACAGAAACATAGTAAAACGTATTACAGAGGAAAACTAACCTGAAGGTTAACGTGCATACCTTTACACCCTCGACCCGTTTAGTATTAGTAGTTTGAATATCAGTTTCAAATCAGAATTAAACATCCAAAAGACTTTGGGAGTACCATTCATGCTTTATTTCAAAATCGTACGTTTATAAAGATCAAAAGGTCCAAAGAGTATTATAGTGAATGTTGGTGTCATTTTGGCAGGTAATTTAGAAGTTTTTACCATAAATGGTGGGATTTCGTTGCCATGGTGGTGGGTGGCGGTAGTCGAGGCTTGCATAATATAGTGACATTCATTTACCTATATACTCACTTTTGTTGGTTTGTTTGCCTTTGGTGTTTGGATTAAAACGTTGTCATTTAGTTTAGTTCTATTGACTGACTTTGGTTGGTTTCGAGGAGCTTCGTTGCCGTCTTCAGATTTGGTAGCGACTCAACAGAGCCGTCCTCGGACGTTGTAGCCACTTTGTTGTCAAGATTGGCAACATTACTATTGATTTGACATTTGTTTTAGGGATTTTGTTTGCTGCTACTTACAGTTTCTAATAAGAATGAATTAGATTTGTAGAATGAAGGAATTTCACTGAAGGTGGTTGCCCATTCCTACTTGGCCCACGATTTTGAAAATGACTCTCATTTGTCATATTCATATGTTTTTTTATCTCATTCCAGCAAAAGGCCAGACGCCAGTATAGAATTTGAAACACTGTTTATGCTACTGTCTAAATTCAAGGAGATTATGAATATGTCATCCCTTCACTCATTTCACTTATCTATCTTTAAATGATCCATCTATCTATTTATCTATGCTTTTATATGCAAACATAACTGCAAATGCAATTGTTGCGGATTTTTTTTTGTTTTGGAAGGTTTGAAAAAAGAAAGGTTGTGATGATGAATATGTGGGATTTAGTAGTGCAATAAGAAAAAATGAATTCGTATATTGGCGGGGCAACCTTTAGGTTGCAGCCATTGCGATTCATGTTCTCTTGTTTGATCTTATAGACATATATGAGCCCGAATGATTCATGTTATCTTGCTTGATCATATACACATATATAGCCTAATTTCTCCTTTTCATGTATTTTTACATTTCTATTGCATTTGCTATTCGTTTTCAATAATATTTTCTTTATGGGGAGTTCATTAGAGAATTGTCAATTTGGATTTTGAAATCAAGTAAGTTTGTATTTTTTTGGTTGCTATTTTTTTTTTTCCTTTTTATTCGTTCTGGACCATATAGATGTGTTGTATATATATATATATATATACATATATATATATATATATATATATATATATATATATATATATATATATATATATATATATACATATATATATATATATATATATATATATATATATATATATATATATATATATATATATATAGTACTAGGGAGTATATAATTCAACTTTTTGACTTTTACTATGAACTATTAGACCTAATTAATTGATTGCAGAATTTTATAACATACTTGGACTATTTAAACACTATTGTTAAAGTTCATGATATTCTCAAAAGAAAGGCAATCTATTCTTGTAGTATCTAAATGTGGTGAAACGGGCAGCTAGATGGGCTAGGTAATGGGTCAAAATGGATACTTCCCAAAAGACTATGTTGAACGATTCCACATCAGGTTTTAATTATTATGTTATTAGTATAAGTATATGTTACCCCTATAAGTTAGTTTACATTGGAGCTAATGTTTTTCATTATTGATGTTTGTTAGAGGTCGACATTGGGTCAATCAATCGGTTGGTAAAGATGGTTTGTGGCTTCATTATAATCCATGGCAGCACCAGTTGCCATCCGGTTGTCAATCGATATATTTGGAGAATGCGGGTACTCCGTGAAGACTGATTGTGTCAAATTATTTTCATATTTGATAATGCATTTTCCTACAAATGTGTAGATGTTGTTTTGTTTAATATAGATAGTTTATATGCGTCATTTTGTATGTTGTTTGTGGTCCAAAACATAAGTGTCATAGTTGTACCGCGATATTGGTAATTGTAGTTGTACCCAATGTAATGATGTTTTTCTATGATGTTTATCTGGTTAGAGGAGTGGTTGAAATCTCATTCCATAATACTTAGAGGTGTGAGGGTGGCTAGGTTTTCTTAACAATAGAAAGGGGAACACTGTAGCAGCTGCCTTCACACACACACACACGTTATATTTAGAAACTTCGGCGCATCCGCCTTTACTTCTTCTCCTCTTGTTAGTCAGAAAAAATACTGGAACATCCGCTACCACTGCATGCACGTCATCTCTAATTGAAGAGTTTCATGTCCGTATGAATGATTGCTACATTTCTTTCGAAGGTCAACCTAACTGTCGTGTAAGTGAACATAGTCATTTTGTGTAATAGACAATCGGATAAGTAAACTAGAACAGTATGTAATTAGTAAACACTATGTATGAACGCTATGCACTTTGTCTATGTATATATACAATTTATGCATCATACCTTCATTAGAACCATAACAGAAAAGAAATAGAACTTGACTGCCACAATGCGCTGCCCCACAACTCTAGTTTTTCAATATATAGAGAGCTAGTTATTTTTTCTACAAGGAAAAATTTATTAAGTAATTACGTGAAACTTGAAAGTAAAACAATTACAAGGCAGCATTGTGCTTTGCAGCCATGTTTTTCCAGCTCTCAATTTAAAATTCAAATAATTAACACATAGAGAGAAAAGTTAGAGAACCCTACTTTTAGACGTTTGTAAAAGTCTAAAAGCAATGTTCACACAATCTATAATGGTCCTCTTCTAAACAACGTTCACATTGAAAACTAATATGTGACCAGTTATAAATATTACTCCCTCCGTCCCATATTAGTAGTTCACACACACAAAAAAACATAGTTAAAAAAATGTTATAAAAGTACTGTACTTTCTGTTTACTTTTCAGTTTTTTCCTAACTTTTTCTTTATCTTTCCTATCTACATACATACAGGGCATAATAGAACTTTACCTTATTATTCTTATCTATATATGGAAGTCGACTATTAATTTAGGACAACCAAAAATAAAATACTGAACTATCAATATGGGACGGAGGGAGTATTATGATTATGATGATAAACAAGTTATGATTATTTAATTTTGATACTGTAAAAGTGTAAAGTTTTTAGGAAAAAAACATTAACATAATAATGTTTTCTAAATTGCCTATATTTTGTGGTATTGACAAAAAAAAAAAATAATAATAATAAAAAATTGAAATGGTTTTAAATAGATCACAATATAAATAGTAGGCGACGTCTAAAATAAGCCCACTTTTGTAGATTGAACAATAAAGTTCCAATTTAAAGGGTAATCGTGGGCTCTTGGCCCTTCAACAGTTAAACCGTTAATCAAATATTCATGAATGACTTTCTCTACTAGATTTATCGAGCCCGTGCGTTGCACGGGAACTCTTACGAAAATTTTATTTAGTACATTCCCAACGTATATTCAATATCGATATTGTACGATCATTGTCCTAAAATTTTTCTTATGTTGAAGTGTTATGGTTAAAACAATAAACATGATGGAAAAGTATAAAATATGTGGTTAAAAGTTTATTCATATCAAAAGTGTAATTTATTACTTGTTTACATTACCAAAAAGATAAAAACAACGCTCTTTATAGCAGTAATTGAATAAATATTTAGTGTCATGCTTTAGCCGATTTTCTTTTCGAAAACGTGTAAATCCATAAGTCACACGGAGATTTGGTTTCCTCTTCGAGTTCTCTTGTTTCAACCTCCATTTGTACTTTCGTTTATCCAAATTAAAGCACGTCGATGTTTTACCGCTGCGATGTCCAGGTAGTAACATCATTTCGTTTGGCAGACGCTACAAAAATAGATATAAAGTTATATAAATTAAAACAACGCATAACATTGACATGTATGTCAGTAAGCAACAACAATACTTGATAGTAGTATATGCGATAAATACTTTAGTCATGAATAAGCTTTTTTGTAAGTAACAAATGTTAAAAAATTTAATCTTACCAACACATTTCCGCGTGGTATAAAAATATCAAAAAACCACCAATTCACTTCTTTTTGCAATACATATGGGCGTTCCATTTCACCAAGCAGACAGTTTAATTTGCACGTTTTCTCACAACCTCCTTCGTTATATATCATTAGTTCTATATTGCGATGATCAACTGCATAAAAAATAGGCAATCTCCATAGTGTAAATTGAGATCCTTTAGGAATTCTGGCCATCCTTGCCTTATTACCAACTTGTCTTCATTAACTGATATGCCTAAATTTTTTTATACGATCCACTATAGTGAATGACAACGTGACCATTGGGGATCAATCTTGCTTTATATGTAGATAAACATTTCTTCTTGATAGTCTCTTATTGAAACAATATTAAGGTATTGATAATTAATTTAATATAAAAAATAAATCAATTTATATTTAATAACAAATACAAAGAATAAGAGGAATGTAATGCAGGAGAAACATTACAGCACTCTAATAGTTAAGTATAAAAAAAATATTGTAAAAGGTTGATGTATTAGTGTAGAAATAACATACCTATTCATTTTGATTTTGATCGCCAATAAACGCCATAAATGAAGGAAATCTCCTATAAGGAGCCATTTGAAACATTCTTCGATGAATCTCAATAACATTAGTCTAATGATCGGTTATGTTAAAATAATTCTTTGGAATTATGCTTTTTGAGTAAATAACCAACTCATAATTCCCTTTGTCAATACCACTAAAGCATAGGATATCATTTTATCGAATTTTAAGATCATTAATAATCTTAATGAATCCAACAATTAGCAGTAAAGTATGATCAGAATATCTAAACTCACTTCTGCATTATATCCATTATGTGACGCCCCGTACAAAACCATCATGTACGAATCGTCAACAACAGGTCCATTACACGGTATAATACTACATGCTGTTTTAAAACAAGTTTTGCATTCATGAAAAGATAACGTTTTACAAAAGATAATGTGCTTCTACGAATAGAAAGCATTAACATAAGTAATTGACACAAAGGTCATTACAAAGCTATAGCTCGTAAATAAGTTGTGAATGCAAAGTAAAAGTTCCATGATTGAGACATCTCTAAACAATGCAGCGGAAATCTAACACAGCGAGTCTGTAACAGCAAGTCTATAACACCAAGACTATAGCAGCAAGTCTAACAGCGGAAGCAACAACGTCTAAGCACCTGAGAAATACATGCTTAAAAAGTCAACACGAATATTGGTGAGCTATAGTTTGTTTGTAATCAGTAATGTAATATAGATCACAAGATTTCAGTGCTTCAACTAGCGTTTCAAAACAGTATGATAAAGTATATGCTTATCCGTGGACACCTGGTAACTAACTTAACGTAATAATACCCCCTAAAAGTACACTTGGCGAGTGCGTATGTTCTCGAAGTATTAAACACCCATTAAATGCTAGCGCGACTAGCCCGAGTGGGGATGTCAAACCCTATGGATCCATATCTAGGATTCGCGTTCACCAGTTCATAAACCAATGACTAAACGCTACCGAGCTAAGGGGAATCTTTGTGCCGTTATGTCACCCACACATATATAAAGTTTAAGTACTCGTATCTAGTATGTAAAACATAAAAAGCGCATGTATTCTCAGTCCCAAAAAATAGTAAAGTAAAAAAGGGAAGCTATAACTCACAGTGATAAATACTGTAAAAGTCGATATGAAAAGTATGCAAGTAGTAAGTCGGTCCGAAAGGTCGTCAACCTAAGTCAAAGGTCACTAAGTCAGTATATTGTCCCCAAAAGTTTAAAAGTGAATAAATTAGGTCTTAAGTATCATCATCATCATCATCATTCGTAAAAGCTAAAGTAAGTTTTCAACAAGAATAGAGATCAAAACAAAAGGCTGACTTCGGACATCTGCTACGACCTCTATACAAATCGAAAAGACGCATGGTCAGTGGCCAAGGCTCCGTATGTGAGTCCTATAACCGCTTTATACTTTTCAGATCCTAACTCGATGTCGTTTGACCGTGGCGATGGTTCAAGCGCGAGTAGGTCATAATTTTCAGCACGTCGTTACAAAGGCGTAGTGATTTTCGGAAGGCTATAAATCCTAAACCGTATATCGGATTTAGGCTAGTCTTAAACGAAAAGTCATATAATCGAAACGAACTATCTGAAAATCAGCTTTCCAGAAGTCCCAGGTGTCTAATCAGACCCCGAAAAACAGTAAACAAGTGCTCCGGTGGGTTTCTTGGTGCTTGATGCTCATCACGGTTCTCATCCTTGATGCTTATGAAATGTCCCGTTCATATTGATTATAAACGTTCCATATTAATTGATTTCGTTGCGAGGTTTTGACCTCTATATGAGACGTTTTTCAAAGACTGCATTCATTTTTAAAAACAATCATAACCTTTATTTTATCAATAAAGGTTTTAAAAACATTACGTAGATTATCAAATAATGATAATCTAAAATATACTGTTTACACACGACCATTACATAATGGTTTACAATAGAAATATATTACATTGACATATGTTTCTTGAATGCAGTTTTTACACAATATCATACAAACATGGACTCCAAATCTTGTCCTTATTTTAGTATGCAACAGCGGAAGCTCTTAATATTCACCCAAGAATAAACATGCTTTAAACGTCAACAAAAATGTTGTTGAGTTATAGGTTTAACCTATATATATCAAATCGTAACAATAGACCACAAGATTTCATATTTCAATACACATCCCATACATAGAGATAAAAATCATTCATATGGTGAACACCTGGTAACCGACATTAACAAGATGCATATATAAGAATATCCCCATCATTCCGGGACACCCTTCGAATATGATATAAATTTCGAAGTACTAAAGCATCTGGTACTTTGGATGGGGTTTGTTAGGCCCAATAGATCTATCTTTAGGATTCGCGTCAATTTGGGTGTCTGTTCCCTAATTCTTAGATTACCAGACTTAATAAAAAGGGGCATATTCGATTTCGATAATTCAACCATAGAATGTAGTTTCATGTACTTGTGTCTATTTTGTAAATCATTTATAAAACCTACATGTATTCTCATCCCAAAAATATTAGATTTTAAAAGTGGGACTATAACTCACTTTCACAGATATTTCCTTCCTCGGAAATAGAATTTGGCCACGGATCAATTCACGAACCTATACAAATATGTACATATATATATCAAAGTATGATCAAAATATAATTACAACCATTTTTATTATGTTTTAAAGATTTGAGTGTATTAAGTCAGCTGTCCTCGTTAGTAACCTACAACTAGTTGTCCACAGTTAGATGTACGAAAATAAATCGATATATATTATCTTGAATCAATCCACGACCCAGCGTATACACGTCTCAGGCTAGATCACAACTCAAAGTATATATATTTTTGGAATCAACCTCAACCCTGTATAGCTAACTCCAACATTACTGCATATAGAGTGTCTATGGTTGTTCCAAATAATATATATACACGGGTCGATATGATATGTCAAAACATTTGCATACGTGTCTATGGTATCCCAAGATTACATAATATATTAGAATACATGTATAATACAATATAAGTTAGCTAGGATATGATTTGTATAGATTTGTTAAACAGTTCCCGTAGCTAAAAAGATCAAAAATATCCAATCTTGTTTTACCCATAACTTCTTCATTTTAAATCCGTTTTGAGTGAATCAAATTGCTATGGTTTCATATTGAACTCTAATTTAAGAATCCAAACAGAAAAAGTATAGGTTTATTGTCAGAAATTTAAGTTACATGTCAATTACTAAAGAGGTAGTCATTTCCGTCGAAAGAACGACATCTTGATGACCATTTTGAAAAACATACTTTCACTTTGATTTTAACCAAGATTTTTGGATATAGTTTCATGTTCATATGAAAAATCATTTCCTAGAAGAACAAATTTTAAATCAAAGTTTATCATAGTTTTTAATTATCCAAACCAAAACAGCCCCCGGTTTCACTACGACGGCGTATATCCGATTTTATGGTGTTCATCGTGTTTCCAGGTTTTAAATCATTAAGTTAGCATATAATATAGATATAGAACATGTGTTTAGTTGATTTTAAAAGTCAAGTTAGAAGGATTAACTTTTGTTTGCGAACAAGTTTAGAATTAACTAAACTATGTTCTAGTGATTACAAGTTTAAACCTTCGAATAAGATAGCTTTATATGTATGAATCGAATGATGTTATGAACATCATTACTACCTCAAGTTTTCTGGATAAAACTACTGGAAATGAGAAAAATGGATCTAGCTTCAAAGGATCCTTGGATGGCTTGAAAGTTCTTGAAGCAGAATCATGACACGAAAACAGTTCAAGTAAGATTTTCACTTGAAATAAGATTGTTATAGTTGTAGAAATTGAATCAAAGTTTGAATATGAATATTACCTTGAATTAGAAAGATAACCTACTGTAAATAATAAAGGTTCCTTGATTTTAGATGATTACTTGGAATGGATTAGAAAGCTTGGAAGTAAACTTGCAAACTTGGTAGTATTCTTGATTTTTATGAAACTATACTTATGGAATTTATGAAGAACACTTAGAACTTGAAGATGAAACTTGAGAGAGATCAATTAGATGAATAAAATTGAAGAATGAAAGTGTTTGTAGGTGTTTTTGGTCGTTGGTATATGGATTAGATATAAAGGATATGTAATTTTGTTTTCATGTAAATAAGTCATGAATGATTACTAATATTTTTGTAATTTTATGAGATATTTCATGCTAGTTGCCAAATGATGGTTCCCACATATGTTAGGTGACTCACATGGGCTGCTAAGAGCTGATCATTGGAGTGTATATACCAATAATACATACCTCTAAAAGCTGTGTATTGTACGAGTACGAATACGGGTGCATACGAGTAGAATTGTTGATGAAACTGAATGAGGATGTAATTGTAAGCATTTTTGTTAAGTAGAAGTACTTTGATATGTGTCTTGAAGTCTTTCAAAAGTGTAAGAATACATATCAAAACACAATATGTATATACATTCTAATGGAGTCGTTAAGTCTTCGTTAGTCGTTACATGTAAGTGTTGTTTTGAAACCTTTAAGTTAACGATCTCAATTAATGTTATTAACCCAATGTTTATTATATCAAATGAGATGTTAAATTATTATATTATCATGATATTATTATGTATGAATATCTTTTAATATGATATATACATTAAAATATCGTTACAACGATAATCGTTAAATATAAGTCTCGTTTCGTAATTCTTGAGTTAGTAGTCTTGTTTTTACATATGTAGTTCATTGTTAACACACTTAATGATATATTTAAATATCATTTTATCATGTTAAATATAGTGTATCAATATCTTAATATGATACATATGTATTTAGTAGACGTTATCATAACGATAATCGTTATATATATCATTTCGAGTTTCTTAACTTAGTAATCTCATTTCTTATGTATATCACACATTGTTAATATATTTAGTGAGATACTTACTCATCATAATCTTATGTCAACCATATATATATATATGTCTATATATACCACAACATGTAGTTTTTACAATTTTGTAACGTTCATGAATCGCCGGTCAACTTGGGTGATCAATTGTCTATATGAAACTTATTTCATTTAATCAAGTCTTAACAAGTTTGATTGCTTAACACGTTGGAAACATTTAGTCATGTAAATATCAATCTCAATTAATATATATAAACATGGAAAAGTTCGGGTCACTACAGTACCTACCCGTTAAATAAATTTCGTCCCGAAATTTTAAGCTGTTGAAGGTGTTGACGAATCTTCTGGAAATAGATGCGGGTATTTCTTCTTCATCTGATCTTCACGCTCCCAGGTAAACTCGGGTCCTCTACGAGCATTCCATCGAACCTTAACAATCGGTATCTTGTTTTGCTTAAGTCTCTTAACCTCACGATCCATTATTTCGACGGGTTCTTCAATGAATTGAAGTTTTTCATTGATTTGGATTTCGTCCAACGGAATAGTGAGATCTTCTTTAGCAAAACATTTCTTCAAATTCGAGATGTGGAAAGTGTTATGTACAGCCACGAGTTGTTAAGGTAGCTCCAGTTGGTAAGCTACTGGTCCGACACGATCTATAATCTTGAATGGTCCAATGTACCTTGGATTTAGTTTCTCCCGTTTACCAAATCGAACAACGCCTTTCCAAGGTGAAACCTTAAGCATGACCATTTCTCCAATTTCAAACTCTATATCTTTTCTTTTACTGTCCGCGTAGCTCTTTTGTCGACTCTGGGCGGTTTTCAATCGTTGTTGAATTTGGATGATTTTCTCGGTAGTTTCTTGTATTATCTCCGGACCCGTAATCTGTTTATCCCCCACTTCATTCCAACAAATTGGAGACCTGCACTTTCTACCATAAAGTGCCTCAAACGGCGCCATCTCAATACCAGAATGATAACTGTTGTTGTAGGAAAATTTTGCTAACGGTAGGTGTCGATCCCAACTGTTTCCGAAATCAATAACACATGCTCTTAGCATGTCTTCAAGTGTTTGTATCGTTCTTTCACTCTGCCCATCAGTTTGTGGATGATAGGCAGTACTCATGTCTAGACGAGTCTCCAATGCTTGTTGCAACGTCTGCCAGAACCTTGAAACAAATCTACCATCCCTATCAGAGATAATAGAGACGGGTATTCCATGTCTGGAGACAACCTCCTTCAAATACAATCGCGCCAAATTCTCCATTTTATCATCTTTTCTCATTGGCAGGAAGTGTGCTGACTTGGTGAGACGATCAACTATTACCCAAATAGTATCATAACCACTTGCAGTCCTTGGCAATTTAGTAATGAAATCCATGGTAATATTTTCCCATTTCGATTCCGGGATTTCAGGTTGTTGTAGTAGACCTGATGGTTTCTGATGTTCAGCTTTAACATTAGAACACGTCAAACATTCTCCTACATACTTAGCAATATCGGCTTTCATACCCGGCCACCAAAAGTGTTTCTTAAGATCTTTATACATCTTCCCCGCTCCGGGATGTATTGAATATCTGGTTTTATGTGCTTCTTTAAGTACCATTTCTCTCATATCTCCAAACCTTGGTACCCAAATTCTATCAGCCCTATATCGGGTTCCGTCTTCCCGAATATTAAGATGTTTCTCTGATCCTTTGAGTATCTCATTCTTCAGCTTTCCTTCTTTTACAACCCCTGTTGTGCCTCCTTTATTTGAGTAGTAAGGTTAGTATGAATAATTATATTCATAGCTTTTACCCATATAGGTTCTCTGTCCTTTCTACTCAAAGCGTCGGCTACCACATTCGCCTTCCCCGGGTGGTATCGAATCTCAAAATCATAGTCATTCAACAGTTCAATCCACATGCATTGTCTCATATTCAGTTGCTTCTGATTAAATATATGTTGGAGAATTTTGTGGTCGGTATATATAATACTTTTGACCCCATATAAATAATGCCTCCAAGTCTTTAATGCAAAAGCAAAAGCACCCAATTCCAAATCGTGAGTTGTATAATTTTGCTCGTGAATCTTCAATTGTCTAGACGTATAAGCAATCACCTTCGTTCGTTGCATTAATACACAACCGAGACCTTGCTTTGATGCGTCACAATAAATCACAAAATCATCATTCCCTTCAGGCAATGACAATATAGGTGCCGTAGTTAGCTTTTTCTTCAATAACTGAAACGCCTTCTCTTGTTCATCCTTCCATTCAAATTTCTTCCCTTTATGCGTTAATGCAGTCAAGGGTTTTGCTATTTTAGAGAAATCTTGGATGAATCTTCTGTAGTAACCAGCCAATCCTAAAAATTGATGTATATGCTTCGGAGTTTTTGGGGTTTCCCACTTTTCAACGGTTTCGATCTTTGCCGGGTCCACATGGATACCTTCTTTGTTCACTATGTGACCGATGAATTGAACTTCTTCCAACCAAAATGCACACTTTGAAAACTTAGCGTACAGTTTTTCTTTCCTCAATACTTCTAGCACTTTTCTCAAATGTTCTTCGTGCTCTTGATCATTCTTTGAGTAAATAAGTATGTCATCGATGAAAACAATAACAAACTTGTCAAGATATGGCCCACACACTCAGTTCATAAGGTCCATGAACACAGTTGGTGCGTTAGTCAATCCAAACGGCATAACCATAAACTCGTAATGACCATAACTCGTCCTAAAAGCAGTTTTTGGAATATCATCCTCCTTTACTCGCATTTGATGATATCCAGAACTTAAATCGATTTTCGAATAAACCGACGAGCCTTGTAGTTGATCAAATAAGTCGTCAATTCTCGGTAGTGGATAGCGGTTTTTGATGGTAAGTTTATTCAACTCTCTGTAGTCAATACACAACCTAAATGTACCATCCTTCTTCTTGACAAACAAAACAGGAGCTCCCCATGGTAATGTGCTTGGTCGAATGAAACCACGTTCTAATAGTTCTTGCAGTTGGCTTTGCAGTTCTTTCATCTCGCTGGGTGCGAGTCTGTAAGGAGCACGAGCTATTGGTGCAGCTCCTGGTACAAGATCTATTTGAAATTCAACAGATCGATGTGGAGGTAGTCCCGGTAATTCTTTCGGAAATACATCGGGAAATTCTTTTGCGACGGGAACATCATTGATGCTCTTTTCTTCAGTTTGTACTTTCTCGACGTGTGCTAGAACAGCATAGCAACCTTTTCTTATTAGTTTTTGTGCCTTCAAATTACTAATAAGATGTAGCTTCGTGTTGCCCTTTTCTCCGTACACCATTAAGGGTTCTCCTTCTTCTCGTACAATGCAAATTGCATTTTTGTAACATACGATCTCTGCTTTCATCTCCTTCAGCCAGTCCATGCCAACTATTACATCAAAACTCCCTAACTCTACTGGTATCAAATCAATCTTAAATATTTCGCTACCCAGTTTAATTTCTCGATTCCGGCATATATAATCTGCTGAAATTAATTTACCGTTTGCTAATTCGAGTAAAAACTTACTATCCAACGGCGTCAATGGACAACTTAATTTAGCACAAAAATCTCGACTCATATAGCTTCTATCCGCACCCGAATCAAATAAAACGTATGCAGATTTATTGTCAATAAGAAACGTACCCGTAACAAGCTCCGGGTCTTCCTGTGCCTCTGCCGCATTAATATTGAAAACTCTTCCGCGGCCTTATCCATTCGCGTTCTCCTGGTTTGGGCAATTTCTAATAATGTGGCCCGGTTTTCCACATTTATAACAAACTACATTGGCATAACTTGCTCTGACACTACTTGCTCCGCCATTACTCGTTCCGACACAATTTGTTCCTTTCGTTCTGTTAACCCCTGTTCTGTAGACCTCACACTTCGCCGCGCTATGACCATTTCTTTTACACTTGTTGCAAAATTTGGTGCAGAACCCCGAGTGATACTTTTCACACCTTTGGCATAGCTGCTTCTGATTGTTTTTGTTGTTGCGGTTATTATTGTTGTTGGGATGATTGTTGTAGTTGTTGTTGTTGTTGTTGTTGTGCCGTTTGTTGTAGTTGCGATTGATGTTGCGATTGTTGGGATAGTTGTTGTTGTTTTGGTGACTCTTATCACCGTTTTCCTCCCACTTTCTTTTGACTAACTTCACGTTGGCATCTTCGGCCACCTGTTCTTTAATTCTTCCCTCAATCTGGTTCACTAATTTGTGAGCCATTCTACATGCCTTTTGTATGGAGGCAGGCTCGTGTGAACTTATATCTTCTTGGATTCTCTCCGCTAACCCTTTCACAAACGCGTCGATCTTCTCTTCCTCATCTTCGAACGCTCTCGGACACAATAGGCACAATTCTGTGAATCATCTTTTGTACGAAGTAATATCAAATCCCTGTGTTCGTAACCCTCTAAGTTCTGACTTGAGCTTATTGACCTTGGTTCTGGGACGGTACTTCTCGTTCATCAAGTGCTTGAATGCTGACCACGGTAGCGCGTAAGCAGCATCTTGTCCCACTTGCTCTACATAGGTATTCCACCATGTTAACGCAATACCTGTGAAGGTATGCGTAGCGTACTTCACTTTATCTCCTTCAGCACACTTACTTATGGCAAACACCGATTCAACTTTCTCGGTCCACCGTTTCAATCCGATTGATCCTTCGGTCCCATCAAATTCTGAAGGTTTGCAGGCAGTGAATTCCTTGTAGGAGCATTCTACACGATTTCTTGCGCCGTTAGCTGTATTGCTAGATTCAGAGTTATTTTTGGTATGTAGTGCGGCCTGTACTGCGGCTATGTTTGAAGCAAGAAAGGCACGAAATTCCTCTTCGCTCATATTCAAGGTGTGTCGAGTAGTCGGTGCCATTTCCTTCAAAATAGTCAAATGAAACAATTTAATCATACAGAATATTAAGAGTAGTCAATAGTATCTCGTAGCATAATATGAACTCATTTATAAAAGCTTTTTCTTCATATTAGCGTTTTATAAATTTAAATTCGGGTACTACCTACCCGTTAAGTTCATACTTAGTAGCTAATATACAATTCAACTACTACAATTCCATATGAAAAACTGATTATAATAATATATCACATACAAATATTCTTCAAACTTACAACTTCGCTATATTACATATAACATGAAATATAGTACACTATGATACAGGACAGTTTTGAAGATAAATCTAGTTAATACGCAAGTTGTTCAGCAAAGGAAATAAAGACACGTAATTCATAAGTCCAGAAACAAGTCATGCATTCTGGTTTTACTAAGACGACTTCCCATCCTTGGTCTTATGGAAAATAACCGTTATGACCATTAGCTAGGCAGCATGTTGTAATGTCATCAAAAGGACGAGGGTTTCGTAATGTCCAACAGCCCCGTAATAATCTAAAAACCTTGTTTCTCACCCCAACTACTGAATCCGTCACTTGTGGGAAAGTTTTATTTAAAAGCTGCAATCCGATTTTCTTTTTCTCACTTTGGTAAGAAGCGAACATCACTAACCCGTAAGCATAACATGCTTCTTTATGTTGCATGTTAGAAGCTCTTTCTAATTCACGAAATCCTATGTTGGGATATGTTGAGTCAAAATAGGTTCTTAACCCGTAGCGTAAAATTGCATTTGGGTTCCCCTTATTTAACGCTTTAAAAAAAACACGGCGTAACTTAAAGTCTCCCCAATGTGATATACCCCACCTATCAAAGGAAAGCCTTTTATAAACTAAGGCATTTCTGAAAAGTCTTTCAAATGTATGACAAGTTAATTTCGCCATAACTAAATGTGCTGATGAATTCTGACCGACTCTAGACAAGATTTCCTCAATCATATCCTCTGGTAGGTCTTCTAAAATATTCGGTTGTCCACCCTTAACGTCCATTTTGTTTTTATACTGTAAAATAGACAAGGATTAGATTCGTAATAACAAACAATACAAGCAATTTTTACATAGAACATAAAAGTACAAGTACACTACAATACATTTATTACACAACATGCTCACACCCCTTTAATCTGAATCACTGGTTTCTTCTTCTTCGGACTTGGTTCTTTTTCCTAATCTTCTAGGGATATATGATGTTCCTCTAATACGAGTCGTCGTTTTCCACATTGGTTTAGAAAAACCTGGTGGTTTAGAGGTTCCCGGGTAGAATTAAGAATAGTATCACCCCAAGGTAATAGTAGAAGTAAACAGATTTTCTGGTGGAAAGATTGAAAAGAGGGATGACAGAAATGATAATTAGAAAAATATCAAGGATTAGAAATGGATTAAGCATTTTCACAATCTTTTGGATGTATGAACTAAGAAATAAAGTATAGGAATGGTGAGAATAATGGAACGGAAAAAGTTTAATTTATAATGGAAATATCAGACAGAGTAATCGAGGCAGATCACCGTATTTAATTATAGAGATCTTAATTTCCTTACTCGCCGAAGAATCTAATCTTTTAGATTTCAAAGATTTTCTTTAAATCCCTTGAATTCTGAAATTCAACCAAGACAACGTCAAAAGTTAAGACGAAACTTTATTTATTCATTTCACTCTTTTGTGATAGCTTCATTTATACTCTCCGCGTAATCAAATCGTTTTATCTATATTAACCAATAATGATAAAACTCTATTTATCAACTCATATGCGTCATGAAAACATTTTTATTGTTAACCATGATGACCACACTCAAATTTCGAGACGAAATTTCTTTAACGGGTAGGTACTGTGACGACCCGGGAATTTCCGACTAAATTTAAACTTAAGCTTTATATGATTTCGATACGATAAGCAAAGTATGTAATATTGAGTCTAGAAAATTTTAAAACGATGTTCATATATTCAATTGACCTTTGACTGCTCTCGACGATTCATGAACAATTAATTGTAATTAGATATGTGTGTATGTATATATAAATAATAATTTGAAATAATAATTGAAGTATTATATATTGTTGTTATTAAAAATTAATAAAATAAAAATAAGATATTATAATAATTATTATTTAAAATCTATCTCTATATATAAGTAAAGTATATTAAAAATAAATATTAAATGATTGTAATACTCGTTTGATGTTTCGATGGATATTAAGCAAGTTAAATTCAAATTTATAAGAAAGCGGTGATACGAAAATAAGTTCTATAAATTTTAGGCTTATTAATAATGTAATAGGAAACTATTTGTTAAGTTTTAACACTTTTTATATTTCACCCATAAATGAGAGGGACAGTTGATGTAATTTTTTATTTAATAAATTAATGACTGAATTTTATACCATAATGACCAAAATAAATAAATATAGCTAATTTAAAAATTTAGGATTTTTCCGAAGACTTTTATCCGCCACTAATTATCAACGGAGTACGAATTAATACAGTACTTTGAAAGTGTCGGCAGATAAATATCTTAAATATGCTGTAAACACGTTTTATTTAAGTATATGATTTATTTAATATTTTACTATTTGCTTTATTATATTCAGTGTATGTTATGTAGTTATATATATTTGACATACATGATACACTACACAAACTACAACCAAAGCTCATAAACGGAAGCTCAAACCACCGTAGCCACACTCACCACCATGAACCACCGTCGACAACCATCAACCTTTATCACCTTCACCCTCACAACAACATCTTTTTAGCTCTCTCTCTATTTCTTTTCGTGGACTCTTCATACAACCCCCGTCAACATAATCACTTCTAATTACCCATCACCACTGTTGTCATCAAACGAACAATCATACTCATCCATGTTTTCTTGTTTTCTGATTCTATTCGACACCCAAGATCAAAACTACCCTAAGACCACTCAACTCAAGGCCGTCGTAAGTTACTAATCTTTTGTTGCAGCTACGTTTACTACAATCACTTCTGCTCTACTACTCTATCTATTTTCTCTCTCTAAAATCTTTGATCAGGAAACCATCGAGCATGAATGTCCATTACCACCACCTTCTGCTTCAAGTTCTTTCTGTTTTCTAGCCACATCGAATACCAAACCACCACAAACAACCACCACCTACATGCTGCTACTGCTATTATTTTTTTGTTTTTGTTACAACCCATCAAAGATCCACAGCCCTTATGCTTACCGTTTTGCTACTACTTACGTTCCTGCAGTACAGCTCGATCACTTCTATTTTTATGTTACATTAAAAATAAATCACCACCACTTTGATCATCTCTCTCGAACCACCATCGTTGCCATTATAAACCACGATTACTATATCTTTTTCTTCATCGAACTGCAGCTAACTACTGCGGTAATATTTTTTTTCCCTCCAAACGTCATCACAGGAAAACTCCTGCTGAGTTTTTCTTTGCTTCGGCTGCTATAAATGTGTTTTTCTTTCTAGTCGACACAAGAATTATCAATAATCACTGATTGATATTAAAAGAGGTGTGGGTGGTCACGATGTGATATTTCTTTCTTGGATCCCATTTACTGCGTGCAACATGTCTCAATTATTTTCTTTTAGGCGACAGGAACTAATGGATAACCCCACTTGTTCAAGATATGGAGTTGTTGTTTAATGGGTCACGTTTGATTAATCTTATCCATCCTCATCGAAAGTTTCTTTTTATTTGTATAAACGAATTCCAACTTGGACTTTTAGGAAGTAAAGTTGAAACAGACACATATATTATTCAATTGAAGTGGTGGGATGTTAAAGGCATGTAAGGTTAGAGTGATGAGCTGGCGTTTGTTTTAATACTCCGTATTTGAATTAATCTGCAAAACCTAAATAAACTTCTTTTGGACCTTGAGCCGTGTTTGTGTATGAGGTTGGGCCACCATATTCTAATTCCAATTTGGGCCGTGATCCAATCACTAGCCCTTGTTTGGCCTGCTGCTGCATCTTTTTTATATAACAAGGGTGGTGTTATTGATTACAAGATTGATGTTATGAATGATGATAGATTACAATCATGATGATGACGATTTGGCTGTATGATGAGGTTATACACGATGGTGATAATATCGGTGATGAAGATGAAAATGGTGTCACGATGTTCGTTATGATAATGATAATTAGAAACGAGAAAGTTACCGATGAAGTTTGATGATGATGGTGACGAGCTGCTAAATTCATCATCATTATCATTCACTTTTCTTGTACGTACCTGTTCTGCTGTATGAACGAAGAAGAAAACCATTACGCAAACCACTGCTACTCGATGATTGTTTTCTGTTTTTATTTCAATCGAACCACACAATCAAAAACCGTAGAACCTGCTGCTATTATTCCTGCTTTTGTTTATTATTATAGCAACGGGAATGAAGAAAGGCTGTGAGGATGATAATATATTAATGATGATGATGATTGAACACCGAAACATTCTTTAAATCCCACGTCCAAATAAACCCAGTTTTTATAAACGATAAATTAATGGACTCCTTTTGTGTTGGGCCGAGATTGGGCTGTTAAGTGGCTTAGATAATTTATCTGGTGGGCCGTAGTCATTCTTGCTATTGGGACGAATCTTACTTAGTTAATTGGGCCGAGAGTTTTTAGTTGCAGCTCACTGTATTGGTCCATCGGTATACGGGTTAGGTACAATATAGTTGAGATGTTAATCCGAAAAATAGAATAAACGGATGGCTAAGGGTGTGTTCGGGTTAGCGTGAGGTCGCGGGTTCGAACCCGGGAAGTGGCGTTTTATTTTTGGAAAGCTTGTTTCTTAAGGTAGTGATATTAGTAATATTATTATTATTATTATTATTATTATTATTATTATTATTATTATTATTATTATTATTATTATTATTATTATTATTATTATTATTATTATTATTATTATCATCATCAGTATTGTTAACATTAAAATTATTATTTTTTTTAAATTATTATTATCATTATTTATATTACTAATATTACTACCAGTATTATTATCATTAACACAACAATTTTTTTTATATAAAATACAATTATTACATGTAATATAAATATAACTAATATTACAAACTACCATGTTTTGATATATTAACTAATATATTATAATTATAACATTAATTAAATTATATATCACATATATAATATAACCTATTATAAGTATTAATATAATTATATATAAGGATGTTAATCATAATACATTATAAATTTATAAACGTAGTTGATTAATATTATGTGTTAATATATATATAATTGATATAGGTTCGTGAATCCGTGGCCAAACTTACATTGTTCAGATGTTCAATGTCGTCATATGTATTTTTACTACAAAATACATTATAGTGAGTTTCATTTGCTCCCTTTTTAAATGCTTTTACAATATATATTTTTGGGACTGAGAATACATGCGCTTTTATAAATGTTTTACGATATAGACACAAGTAATTGAAACTACATTCTATGGTTGAATTGTTATACCGGTTATCGCCCTTGTTGAACTTGGTAGCCTAAGAATTGGTGTTTATTATAATTGCCACCAATTGACGCGAATCCTAAAGATAGATCTATGGGCTTTGACACGCCCCAGTCAGAGAATTTGAACTGCTTTAGTACTTCTATATTTATATATGGGGATATTCTAGATGCATTTTGTTAATGTCGGTTACCAGGTGTTCAATCCATACGAATGAATTTTTAAACACTTGCGAGTGTATGATTATTGAATAAATGAAATCTTGTGGTCTATTAAAATTATGGAAATGATCGATTATGATAAACTAATGAACTCACCAACCTTTTGGTTGACACTTTAAAGCATGTTTATTCTCAGGTATTAAAGAAATCTTCCGCTGTGCATTTGCTCATATTAGAGATATTACTTGGAGTCATTCATGACATATTTCAAAAGACGTTGCATTCGAGTCGTCGAGTTCATCAAGATTATTACTTAGTCAATTATAGTTGGATATATTATGAAATGGTATGCATGCCGTCAACTGTCGATGTAATGAAAGTTTATCTTTTAAAAATGAATGCAATGTTTGTAAAATGTATCATATAGAGGTTAAATACCTCGCGATGTAACCAAATGTAATGTATTCGTCCAGATGGATTAGGATGGGTCATGAAAATAGGAAGTGAGCAGATTTTGTAAGACGATCAACAATAACCCAGATGGTATCATAACCTCCTACCGTCTTCGGTAGCTTCGTGATGAAATCCATTGTTATTCCTTCCCACTTCCATTGCGGGATTTCGGGTTGTTGGAGTAATCCAGACGGCTTCTGATGTTCGGCTTTGATCTTGGAACAAGTCAAACACTTTCCAACATAAGCTGCAACATCCCTTTTGAGGTTCGGCCACCAATATTGAACCTTGAGGTCATGGTACATCTTACCAGCTCCTGGATGAATTGAATACCTTGACTTGTGGGCTTCGTCTACAATAAGGCTCCGTAAATCCCCATAACTAGGCACCCAGATTCTTCCGGCAAAGTGTCGGAGTCCAGTCTCCTTAACCTCGAATCGAGAAACGAGGATGTTCAAGTGCTCTTGAGAAATATTCTCCTCCTTGAGAGCCTCATCTTGAGCTACGCGAATCTGGTTATTGAGATTCGTCTGAATGGTGATGTTCAAGGCACGGACATGAAGTGGTACCGTTCTTTCCTTTCGGCTCAAGACATCAGCTACAACATTTGCCTTGCCATGGTGGTAACGAAGTTCACAATCATAGTCGTTCAACGTCTCCATCCATCGATGCTGTCTCATATTCAGCTACTTCTGGTCGAATATGTGTTGGAGGCTTTTGTGGTCGGTGAAGATAGTACTCTTGGTTCCATAAAGATAGTGTCTCCACAGTTTGAGTGCGAAGACAACAGCTCCAAGTTCAAGATCGTGAGTAGTGTAGTTTTGCTAGTGAATCTTCAGTTGTCGGGAGGCTTAAGCAATAACCTTCTTCCGTTGCATCAATACACAACCAAATCCATGTTTCGAGGCGTCGCAGTACACAACAAAGTCGTCACTGCCTTCGGGAAGTGATAAGATAGTTGCGGAGGTCAACTACTGCTTCAGGGTTTGAAATGCCGACTCTTGCTTGGCTTTCCAAACGAACTTCTTCCCCTTATGAGTTAATGCAGTCAAAGGACGCGCAATCAGAGAGAAACTTTCAATGAATCTTCGGTAATAACCGGCGAGACCTAGAAATTGGCGGATATGAGTCGGAGTAGTGGGGGTTTCCCACTTGCTGATAGCTTCGATCTTTGCGGGATCGACTTTGATACCCTGGTCGCTCATGATATGACCGAGAAATTGAACTTCCTTCAACCAAAATTTGCACTTGGAAAGTTTGGCATAAAGTGGCTCTTATCTCAAGAGTTCTAGCATGAGTCGAAGATGTTGCTCATGTTCTTCTTCGCTTTTAGAATAGATGAGGATATCATCTATGAAGACGATAACGAACTTATCAAGATATGGTTTGCATACACGATTTATGAGATCCATAAACACGGCAGGTGCGTTAGTTAAACCAAATGGCATCACAAGAACTCATAATGGCCATAAGGGGTTCTGAACGAAGTCTTCATCACATTGCTCTCCTTCACCCTCAACTGGTGATAACCTGACCGTAGATCAATCTTGGAGTAAACACTGGATCCTTGCAGCTGATCGAAAAGATCGTCAATTCTAGGAAGAGGATACCGATTCTTGATCGTCAAATTGTTCAGTTCATGATAATCGATACACATGCGGAAAGATCCGTCCTTCTTCTTCACGAACAAAACAAGTGCGCCCCAAGGCGATGAACTCGGTCGGATAAATCCACGGTCTAGTAGTTCCTGCAGTTGACTCTGCAACTCTTGCAGTTTAGAAGGTGCTAGTCGGTAAGGTGCGCAGGCTACAGGTGCAGCTCCTGGTACTAGATCGATCTGAAATTCCACTGATCTCGGCGGTGGTAATCCCGATAATTCTTCTGAAAAGACGTCAAAAAATTCGTTCACAATTCGCACATCATCCACGCTTTTCTCTTCAACTTCTAGCTTCTTCACATGTGCCAGAATAGCAAAGCGGCCCTTCTTCATAACCTTTTGTGCCTTCAAGCAACTAATAAGGTTCAACTTCGGACTACATCTATCTCCGTAAACAATCAGAGGCTCACCATCTTCGCGTGGTATATGGAGAATCTTCTCACCACAGATAACTTCGGCTCTTACTTTGGACAACCAGTCCATACCAACAATCACATCAAAGCTTCTCAACTTGATGGGTATCAATTCAATCTCGAAATCTACACCATCTAAGTTTATTATACCTCCTCGGGCAATTTGGTCAACTTTCTCAAGTTTTCCATTGGCTACCTCAACAAGCATACTCTCCTCCAAAGGCACTAACGACCAATCTATCTTAGAGCAAAAGTCTCTATCTACATAACTCCTATCGGCACCAGTATCAAACAAAACAGAAGCTAATAGATTGTTGATAGTGAATGTACCTGTGATCAAGTCAGGATCCTCACGGGCATCTCGGGCGTTCATGTTGAAGACCCTTCCACGTGCTGGCCCGCAATCCTTCTTCTTGTTCGCACATTCATTCTTGAAGTGGCCCTACTGGCCACATTCAAAGCACTTCCTGGGTCCAATCGGGTTTGTCCTCACAGCCGGGGCGGTGATCTTACAATCCTTGCCGATGTATCCAGTCCTTTTACACTTTTCACAAACCACGTTGCAGTACCCAGTATGATGCTTATAGCATCTCTTGCACTGCAGAAGGCTACCCTTGTAGTTAGTGTTCGAGCTAGGGTTCGGGTTCGGGTTCCTCCAATTGTTGTTCACTTTGAAATTCTCATACCTCTTAGTCGGGTTCTGGTCAAAACCTTTTCCCTTGCTTCCGTCCCACTTACGCTTCCCATTACTAGCTCCCGATTCTGATGTCGCATTTTCTGGCTCTTGGCGGGTAATTTGATTCATCAGGGTGTGCGCCATACGCATAGCTTCTGGGACATTCGCTGGTTTCGATGAAGTGACATTTCCTTGAATGTCCGTAGGAAGTCCCCACAAATATCGTTCCATTCGCTTAAATTCAGGAGTAACCATCGTGGGGTACATCAAAGCTAACTCCAAGTACCTTCGGTTATAGCCATCAAGATCAGTCCCTACAACTTTCAATTCCCAAAACTCTGCTTCAATCTTCTGAATTTCGGTTCGGGGGCAATACTCCTCGATCATAGCACTCTTAAACTCCTCTCATGGTGTAGCATAAGCCTCGTCAATTCCTTTAGCCTGGGCGAGTGTGTTCCACCAAGTTAAAGCACCATCCGACAAGGTGCAGGATGCGAACTTAGTCTTATTCCCCTCAGAGCAGTTACTCACATGGAACACAGATTCTAATTTCTCAAACCATCTCGTCAGCCCAACTGGCCCTTCAGTACCACTGAAATTGTGGGGCTTGCAGCTCTGGAATTCCTTATAGGTACACCCGTTCTGAACAGCTGGGTTGGCCGGTGGAGCTGTAGCAGGGTTGGCATTCGCCATAGTTGCGGCTACTCGTGCAGCTATCATCTCCTCAATCTGAGCTGTTATAGGCCAGTCCCTTAGAACTCTTCCGTTCGCCATTGATCTTCTAAATAAAAATTTCGACTTAAGTCAAAATTCCGCATTCAACAATTCATAATGCTATAGCATAAGGTAATCAATCGGGGAACGTCACAATACACGTTAACTAAGCATGGCAAGTTAGTTACATATTGCACGAAAACCATCAGGTAATAACTTAAATAGAACACCGTATAATAAACAACATTAAGTTCCATTCATTAATAATAAAGTTGCATACATCTTCATAAGGTTCGTACAATACATGAGTAAAACATGAAACTACCAACGAGATTACATAATGAAATCTAATACAATAGCCCTATGGTGAAGGTGGGTAAATGATGTCCATCAGGTGGGACATCTGATCCTCGAGCTCAGTTACCCGAGCACGGAGGGCATGCACTTCCCTCGTCAGTTCCTCGACGACGGGGGATGCTGGTGGGGCAGGTGGTGCAGATGGTGCGGATGGTGCAGGTGGTGCAGGTGGAGCTGATGTAGATGGCGCAATGCGGGTGGTATTACGCACGAATGGATCGGCGGGATACGGTACGACCCTCTTACGGGCTGTGACCCTAACCAACTGTCCATGTGCATCCACGAACGGTCTTCCTCTGTTAATCCCTAGGATAACGGTACCATCAAAATGATACCGCTTTTTCGGCGGGGTAGAGGGCGGCTGCACGGACTCCTCCTCAGGGTCCTCCTCATAGTCCTCCTCGGGATCCTCCTCGCTGGAGTCGTCGGATGATGAATCGTCTGCATCATCTGAGGGTGGATGTACCTGGCCGGTGGTCATAAGTCGATATCTGCCTGGTGGAATCGGTACAACACGTCCATCAGCGGTGCGTCTAGCCCAATGTCCATGCTCGTTACGGAAAGGACTGTCTCCATCTCCCCCAGGAATTACAGCATCGCCAGAATGGTGCTGTGGCTCCAGAAGTCTAGGGTTGGGTGGTACTGGAATCATCTCGGGATCCTCGTCTCCATCTGAGACGTCCATCAGGTCAAGCACGAATCCACTAGAAGGTGAATTTCCAGAGTCGTCGAAGGGTAGCGGTGAGTCAGCAACAATAGTAGGCGAGGCAACAGTCGTCTCTGAGTCACTCTCAAAGTCAAAGGTCATGGGCAGCATGTCTGTCATCTGAACAAGGAAAAATAACTTTTTCCATGTCAGTAAGACATATAGCAAGTGATAGTGCGCATAGCACTACCTTGCGCATTGAAAAAGGATTGCACTAAGTTTTAGCACCTTGTGCTGAAATCCGCAATGCACAAGTGTGCTGAAATCCGCAATGCACAAGAGTGCAAGAATCCACACAAGATTGCAAGAATTCGCACAGGAGTGCAAGAATCTGCGAATATTCTGAATACTATAAATATGGAGCTTGGCCTCTCATTTATAGGTTGTTGATTCTCTGCCAATTTGCCCAGACCTTTGTAATTTTCACTTGTGACTTTGCCCAAGGAACATTTACATTGAGTTAAGGTGAATCATGCTAATTAACAATCAAGACCGGGTCGGGGTGGTTGATCACTTGATTGAAAAGTGAAAGACGATCATCAGGGTCCAAAACAAACAACAACACCCCAATCCTCCTCATTGCACTCGATCCTTGATCCAATTCCGTAAGGAAGACGGATCTAGGATCGATCAATTGGCGCCATCCGTGGGACGAATTAAGTCACACATCGGTAATCAAATTAAACTACTGGTTGGATTCGTAAGTCTTTTCCAATTCAAATTTAACTTTTGATTCCGACATAATTTCTGATTCTAAAGGCTGATTTGTGCATGCTAAAGGCTGCAACGATGATTATGTGCAAATTAAAGGTTGCATGATGAAGAATTTGTGCAAGCTAAAGGCTGCACAAAGCAATTTTTGTGCAAACTAAAGGTTTGCACAACGATGATTTTGTGCAAACAGAAAGGATTGCACAACGAAGATTTAGTGCATGTTAAGCGCTGCACGTTGCAAGATTTTTTGCAAAAAATAAAATTTGCACAAAACGATGATTTTTTGCAAAAAATGAAGTTTTTGCGGATTTATGATTTTGTGCAATCAGAAAAGATTGCACAACAAAGATTTAGTGCATGCTAAGCGCTGCACATTGCAAGATTTTGTGCAAAAAGTAAAGTTTGCACAAAACGATGATTTTTTGCAAAAATGAAGTTTTTGCGGATTTATGATTTTGTGCAATCAGAAAAGATTGCACAACGAAGATTTAGTGCATGCTAAGCGCTACACATTGCAAGATTTTGTGCAAAAAATAGAGTTTGCACAAAACGATTATTTTTTTCAAAAATGAAGTTTTTGCGGATTTATGATCTTGTGCAATCAGAAAAGATTGCACAACGAAGATTTAGTGCATGCTAAGCGCTGCACATTGCAAGATTTTGTGCAAAAAATAAAGTTTGCACAAAACGATGATTTTTTGCAAAAATGAAGTTTTTGCGGATTTATGATTTTGTGCAATCAGAAAAGAAACGAAGATTTAATGCATGCTAAGCGCTGCACATTGCAAGATTTTGTGCAAATAATAAAATTTGCACGAAACTATGATTTTTTGCAAAAATGAAGTTTTTGCGGATTTATGATTTTGTGCAATCAGAAAAGATTTCACAATGAAGATTTTGTGCATGCTAAGCGCTACACGCTGCAAGATTTTGTGCAAAAAATAAAGTTTGCACAAAATGAAGATTTTTTGCAAAAATGAAGTTTTTGCAGATTTAAGATTTTGTGCAATCAGAAAAGATTGCACAACGAAGATTTAGTGCATGCTAAGCGCTGCACATTGCAAGATTTTGTGCAAAAATAAAGTTTTTTCACAACGAAGTTTTTTTCAAACTAAAAGTTTGCACATTCAAGATTTTGTGCATGCTAAGCGCTGCACAATGAAGATTGTACAAATTAAAAGTTGTGCAATGAATTTTTTTGCAAACTAACAGTTTGCAAAATGAAGATTTTGTGCATGCTAAGAACTGTACATTGCAAGATTTTGTGCAAAAATAAAGTTTTTGCACAACGAAGTTTTTTCAAACTAAAAGTTTGCACATTCAAGATTTTGTGCATGCTAAGCGCTGCACAATGAAGATTGCACAAATTAAAAGTTGTGCAATGAAGTTTTTTGCAAACTAACAATTTGCAAAATGAAGATTTTGTGCATGCTAAGCGCTGCACATTGCAAGATTTTATGCAAAAATAAAGTTTTTGCACAACGAAGTTTTTTGCAAACTAAAAGTTTGCACATTCAAGATTTTGTGCATGCCAAGCGCTGCACAATGAAGATTGCACAAATTAAAAGTTGTGCAATGAAGTTTTTTGCAAACTAAAAGTTTGCACATTGAAGATTTTGTGCATGTGATGATGTAGCGTGAGGGTACGAAATAGTATTATTTTTAATACAAAATACTACAAAATATGACACAAGTTTTATTAATTTACGGATGGGATATACCTAAACCTTGCTACAACACTATAGGCAGTGTACCTAATCGTAGAGTAGTGTAGTTTTTAGTAAGTCCGGTTCGTTCCACAGGGAGCTGGTGAAGTTAACGCTATATTATTATGTTTATTTGTAAAAATATATATATAAATAAGTAGTAGTATTATTATAAAATGGGGGTTTTACCGTTTAATGACCGGTTTGTCGATTTTAAGCGTAAAAATAAATGACAAAAATTAAAGTGCGTAAAATAAATTGCGATAAATAAAATGACAGAAAATAAAATTGCGAGTAATAAAATGACAGTAAATAAAGATACGATGAGAAATATAATAAAAGAATTATGCTTATTTAAACTTCCGTAATCATGATGTTTGACGTGTTGATTTTAATTTATTACCATGGGTTAATTGTCCTTTGTCCTGGTTTATTTGATACGTCTATCTGGTTTTTGTCCATAATAGTCCATCGGTCATAAATATAAAGTGCGAGTATCCTCGTCAAATTACCCTTATACCCGAAGTCAAATATTCCAACTGATTAAGGATTTAAACTGTGACGCAGTTATCACTTCTGTCAACAATTACACCAGTTATCACTGTATGTAATTCACCCCTGTTTTAATTAGTTTATGAATATTAATTCATCCACTTGATCAGAATGAATAATCAATTACCCAACCCAATTGATTAATTAAATGATTATAACAGATTCCATATGAACATCACTAAATAGGACAACCATAATCATTATTAATTATTAGGTTAATTAATTTGAAGATAGGTTCGACAGACTCCAATGAGTTGTCACTCAATTAGACAATACCCCCCATCTATTAATAGCCCATAGTTCAATTTCCACAAGTGTCGGTCTTTTGTTCAAACCCCAATTATGGTACAAAGCCCAATTACCCAATTTTAGTAATTAGCCCAACATCATGATTACTTCATTTTAAATAAGCATAATAACGACTTAGCTACGAGACATTAATGTAAAAAGGTTGAACATAACTTACAATGATTAAAAATAGCGTAGCGTTACACGGACAGAATTTCGACTTACACACTCAAACGATCTCTATCATAAATCTTATTATTATCATAATTTAAAATTAAAATTAAGATTATTGTTATATCTTATTACATTAACATTATGATAGAGAATTATAAATATAGATATTGATATTTGATATAGAAAAGTAAGAAAAAGATAAGAAATTGATCGGAAAAAAAAAGAAGTCTTCCTTCTTAAGAAACGAAGATCGTTCCTTTTATAAGCAAAATTATAAATTGAATTTTCATTTACGACCCCTGAACTATGCTCAATTAACAACTTTTTATTATTTAATATTATTCTTATTATGAATTATTTAAATATTATATTTTATTCTTGTGCATAGTTGACTCGTAATTTTTACACCTTTGCGTCGAGCGCTGAAAGTTGGTTCATGCCTCGGTTCCGGATTTTCGAACGTCCTTTCGTACAATTTTATATCTTGTACTTTGCGTTTTGTAACTTGTACTCTTGTCATTTTTAGACGTTCTTCATCAATAAATTGAACCTTTTGAATTGTATCTTGTACATTTGAGCATTTTGGACGTT
The DNA here is from genome assembly GCF_046630445.1 of Rutidosis leptorrhynchoides. Lineage (NCBI taxonomy): Eukaryota > Viridiplantae > Streptophyta > Magnoliopsida > Asterales > Asteraceae > Rutidosis > Rutidosis leptorrhynchoides. The sequence continues at coordinate 122,201,019 of NC_092338.1, read as the reverse complement.
TTGGTCTTTCAAATCTTCGTTTTTGTCTTTAAATCTTCATTTTCGAGCGATTTGCGTCTTTCGTCTTCGCACTTATTTATTTAACTATTACAACTAAAAATAAGGAAATTACATTTAAAAACTTTACATATTGGAACGATATTGCTACTAAATATATGTTCATTTGGAGCACTATCAAATATCCCCACACTTGAGCGTTGCTTGTCCTCAAGCAATACAGAACTTGAAATAAAAACATACATGAATCACTTTTTTTTTTCATCACATTTTGTACATAAGTGATTTTGATATAGCGGTATAAACAATGACAGTAATGATGGTTAAAGGTGGGTGTGTCATCCACAGTTGCCTCGGGTTTAGGTCAACGACACTTGCAATCAAATAGCCGATTTACTTTCGGTTTCCAAAGCAAAGTGCACATTTGAAAGGCGGTTTACAGTCCCACATGACTATAAAAATTTAGATCCTTTAAGGAAATTGGATCTTTATGAAAACATTTGATCTTTTGAAAATTCAAGCTAGATTTTACCCTAGACAAGTTTTCTGATTTGATCCATCATCGGTGTTGCAAAATATATTTGTGGATCAATATTTTGGCTAAAACTTTTAGGTTCGTGTAATCCACTGCTATCCCGGTATCGGAAAGCACACATCCAGTTTACTTGTTCCGTATATTACCTTTCGGCAAACTACCATCCGGTTGTAAAGGAAAGCGATGAACAAGAAACTGTTAAGGCAATGTCCCGTGACATGCAGATGATTATGGTCTTTTAACGTGTCGGATGCTAGAACTATCCTTGGTAGGAGCGATAGTAAAGATCATCCTATGATTTTTCGGTCTGGCACAAGGTCCTGTCTCTGACCATGCTATGCAACCACCGTTCTTACGGTTGACACCCGATTTGGTTCAGGTGACCTAATGAATTCCAGGTGAATTCCTAGGATTTTACGTTCAATGGTAATGAACGCATTGAAAATGGATTTTCAGAAAACAAATCGGTTTGTATTTTTGATCAAAATATTTTCTCGTTCAAGCTCGAGTTTAGATATCATTGAATTCCATGAGTTTGAATTCTCAATCTTTAAGGTCAATCTCAAGGATTGAGTAATATCAGGCTTAAAAGCTGATTTTCGATCTTTAAGGAGATTATCCTTTCTGGGGATCTGATTCATTAGTCTTATCAAGCTAATTTGCACGGTGCCCCCCCATTATACGAGATAAATCCTTCTCATGGTTAGGATAAATCTGACCACTTGGCAACCCTGTTTGATGCTGAGGTCGGTGGATTTCCTGCTGATTTTAGAGATGACTTTTCTAGATTTTTCGTCAACCTACAGCTGGTCTGGACGACAACTTCATGACCTAAATCAAGAAGCGCGTGTCTTTTTCGGAAGACTTTACTTCCTTCAAATGATGGAATTGATTCATCGTGTAGATCCATCTTTCTTTCAAATGTATTACAGTAAACCGGGTAAAACTGATTAGTATCGTCCAAAGCAAAAGTACCTGCAATAATCTTGTACAAAAATATGTGATATTTGTTTTAAATTGAATAACTTGGTATATTCTTCCCACACTTAGTTTCTTTCTTTGTCTTTTTATTTTCTTTTATTTCATTTTAAATGAATTCAAGCGTTTTAGGGTGTTTCTCAATTTATGTCCTTTCCGAGGTAACGATAATTTCGGTATTATCACCTAGTTTTCACCGTTCATAAATATGTATAAACATGATTTTAAATTCATTTAGTTGAAAATTTTTCAAATTTTTACAAAATTTGGCAAATAAACTAAGTGCAAACCCGAGAGAATTTATAACCCTTCCCCACACTTGAGATCATGCAATGCCCTCATTTGCATGAAATCAGACTATAATTATAAATTCATGAGGGTGATTAGTGTAGAAAAGTGATTAAAAATACCGAGTTTGCAAACATATTGTTATTTCACATTTGATATTGTCGTCAAAATTATTAGCTTTTGCTGAACTTAATGCTAGTCTTTGAAAGTGCGCTGTTTTACCCTGTTTTGTACATAACATAAAATACAAACATATATACATATTTTTGAAGTTTGGTATATAACCCCTTCAAAAATTTATAAAACATAGTATTTTTTTTGGCATACTTTAAATCAATAAAATTAAAAATAATGATAACAAAATTTTTCGTCCCGCCCTCGGGTAAAGCAATTTCGGCTCAACTACCTAATCTTCAACTCACGACGAATTTTAGAAATCATTTTTTTACTTAATGAAATAAAGTAAATTTTGTTTTTAAATATCACACAAAACTTAAAAGCATATTAATTTCATATAAAACCTAAAAAAAAAACAAAAATTCAGAATGGGGGGAGAAAACTAGTTCTTTAGTGTCTGCTAGCGGAAAAGACCAATCTGATTCCATTCTCGGAACTACACGAGAACAGAACAACTAACTCTAGACAGCATTTTCTTTTTTAGAACATTTGAATCTCCCCACACTTAGGTAGCTGTGGTGTCAAAATTGTGATTAACTTCATTGTTAATTTCTCTTGGTCCATAATCAACTTGCATATCCGTGACTTTTTCTTTAAGCCATTGGTCGGATTCCTGTGTAATATCCACAATTTCAACTAGTTTCTCCTTTTCTTTAGGTGATAGATTGGATACTAACCGGTTACATAACTTAAAGTTCCCCTTGGTTCTAGCATCGCGAATCCGTTTAATAAGTTTCTTCATTGAACTATTAATAACGGGATTATTTAATTTCGTATCAACAACGGGGTTCTTTGTTATCATGTCATCATTAGGTGTTACTTCATTTTCCCCACACTTAGGCGTTTTATTATTATTAAGCATTACCGTTGGAGTTGGTAAAAGCACATGGTTCTTACCAATTGTTTTTACTGGTTCAACGGTTTTGGCTGGTGGAGATTTAGACTTTCGAATCATAAAGGTGATCGATTTGTCACCACTTTTAAGTGTCATTCTTCCATTTCCTACATCAAATAACGCCTTGGTGGACGCTAAGAATGGCCGACCTAAAATTAGAGGAATGTTTGGGTCCTCTTCTATGTCAATGACAATAAATTCGACTAGAAAGGTTAAATTGCCTACTTGAACGGGTAGTTTGTCAGCAATTCCAACTGGGTGCTTAATGGTTTGATCAAAGAGTCGAACACTCATATCCGTTGGACTTAACTCACCTACACCTAATCTCTTATATAAGGAAAGAGGCATAACACTCACACTCGCACCTAAATCTGCTAGTGCATCATACATGACACAATCACTAAGTAGACAAGGAACAATAAATTCACCCGGATCACCTACCCTAGGTGGAGGTTTTGGTGGAACTGTCTTCACCGGGTTTATATTTACGGCTTTTGTTTCTTGCACTTTCTTATTCTTTTTCTTCTTCTTCTTTCCAGAGGTATCACAATCTTTATTACCTATCACTTGCTCATACTCAACTCCTTTTCTTGGAAACGGGATGGGTGGTTTGTATGGTGCCACCACTGGCTTTACATACTCGGGTGGTGGTGGTGTAACTTCTTCATTGTTACTCTCATCTAAAACCTTCCCATCTTCTGATGCTGGTTTTTCAGAATTCGTTGACACCATATTAACATTCTCATTCCGAGGATTTACTTCAGTATTACTCGGTAGCTTTCCTTGTTCCCTCTCACTCATCATGCTAGCAAGAGTACCTACGTGTTTTTCTAGATTCAAAATGGAAGCTTGTTGAGTTCTTAATGACTGATCAAACCTCTCGTTCGTTTGGGTTTGAGATGTAATGAATTGTGTTTGAGATTCAATCAGCTTTGCCATCATTTCTTCTAGATTTGGCTTTTTCTCTTCGGGTTGTTGTGGTGGTTTATACAAGCTAGGTCTTTGTTGATTGAAAGTGTTGTTTTGAGTTGGTTGGTTATTCGGACCTTGTTGGTTATACCAGTTATTTTCGGGTCCTTTTGGATTGTAAAGAATGTTTTGATTTCGATTTAAGTTTAGCCTTGGCGGTTGATAATTATTTTGATAATTATTTCCCGGCCTTTGGTTCATATAGGAAACATTCTCTCGTTGTTCCATCGTTGGTTCAATGTGACAATCTTTCAATAAGTGTGGTCCACCGCATTGCTCACAACTGATTCGTATTGCGTGAATATCTTTATTCATCTTTTCCATTCGTCTTTCGAAAGCATCTATTTTTGCGGAAACGGAATCAAAGTCATGGCTAGAATCGGCTCTAGCCACTTTAGATGAACGAAAAATATCTTTTTCTTGGTGCCACTCATGTGAGTGGGAGGCTGTGTTATCAATAATTTTGTAAGCTTCAGTTGCGGTTTTCTTCATAATGGAACCACCAGCTGTTATGTCGATGTCTTTTCGTGTGGCGATGTCTACGCCTTTATAGAAGATTTGTACTATTTGAAAAGTATCTAATCCGTGTTGAGGACATCCTCTCAACATCCTTCCGAATCTTGTCCACGCCTCATATAATGTTTCATTTGGATTTTGCGCGAACGTAACAATTTCTCCTTGAAGTCTCACGGCTTTGGATGCCGGAAAGAATCGTTTAAGAAATTTTTCAACTAAAACATCCCATGTGTCAATCGCCCCTTCAGGTAACGATTCTAACCAATCTTTGGCTTCTCCCTTTAAAGTCCAGGGAAATAACATGAGATAAATTTGTTCGTCTTCCACTTCTCGGATTTTGAATAGTGTACAGATCCTATTAAACGTACGAAGATGTTCGTTTGGGTCTTCATTCGGCGTACCACTATATTGGCACTGATTAGTTACCATGTGTAGGATTTGTCCTTTAATTTCATAATCTGGCGCATTAACTTCTGGCTTAATAATGGCGTGACCTTGGCCCGTGCGTGTGGCTCTCATTCGATCTTCCATACTTAGAGGTTCCGTTACTTCCATAATTGAATTTGTTGAATACGAATCACTAGAGGATTCTGATTTAATGGTTTGTGGCTCAGGAGGAATAATTAGTGGTTCAGGATCTTGAAATTGTCCTTGAATATCTTCCGGGTTCTTAGTTGTGAAATCGGGTTCAAAAGATGGATTATCGGAAATTTGAATTGGAGTACTTGGTCGACTAGATGACGATTATAAAGAAAAATCAATGGCGGCGATAAGTGTTAAACGATGTCTTGATCGAGTTACAGGTGGTGAACGTACAAAAGGTGGTGAACGTCTTGCTCGGTGCATTCACTGAATATCCTATTAGTTTTTAAAAGGAAAGAAAAATTATAATAAGTTATCCAATCAATAGACTTTTCTGATTTTGCCCACGTTTCGAATAGCCAAAAGATGCAGCAGAGGGGCAGGATTCGTTTGGTCTCAATATAATTGAGTACTGTTTGGCTCCAATAACCCGGTCCACGTACAAATCCAACTATTACTACGAACCAGAAAATTTTGATGTCTATCAATTTAACCACTTAAAATAAATTTTCGTAATTTTAAGAAATTTAGAGAAGAAGTAGAAAAAAATTCTAAGTCCTAAAAACTAGAATGGCGAGAAATAAGAAAGAAATAGATTGCGCGTCGAAAAATGTCGAAAAATAAAAGGTCGAAAAATAGGCGTCGAAAAATAAAAATAAGAAAGTAGTGCGAAATACGGCGTCGTAAAATTCTAAAGCACCTAAAACTTAGTCTAAGGAATAAGCACTTAAGGGATTTTACGGCAAAGCCTAAAAATTCTAGAAGTAAAAATAACTATGGCAAAACTAAACTTAATACTAAAAGTTGCGACTATAGTCTAAAAATCTAAAGGTAATAAAACTAAAAAAAACATTTTTTTTTTTATAGACAAAATTTTAAAAATATATATATTTTTTTTTAATAATTTTTTTTTTTTACGTTTTTTTTTTTTTTACGTTTTTTTTTTTTTTTTTTTTTTTTTTTTTTTTTCAAAAATTTTTTTTTTTTTTTTTTTTTTTAAACGATTTTTTTTTTTTTTTTTTAAAAAAAACGATTTTTTTTTTTTTTTTTTTTTACACAAATTTTTTTTTTTTTTTTTTTTTTTTTTTTTTTTTTTTTTTTTAAAAAAAAACGATTTTTTTTTTTTTTTTTTTTAAAAAACGATTTTTTTTTTTTTTTTACAAATTTATAATTTTTTTATAATTATAATTTTTTTTAAAACTTTTTTTTTTTTAATTCATTTACTATTCATGAATAGTAAATGAAAATAAATTAATTAATTTACTATTCACATGAAAGCGACATGATAGCAATTATTAATTATAAGTTACATAATATACCCCTGAAGTATTTAATAAATACGACTTTTTTTTTTTAAATTTACGTAAATTTGATTCTTTAAATATTTTTATATTATTATATTCTATTTCAATATTATTATATTATTATATTTTATTTCAATATTATTATAATTAAAAATATAGCGTTTTAGCGCTCCCCGGCAGCGGCGCCAAAAACTTGATGATGTAGCGTGAGGGTACGAAATAGTATTATTTTTAATACAAAATACTACAAAATATGACACAAGTTTTATTAATTTACGGATGGGATATACCTAAACCTTGCTACAACACTATAGGCAGTGTACCTAATCGTAGAGTAGTGTAGTTTTTAGTAAGTCCGGTTCGTTCCACAGGGAGCTGGTGAAGTTAACGCTATATTATTATGTTTATTTGTAAAAATATATATATAAATAAGTAGTAGTATTATTATAAAATGGGGGTTTTACCGTTTAATGACCGGTTTGTCGATTTTAAGCGTAAAAATAAATGACAAAAATTAAAGTGCGTAAAATAAATTGCGATAAATAAAATGACAGAAAATAAAATTGCGAGTAATAAAATGACAGTAAATAAAGATACGATGAGAAATATAATAAAAGAATTATGCTTATTTAAACTTCCGTAATCATGATGTTTGACGTGTTGATTTTAATTTATTACCATGGGTTAATTGTCCTTTGTCCTGGTTTATTTGATACGTCTATCTGGTTTTTGTCCATAATAGTCCATCGGTCATAAATATAAAGTGCGAGTATCCTCGTCAAATTACCCTTATACCCGAAGTCAAATATTCCAACTGATTAAGGATTTAAACTGTGACGCAGTTATCACTTCTGTCAACAATTACACCAGTTATCACTGTATGTAATTCACCCCTGTTTTAATTAGTTTATGAATATTAATTCATCCACTTGATCAGAATGAATAATCAATTACCCAACCCAATTGATTAATTAAATGATTATAACAGATTCCATATGAACATCACTAAATAGGACAACCATAATCATTATTAATTATTAGGTTAATTAATTTGAAGATAGGTTCGACAGACTCCAATGAGTTGTCACTCAATTAGACAATACCCCCCATCTATTAATAGCCCATAGTTCAATTTCCACAAGTGTCGGTCTTTTGTTCAAACCCCAATTATGGTACAAAGCCCAATTACCCAATTTTAGTAATTAGCCCAACATCATGATTACTTCATTTTAAATAAGCATAATAACGACTTAGCTACGAGACATTAATGTAAAAAGGTTGAACATAACTTACAATGATTAAAAATAGCGTAGCGTTACACGGACAGAATTTCGACTTACACACTCAAACGATCTCTATCATAAATCTTATTATTATCATAATTTAAAATTAAAATTAAGATTATTGTTATATCTTATTACATTAACATTATGATAGAGAATTATAAATATAGATATTGATATTTGATATAGAAAAGTAAGAAAAAGATAAGAAATTGATCGGAAAAAAAAAGAAGTCTTCCTTCTTAAGAAACGAAGATCGTTCCTTTTATAAGCAAAATTATAAATTGAATTTTCATTTACGACCCCTGAACTATGCTCAATTAACAACTTTTTATTATTTAATATTATTCTTATTATGAATTATTTAAATATTATATTTTATTCTTGTGCATAGTTGACTCGTAATTTTTACACTTGATCAGAATGAATAATCAATTACCCAACCCAATTGATTAATTAAATGATTATAACAGATTCCATATGAACATCACTAAATAGGACAACCATAATCATTATTAATTATTAGGTTAATTAATTTGAAGATAGGTTCGACAGACTCCAATGAGTTGTCACTCAATTAGACAATACCCCCCATCTATTAATAGCCCATAGTTCAATTTCCACAAGTGTCGGTCTTTTGTTCAAACCCCAATTATGGTACAAAGCCCAATTACCCAATTTTAGTAATTAGCCCAACATCATGATTACTTCATTTTAAATAAGCATAATAACGACTTAGCTACGAGACATTAATGTAAAAAGGTTGAACATAACTTACAATGATTAAAAATAGCGTAGCGTTACACGGACAGAATTTCGACTTACACACTCAAACGATCTCTATCATAAATCTTATTATTATCATAATTTAAAATTAAAATTAAGATTATTGTTATATCTTATTACATTAACATTATGATAGAGAATTATAAATATAGATATTGATATTTGATATAGAAAAGTAAGAAAAAGATAAGAAATTGATCGGAAAAAAAAAGAAGTCTTCCTTCTTAAGAAACGAAGATCGTTCCTTTTATAAGCAAAATTATAAATTGAATTTTCATTTACGACCCCTGAACTATGCTCAATTAACAACTTTTTATTATTTAATATTATTCTTATTATGAATTATTTAAATATTATATTTTATTCTTGTGCATAGTTGACTCGTAATTTTTACACCTTTGCGTCGAGCGCTGAAAGTTGGTTCATGCCTCGGTTCCGGATTTTCGAACGTCCTTTCGTACAATTTTATATCTTGTACTTTGCGTTTTGTAACTTGTACTCTTGTCATTTTTAGACGTTCTTCATCAATAAATTGAACCTTTTGAATTGTATCTTGTACATTTGAGCATTTTGGACGTTTTGGTCTTTCAAATCTTCGTTTTTGTCTTTAAATCTTCATTTTCGAGCGATTTGCGTCTTTCGTCTTCGCACTTATTTATTTAACTATTACAACTAAAAATAAGGAAATTACATTTAAAAACTTTACATATTGGAACGATATTGCTACTAAATATATGTTCATTTGGAGCACTATCAGCATGATATGCGCTGCACAAAGATGATTTTTTGCAACCTAAAAGTTGCATATTGCAAGATTTTACGCATGCTAAGCACTGCGCAATGAAGATTGGAAGCATGCTAAGCGCTGCACATTACAAGATTTTGTGCAAAAATAAAGTTTTTGCACAATGAAGTTTTTATGCAAAAATAAAGTTTTTACGGAAAGAAATGTTGTGCATGCTACACAGTGCAATATTTTGTGCAACATTAAATTTTTTGTGCAATAATGATTTTTTGCACATTGGAAGATTTTATGCAAGTTTGCAAAATTTTATGTAACATGGCAAAATTTTGTGCAAGGCTGCACATTGCAAGACTTAATGCAAGCTTTGCGCTGCATAATTGAATTTCATGCAATACGTTGCGTAAACTTTTGAGCATTGCCTTGAAGGCACTAATTTTTGCGATATTTTTTGCGCAACATTACTTAAGTCCATGAGCATATGGCCATGGCAATATCATCATTTGTGCGATACGCACGTTGCAAAATTATTTAAGTCCGCGAGTATTTGGCCGTGGAATTACTATTGTTTGTGCTAAAAGCACGTGGTTACATTGCTTAAAAGCATGGCCGAATTATTGATTGATTTTGCACACGATGCATGAGGTCATGAAGGCTAAAATCATATGTTCATATAATAAAAATGCACATTGGCAAGATAGGCTTAAAATATGTCATGTGCTATATGTTATATTAACATAAGCTTCAATTGACTTGCTTCATATATGCTTCGAGAAAATTTCTCAAAAAATACTAAATATGCGTGAGACCAAAAATGAATCGTGATCAAATTTTATCAAGTGCGGACGCGTACTTTGATTTTGCAAATGAAAACCATTTGGCGTGTAAATACGCAATGAATGCCTAAGCGTTGAAGAAAGCCCGCTTGGATGAATAACATAAAATTACAAGTGTTTGCGAAAAGTTGGAACTTGTGACATTTTACCTAAGGATCGTTTCGGCGGACTTAGAAGATTCATAATATATAAAAGATTGTTTCGCATAAGTACGTGTTCGTTATGTGCACAATAACGAATATGGAAATTGCAAAGGACAAGTCTAGAAATTATGAATATATAACAAAGCGCTATATAAATAAATGTTGCAACATGATTTTCTCTTTGATAAAAAAGTGCCATGAGTTTTGCATAACTTCTCGAACAAAGCATATTGTACACTTAGAGTTCAACATCATATACTTTCAGTTTATAATATCGAACTGGGGGGACTTGATAGTGTATATATTGCTATATTATCTATGATTGCATACGTACAAGTTTGACATTATATATTTAATATATATAATACCGAACTTGGGGGACTTGATAGTGCACATAGCACTACCTTGCGCATTGCACAAGGATTGCACTAAGTTTTAGCACCTTGTGCTGAAATTCGCAATGCACAAGTGTGCTGAAATCCGCAATGCACAAGTGTGCTGAAATCCGCAATGCACAAGAGTGCAAGAATCCGCACAAGAGTGCAAGAATCCGCACAGGAGTACAAGAATCCGCGAATATTCTGAATACTATAAATATGGAGCTTGGCCTCTCATTTATAGGTTGTTGATTCTCTGCCAATTTGACAAGACCTTTGTAATTTTCACTTGTGACTTTGCCCAAGGAACATTTACATTGAGTTAAGGTGAATCATGCTAATTAACAATCAAGACCGGGTCGGGGTGGTTGATCACTTGATTGAAAAGTGAAAGACGATCATCAGGGCCCAAAACAAACAACAACACCTCAATCCTCCTCATTGCACTCGATCCTTGATCCAATTCCGTAAGGAAGACGAATCTAGGATCGATCAGCAAGCACGTAATCAGGCACTATAGCATCCTAGCAGTACATGACATGGTAATGAAAGCAGTTCTAAACAGAGGTAACATGCAAAAGCAGGTAGTAGCATGCAGTAACGAGAATAAGTAGCAATATGCAGTAAGTTCACATAGAAGTAAGAGTAAGCAGTAGCATGCAGTAAGATCATACGGCAGTATAAGTAAGCAGTAACATGCATCAGTCTCGCAGAAACAGGTAAACAAGCAAGTTGTAGATTAGTCCTATTAGTAAATCCTACTCGGTCTGGTCTAGACTCACTAATGCAACCTAATTCCCTACAACCAATGCTCTAATACCAAATGTGACGCCCCGTACAAAACCATCGTGTACGATTCGTCAACAACAGGATCTTTACACGGTCAAATACTACATGCTGTTTGAAAACCAGTTTTGCATTCATAAAAAGATAGCGTTTACAAAAGATAACGTGACACAAAGGTCATTACAAAGTCATTATTTAAAAATAACATAAGTTACGAATGCAAGATAAAAGTTCCATGATTGAGACATCTCTAAGTAATGCAGCGAAAATCTAACACAACAGGTCCATAACAGCAAGTCTATAACACCAAGACAGCAAGTCTAACAGCGGAAGCAACATCGTCTAAGCACCTGAGAAATACACGCTTAAAAGTCAACACGAATGTTGGTGAGCTATAGTTTGTAATCAGTAAAGTAATGTAGACCACGAGTTATCGTATTCAAAACAGTATGAAAAGTATATGCTTATCTGTGGGCACCCGGTAACTAACTTAACGTAATAGTAATACCCCGTAAAAGTACACTTGGCGAGTGCGTATGTCCTCGAAGTATCAAACACCCATTAAATGCTAGCGCGACTAGCCCGAGTGGGGATGTCAAACCATATGGATCCATATCTAATATTCGCGTTCGCCGGTTCTAAACCAATGATTAAACGTTACCGTGCTAAGGGGAATCTTTTTGCCGTTATATAACCCACACATACGTAAAGTTTAAGTACTCGTGTCAAGTAAGTAAAACATAAAAAGCGCATGTATTCTCAGTCCCAAAAATAGTATAAGTAAAGAGGGAAGCTATAACTCACAGTGAATAAGCAGTAAAAGTCGATACGAAACGTATGCAGGTAGTAAGTCGGTCCGAAAGGTCGTTAACCTAAGTCAAAGTTACTAGGTCAGTATGTTGTCCCAAAAGGTTAAAAGTGAATAAATTAAGTTTAAGTGTCATCATCGACATCATCAGTATCATCATCATTCATCAAAACTAAGGTAAGTTTAACAAGAATAGAGATCGAAACAAATGGCTGACTTCGGACAGCTGTTACGACCTCTATATAAATCGAAAAGACGCGTAGTCAGTGGCTATGGCTCCGTATGTGAGTCCTCTAACCGCTGAACAAATTTCAGAACCTAACTTGTCTTCGTTTGACTGTGGCGATGGTTTAAGTGCGAGTAGGTCAGAAATTTCAGCACAACGTCACAAGGGCGTAGTGACTTTCGGAAGGCTATAAATCCTAAACCGTATATCGAATTAAGTCGAGACCTAAACGAAAAGTCATCTAATCGAAAAAAAATATCTGAAAATCAATTTTACAGAAGCCCAGGAGTCTGATCAGACCCCGAAAAACAGCAAACAAGTGCTCCGGTGAGGTTCTTGGTGCTTGATGCTCATCACGGTTCTCATCCTTGATGCTTGTAAGCTTCAAGTGTACAACTCTTTGATGTTTTAGCATTAATTTGACCAATGTCCAACCATAAACACACAACTAAAAGTAAAATCTATCATTCTACAAGTTTGGAACATCAAGATTGCCTCTTTATTACATGAATCCAATAAAGCTTCAACCTTTGTCCATTTCACACAAGTTCATGCATCTATATCATATGTGATGATGAAGACTTGATATTTATCATCACAACAAACACAAAAAGGTTCCAAGTAAGTGAGATCTACAATAATAACTTAGATCTCAAGTATTAAGAAAACCCTAAGCTAGAAATCTTGGATCTTTACAAGATTAATGACACCATAAGCTAGAAAGCTAAGATCTTTAATAAAATAATGAAAGTAATGAGACCATAAGCTAAAAAGCTAAGATCTTTAACATAATAATGAAACCCTAAGCTAAAAAGCTTGGATCTTTAGTGTTCTTGAAGATCTTGAAGCATAAAGCTTGGATCTTTAAGATACATGAAGATTACAAACACAAGTTTGAATCTTTATAACAAAGTAACAAGATTAAAGCTAAAAAGATTTAGATCTATAAAATAAGTGAAGATTCAAAGCTAGAAAGCTTGAATCTTCCATGTTCTTGAATGATTCAAACCCAAGTTTGAATCTTTAAGATATAACAAGATCAAAAGCTAAAAGCTAGATCCATAAAATGATGATGATGATGTCGTGTGGATGAAGGGAAGAAGAAGAAGAAATAAATCAAAAACTTACACTTTTTAGAGTGAGAAAGACTAGAGAGAGAATTAGAGAGTAAGTGTGTGTAAATTGCAAATGAGATCAAGTGTGAAATGAGTGAAATAAGGCTTGTATTTATAGGTGGTGAGGAGGTGGTGGGATGGTTTAGGCCGTGGGTATGGGGAGGGGACAAGGGGGACACCTTTTTGCTTTTTGGTTAATGGTTGTCTAAATTTGGTGCTTATGTTAGGATCCCATGCAACATTAAGGATAATGCTTAACAAAAATGCTAGTATGTTCCCTCTAATAAATGGGTATTTGTCTTTCATTAATATGGGTCACTAACTTATTTAAATTGGGCTAATTAAATAGTCCACTAGCTAGTGTAGGGTGGGCTAAAGTCCAACAAGGTAGAAAGTCCAACAAGTCTAATTAGTGTGCTCAAGTAAATTACTAAGCGTAATTAAGCATCCAAAAACCCAAGTAATTGTTATTATAAAATAACAATTAGTATTTCGTAGTCGTAATATTTCAGTTACGACAAAAGTTAAACGTGTACACAGTACGCAGTTTGTTCTAAACGTTAAGTGACACTAACGGTCATAAAGGCTTTCGGGGTTCAAGTTAAGTAACCTACGTACTTAAAGGAACATTTTAATATATAAACGAAAGTAATCCATATGTAGAAAGTTCCCAGAGTATAATATAGCTCAGTACGCACAAATACGCAGTTTCGTTAAAACACAAAGCACAAAAGCAAGTCGAAAAAGTCGGGTCGTTACAAATTACCATCGAAATCGACGGCCATTCCTTCCCTTTAACCTGTTTGTTGATACCTATACCTAGCTTTGATGTAGTCATAGGCATGAATTGGTTAAGAGCTAATAGGGCTAATATTAAGTGTGATAAGAATATGATTCCTTTCCGTTTGGCCGATGGATCCCGAGTGATAGCTAGGGGAGAGCGCAGTGGATTTAACTTTCCTATGGTTTCCCTAATGAAAGCTCAGAAGGTGATATCAAGAGGGTGTGATTCGTTCTTAGTTTATGTGATCGATATTAAGAAAGAAAAGAAGCAGGTGACCGATATTCTCGTTGTGTCAGAATTTTTAGAAGTGTTTCCAGATGATTTACCAGGGTTACCTCCAGTACGTGAAGTGGAGTATAAAATCGATTTGGTTCCGGGTGCTACGCCAGTTGCAAAAGCTCCTTACAGATTAGCTCCATTAGAAATCCGAGAAATGATGTCTCAGATTCAGGAATTGTTAGATAAGGGGTTTATTCGACCAAGTTCTTCACCGTGGGGTGCTCCTGTTTTGTTTGTGAAAAATAAAGATGGGTCGCTTCGTATGTGTATAGATTATCGTGATTTAAACAAAAGAACAATAAAGAATAAGAATCTGATACCGAGAATAGATGATTTATTCGATCAGTTACAGGGTGCTTCCTACTTTTCAAAGATTGATTTACGTTCAGGATATCATTAGGTATGTGTTGCAGAGAACGATATACCGTAAACAGCATTCAGAACTAGATATGGTCATTATGAATTTTTAGTTATATCATTCGGGTTAACAAACGCGCCGGCAGTGTTTATGGATTTAATGAATAGGGTGTGTCGTCAGTATCTTGACAAGTTTGAGATTGTCTTCATAGATGATATCTTGATATATTTGAAAACCGAGAAAGATCATGCTATGCATCTGAGGTTGGTGTTAGAACTTCTGAAACAGGAACAGTTGTATGCTAAGTTTTCCAAATGTGAATTTAGAGTTAACTGCAGGTTTGGGTTGTGTTTTGATGCAGAGAAATAAAGTCATAGCGTATGCTTCACGACAGTTGAAAAATCATGAACGAAATTACCCTACTCATGATTTAGAGTTAACTGCAGTTGTGTTTGCTTTGAATATTTGGAGACACTATTTGTATGGTACACATTGTGAAATCTATACAGATCATAAGAGTCTTCAGTACATCTTTTCGCAGAACGAATTAAATATGCGTCAACGTCAATTTCAAGAACTGATTAAAGATTATGATTGTGAGATTAAATACCATCCGGGTAAAGCAAATGTGGTCGCAGATGCTCTGAGTCGAAAGAAAACCGTCGAAAGTGTTAGATTTATGAGAATTGAGATAGTTTCAGACTTGATCGATCGATTAAAAACAGTTCAGTTAGCAGCATTGAATGATGAAAATCTAAAGACTGAGCAAATGACCAAAAGAAAATTTGACCTATGCAATGATTCTAGAGGATTAAAGACCTATACAGACCGAATTGGGTGCCTATGCTTGGAGATTTGAGGGATTTAATCCTTACTGAAGTGCATAAATTGAGATTGACAGTGCATCTGGGTAGTACTAAGATGTACAGAGATTTGAAAACGTTGTATTGGTGGCCGAAAATGAAGACAGATGTTGCAGATTTTGTCGAAAAATGTCACATTTGTGCGCAAGTTAAAGCAGAACATCAGAAACCATATGGGTCTCTACGTTAGTTAGAAATTCCTCAATAGAAATGGGATCATATAACGATGAATTTTGTAACCAAGTTACCCCAAACCCAGAAGGGTCACGACATGATCTGGGTGATAGTGGATCGTTTAACAAAGAGTGCTCACTTCTTAGCTACTCGTGAAACTGCTTCGTTGAGTGATTTAGCCGAATTGTACTTGAAAGAGATCGTTAGTCGACATGGTGTACCGATGTCAATAGTTTCCGACAGAGATACTAGGTTTGTCTCAAACTTTTACAACAAAATCTGGGTACGCGTGTGAATCTAAGTACAACTTATCATTCACAGATAGACGGTCAAAGTGAATGTACAATTCAGACACTAGAAGATATGTTGAGAGCGTGTGTCTTAGAATACGGTGGTTCTTGGGATTCGTATCTTCCACTGATAGAGTTTTCTTACAACAATTCGTATCATTCGAGTATCAGAATGCCGCCATATGAAATGTTGTATGGTCGTAAGTGTAGAACTCTGACATGTTGGTTAGAGACAGGTGAGAAACAATTTGCAGGTCCCGAAATTGTTCAGATAACCGCAGAAAATTTCGAAATTACACGTGAGAAATTAAAAGCAGCCAGAGATCGACAAAAGATGTATGCTGATCTGCGCAAATGTCCGATGATATTTAATGTAGGTGATCGTGTATATTTGAAAGTTTTGCCGTGGAAAGGGATGATCAGATTTGGTAAACGTGGTAAGTTAGCACCGAGATTTATTGGACCATTTCCGATCAAAGAAATTTTGAATGATCAAACTGTAGTTTTAGATCTTCCTTCAGAGTTAGTAGGAATTCACAACACGTTCAATGTATGTTATTTAAGGAAGTGTAAAGTAGACGACGAAAGTTTGATTCTTTAGCTGAAGGATTTGAAAATGGATTTAACTAAGAAATTAGTAGAAGAGCCAATTCGTATAGTGGACAAGAAAGTCACAAAGCTAAGAAAGAAACATATTCCTATGGCGTTAGTGGAATGGTGACACAGTTTAGGTTCTAACTTGACGTGGGAAACCGAGGAGTTAATGAGGGTGCGCTATCCGCAGTTGTTTGACCATGACCAGATTCCGAGGACGGAATCTTCTTAAGGGGGTAGATTTGTAACATCCTCAATCGGGCCTAGCTGTGATAAGGATAACGAAGCCGCTCAGTAGTAGATTATCTGAGCTGGTTGCTGGTAATTAGTGAGTGGGACTAACTGGAGAACATAGTATAGAGTAGTATGTTATATTATGATTTCCATGCTTGTTAGATATACTTACTGTTGTGTAAGTTAGTATGTTGCGATGACTGCATGTTAGTTGATGCTTGTTTGCTGGAGCCCAGTGCGTCCCTATTGTGTGGTAGCCTCGATAGGTGATGTGTTCTAGAGGGTGTGTATGAAACGGCTATCAGTTTCATATTTATTTACTACAGGAAATCACCTAAATTAAACTAAAACACAAAAGGCAAGTATACCTATCGTGTAATAATATAGCTAAGGTAAAGCCCGGGAGGTCGATCCGTGGACACTATTATTGGGTGTCTTACTAGGTCAAATTAGTTAATTAAGTAGTTAAACTAGATTTAGTAATATATAGTAATTATAGGTAACTTTGGGGGGATTTACCGTTTAATGACCGGTTTGTCGATTTTGAGACTTATATCACAATTAAAACCTAATGCAAAATATTAAATATAAATATAACTTATTTTAAAGAGTAAAGTAAATGACAACAAATAAAAGTGCAATAATTAAAAATATAAATAAAGCGTAAAAATAAAAGTGCGATAATTTAAAGTACGATAAATAAAATGACGATAAATGAAAGTACAATGAGATATAAAATAAAGGAATTATGCTTATTTAAACTTCCGTAATCATGATGTTTGACGTTTTGATTTTAATTTATTACCATGGGTTAATTGTCCTTTGTCCTGGTTTATTTGATACGTCTATCTGGTTTTTGTCCATAATAGTCCATCGGTCATAAGTATAAAGTGCGAGTGTCCTCGTCAAATTATCCTTATACCCAAAGTCAAATATTCCAACTTATTAAGGATTTAAACTGTGACGCAGTTATCACTTCTGTCAACAATTACACCAGTTATCACTGTATGTAATCCACCCCTGTTTTAATTAGTTTATGAATATTAATTCATCCACTTGATCAGAATGAATAATCAATTACCCAACCCAATTGATTAATTAAATGATTATAACAGATTCCATATGAACGTCACTAAATAGGACAACCATAATCATTATTAATTATTAGGTTAATTAATTTGAAGATAGGTTCGACAGACTCCAATGAGTTGTCACTCAATTAGACAATACCCCCCATCTATTAATAGTCAATAGTCCAATTTCCACAAGTGTCGGTCTTTTGTCCAAACCCCAATTATGGTACAAAATCCAATAACCCCATCTTAATATTTAGTCCAACATCACGATTACTTCGAATCAAATAAGCATAATAATTACTTAGTTACGATACATTAATTTAAAAAGGAAGAACATAGCTTACAGTGGTGATTAATCGCGTAGCGTTACACGGACAGAGTTTCGACTTTAAAACCCGTAAAACATTTCTTACAATAACCCAATTATTATTAATCTTAAATTAAACTTAATATTATAAATATAAATATAAATTACATAAGAAAGAAAGAAAGAGTATGAAGAGGAGAAGGTGTATCTATTGGTGCCTCCATGAATTCCATTTTATAGGCAAAATGAATTACTGTAGCAAGGTGGAAAGTTAGCTGGAAAGGTAGCTAACGATAATTCAATTCACTGAATTGAATTATTGATTGAAATATTTTCACTTATGATCCTTTAACTATGCTCAATTAACAACTTTTTATTATTTATTATTATTCTTATTATGAATTATTTAAATATTATATTATATTCTTGAGCATAGTTAACTTGTACTTTCAGCTCAGTTGCGTCGAGCGTTGAAAGTTGGTTCATGTCTCGGTTCCGGATTTTCGAACGCCTTTTCGTATAATTTAATATCTTGTACTTTGCGTTTTGCGGCTTGTACTTTTGTAATTTTGAGACGTTTCTCATCAATAAATTGAACCACTTGAATTGTACTTTGTACTTTTTAGCTTTTTGGTCATTTGCGTCTTCAAATCGTCGAATCTGTCTTTTGTCTTCACCTTTTATTATTTAAACGATAATTACTTGAAATTAGAACAATTGCAACTAAAAGCTTGTCTTTCTTGAAGGATAATGCTATGAAATATATGTTCGTTTTTAGCATTATCAAATATTCCCACACTTGAGCGTTGCTTGTCCTCAAGCAATATAGTCTTGAAATAAAAATACTAGAATCACTTCTTTATTATTCACACTTTGTACATCAGTGATTTTAATAAGGCGGTATGAACAATGATAGTAACGTTGTGGTTTACAGTCCCACATGACTATGAAAATTTAGATCCTTTAGGAAATTGGATCTTTATGAAAACATTTGATCTTTTTGAAAATTTAATCTAGCTTTTACCCTAGATAAGTTTTCCGGAATAACCCTTCACCGGTGTTTGCAAATTGTTTTTGTGGGTTTGGTGGGTTCCAAATTTGAAAATTTTAGCTCAAAACTTATGGTTTTGTGTCACCACTTGCTAACTTTGTATTGGGAAAGCAACACATCCAGTATACTTGCTCCGTATATTACCTTTCGGTAAACTACCGTCCGGTTGTAAAGGAAAGCGTTGAACAAGCAACTGTTAAGGCAATGTCCCGTGGCATGCTTTTAATTATGGTCTATATCATGTCGGATGCAATTACTATCCTTTGTAGGAGCAATAGTAAAGATCACCCTATAGTTTTTCGGTCTGGCACAAAGTCCTGTCTCTGACCATGCTATGCAACCACCGTTCTTACGGTTGACACCCGATTTGGTTCAGGTGACCTAATGAATTCTGATGAATTCTCAGGATTTTACGTTCAATGGTAATGAACGCATTGAAAATAGGTTTTCAGAAAACAAATCGGTTTTAATTTTATCAAAATATTTTCTCGTTCAAGCTCGAGTTTAGATATCATATAATTATGAGTTTGTAATTCTCAATCTTTAAGGTCAATCTCAAGGATTGAGTAATATCAGGCTTAAAAGCTGATTTTTAATCTTTAAGGAGATTATCCTTTTCTGGGGGTCTGATTCATTAGTCTTATCAATCTAATTTGCACGGCGCCCTCCCCATTTTACGAGATGGATCCTCTCATGGTTAGGATAAGTCTGACCACATGGCGACCCTATTTGATGCTGAGGTCCGTGGATTTCCTGCTGATTTTAGAGATGACTTTTCTAGATTTTTCGTCAACCTACAGCTGGTCTGGACGACAACTTCTTGACCTAAATCAAGAAGTGCGTGTCTTTTTTGGAAGACTATACTTTCTTTTAATGATGGAATTGATTCATCGTGTAGATCCATCTATTCTTTCAAAGGTATTACAATAAATCGTGTAAAACTGATTAGTTTAGTCCAAAGCAAAAGTACCTGCAATAATCTTGTACAAACATATGTGATATGTGTTTTAAATAACTTGGTAAATTCTTCCCACACTTAGCTTTTATTTATTTCTTTGCCTTTTATTCTCCTATATTCCATTTTAAATGAATTCTAACGTTTTGAGTTGTTTCTCCATTTATGTTCTCTCCGAGGTAACAATAATTTCGGCATTAACACCTAATTTTATCGTTTATAAATATGTATAAATATGATTTTGAATTCATTTAGTTGAAATTTTTTCAAATTTTCACAAAATTTGGCAATTAAACTAAATGTAAACCAGAGAGAATTTATAACCCTTCCCCACACTTGAGATCATGCAATGCCCTCATTTGCATAAAATCAGACTATAATTATAAATTCATGAGGGTGATTAGTGTAGAAAAGTGATTAAAAATACCGAGTTTGCAAACATATTATTTTATATCACATTTGATATTTTATGTCTTGTCGTTAAAATTAGTAGCTTTTGCTGAACTTTAATGTCAGTCTTTGAAAATGCGTTGTTTTACCCTGTTTTGTACATAAGATAAACTACAAACATATATATAATAGATATATATATATATATATATATATATATATATATATATATATATATATATATATATATATATATATATATATATATATATATTTTATAAAACCTTTATTTATTAAAACAATTTAAATGAATAATTTTTTAAAATTTTGTTTCCTTTTACTTTAGGTAGTTTCTGTATGTTTACCTAGTCCGTCCCTCGACAAAATTTAAAATTAGTCGCTTTTAAAGCGATTGTTTTAAAAGTAAAGATTTTTTGTTTTTTTAATTTTTTTGGTATACTTTAGATCAATAAAATTAAAAATAATGATAACAAAATTTTCCGCCCCGCCCTCGGGTAATGCAATTTCGGTTCCATGTCCTAGTCTTTAACTTACGACGAATTTTAGAAATCATTTTTTTAAACTTAATGAAATAAAGTAAATTTTGTTTTTAAATTCACACAAAAATTAAATTTAAAAATGCATATTAATTTCATACAAAACCTACAAAAATAAATTCAGAATGGGGGGAGAAAACTTGTTCTTTAGTGTCTGCTAGTGGAAAAGACCAATCGGATTCCATTCTCGAAACAACACGATAACAGAACAACTAACTCTAGACAGTATTTTCTTTTTAGAACATTTGAATCTCCCCACACTTAGGTAGCTGTGGTGTCGAATTTGTGATTAACTTCATTGTCAATTTCTCTTGGACCATAATCAACTTTCATATCTGTGACTTTTGCTTTAAGCCATTGGTCGGATTCCTGTGTAATATCCACAAATTCAACTAGTTTTGCCTTTTCTTTAGGCGATAGATTGGATACTAACCGGTTACATAACTTAAAGTTCCCCTTGGTTCTAGCATCGCGAATCCGTTTAATAAGTTTCTTCATTGAACTATTAATAACGGGGTCGTTTAATTTCGTATCAACAACGGGGTTCTTTGTTATCAGGTCATCATTAGGTGTTGCTTCATTTTCCCCACACTTAGGCGTTTTATTATTGTTAAGCACTACGTTGGAGTTGGTAAAACAATGTGGTTCTTACCAATCGTTTTTGTTGGTTCAACGATTTTGGTTGGTGGAGATTTAGACTTTCGACTCACAAAGGTGATCGATTTTTCATCATCACTAAGTGTCATTCTACCCTCTCTTACATTAATGAACGCCTCGGTAGATGCTAAGAATGGTCGTCCTAAAATTAGAGGAATGTTTGAGTCCTCTTCTATGTCAATGACGATAAATTCGACTAAAAAGGTTAAATTACCCACTTGAACGGGTAGGTTGTCAGCAATTCCAACTGGGTGTTTAATAGTTTGATCAAAGAGTCGAACACTCATTTTCGTTGGACTTAACTTACCTACTCCTAATCTCTTATATAATGAAAGAGGCATAACACTCACACTTGCACCTAAATCTGCTAGTGCATCATACATGACACAATCACTAAGTAGACAAGGAACAATAAATTCACCCGGATCACCCACCCTGGGTGGGGGTTTTGGTGGAACTGTCTTCACCGGGTTTATCTTTACGGTTTTTGTTTCTTGCACTTTCTTATTCTTTTTCTTTTTTCCAAAGGTATCACAAACTTTATTACCTATTAGTTGCTCATACTCCACTCCTTTTCTTGGAAACGGGATGGGTGGTCTGTATGGTGCCACCACTGGCTTTACATACTCGGGAGGTGGAGGTGGTGTTGTAACTTCTTCATTGTTACTCACATCGAAAACCTTCCCATCTTCTGATGATGGTTTTTCAGAATTTGTTGACACCATATTAACATTCTCATTCCGAGGATTTACTTCAATATTACTCGGTAGCTTTCCTTATTCCCTCTCACTCATCAAGCTAGCAAGAGTACCTACGTGTTTTTCTAGATTCAAAATGGAAGCTTGTTGAGTTCTTAATGACTGATCAAACCTCTCATTTGTTTGGGTTTGAGATGTAATAAATTGTGTTTGAGATTCCATTAGCTTTGCCATCATTTCTTCCAGATTTGACTTTTTCTCTTCGGTTTGTTGTGGTGGTTTATATAAGCTAGGTTTTTGTTGATTGAAAGTGTTGTTTTGGATTGGTTGGTTATTCGGACCTTGTTGGTTGTACGAGTTATTGTTAGGTCCATTTGGATTGTAAAGAATATTTTGATTTCGATTAAAGTTCGTCCTTGGCGGTTGATAATTATTTTGATAATTATTTCCCGGCCTTTGGTTCATGTAGGAAACATTCTCACGTTGTTCCATCGTTTGCTCTATGTTACAATCTTTCGTTAAGTGTGGTCCACCGCATTGCTCACAACTGATTCATATTGCATGAATATCTTTATTCATTTTTCTATTCGTCTCTCGAAAGCATCTATTTTTACGGAAACAGAATCAAAGTCATGGCTAGAATCGGCTCTAGCCACTTTAGATGAACGAAAAATATCTTTTTCCTGGTGCCACTCATGCGAGTGGGTGGCTGTGTTATCAATGATTTTGTAAGCTTCAGTTGCGGTTGTCTTCATAATAGAACCACCAGCTGTTATGTAGATGTCTTTTCGTGTAGCAACGTCGACACCTTGGTAGAATATTTGTACTATTTGATATGTATCTAAACCGTGTTGAGGACATCCTCTCAACAACTTTCCAAATCTTGTCCACGCCTCATATAATGTTTCATTTGGCTTTTGCGCGAACGTAACAATTTCTCCTTTAAGTCTCACGGCTTTAGATGCTGGAAAGAATTGTTTAAGAAATTTTTCAACTAACACGTCTCATGTATCAATCGCCCCTTCTGGTAACGATTCTAACCAATCTTTGGCTTCTCCCTTTAAAGTCCAGGGAAATAACATGAGATAGATTTGTTCATCCTTCACTTCTCGGATTTTAAATAGAGTACAGATCCTATTAAAGGTTCGAAGATGTTCGTTTGGATCTTCCTTCGGCGCACCACTAAATTAGCATTGATTAGTTACCATGTGTAGGATTTGTCCCTTGATTTCGTAATCTGGCGCATTAATGTCTGGCTTAATAATGGCGTGACCTTAGCCCGTGCATGTGGCTCTCATTCGATCTTCCATACTTAGAGGTTCCGTTACTTCTATAATTGAATTTGTTGAATACGAATCACTAGAAGATTCTGATTTAACGGTTTCTTCCTCGACAATATCTGGATGAGTAATTTGTGATTCCGGAGGAATGATTAGTGGTTCTGGATCTTGGAATTGTCCTTGAATATCCTCCGGGTTCTCGATAGTGAAATCGGGTTCAAAAAATAGATTATCGGAAATTTGAATTGGAGTACTCGGTCGACTAGATGTCGATTCTAAAGAAAAATCAACGGCGGCAATATTGGCTAGATGTCTTGATCGAGTTAAAGATGGTGAACGTATGAAAGGCGGTAAACGTTTTGCTCGGTGCATTCACTGAATATCCTATTAGTTATAAAAATAAAAATTATATAAGTTATCAAATTAATAGACTTTTCTGATTTTGTCCACGTTTCGAATAGCCAATAGATTGAGCAGGTAGCCAGGACCCTTTAAATCGGAAGCCCACAACTCGCCACTAACAAATCCAACTATTACTACGAACCAGAAAATTTTGGATGTCTATCAATTTAACCACTTAAAACAATTTTTCGTTTTGAAATTTTAGAGAAGAAATAGAAAATTCTATGTCCTAAAAACTAGAGCGTCGAGAAATAAGAAAGAAAAAGAGCGCGTCGAAAATTGTCGAAAAATAAAAGGTTGAAAAATAAGAAAATTGTAGCGCGTCGAAAATTAAAAAGGGATTCTAAACGAAAAACGGGAATTACTTAAAAGGATACTAAAATTTTAACACGGCGTCGCAAAATTTTAAGGCACCTAAATCTTAGTCTAAAGAAAAAGCACTTAAGGGATTTTACGGCAAAGCCTAAAAATCTAAAAGTATAAAAATAACTATGGCAAAACTAAACTTAATACTAAAAGTTGTGACTAGAGTCTAAAAATCTAAAGGTAATAAAACTTAATTTTTTTTTAATTTTATAGACAAAATCTTAAAAATATATTTTTTTAATGAATTTTTTTTTAAATTTTTTTAATAAAAATTTTATATTTATATTTTTAATTTTTTTTAACGATTTTAATATTTTTTTATAATTTTTTTTTCTTTTTTTTACGAAATTAATAATTTTTTATTATTTTTTTAAATTATTATTTTATTTTATTTTTTTACGTTTTAATTTTTTTTTAAAATATTTTTTTAAATATTGTTTTTTAAAATTTTTTTATTTTATTTTTATTTTAAAAAAAAACGAGATTTTTTTATTATTATTTCTTTTAAATTTTATTTTTATTTTATTTTATTTTTTATTTTTTTTTTGATTTTTCGATTTTATTTTTTTTATTGAAATTTTTTTTAACTTAAAAAAAAGTAGAAAAGCAAAAACTATTTAATTGTTTTTTTTAATTCATTTACTATTTATTGAATAGTAAATGAAACGAAATTAATTAATTTACTATTCACATGAAAGCGACATGATAGAAATTATTAATTATAAGTTACATAATATACCCCTGAAATATTTAATAAATACGACTTTTTAAAACTTTACGATTCAAATTTGATTCAAAATTATTATTATATTATTATATTTTATTTCAATATTATTATATTATTATATTTATTAAATTATTATATTTAAATTAATATATCTTTAATCAGTCAAAAACTAAAAAAAAAAAAACTTAAATAACCCGTGAAGACACAAAAAGTGTCCCCGGCAGCGGCGCCAAAAACTTGATGTGTTCTAGAGGGTGTGTATGAAACGGCTATCAGTTTTATATTTATTTACTACAGGAAATCACCTAAATTAAACTAAAACACAAAAGGCAAGTATACCTATCGTGTAATAATATAGCTAAGGTAAAGTCCGAAAGGTCGATCCGTGGACAATATTATTGGGTGTATTACTAGGTCAAATTAGTTAATTAAGTAGTTAAACAAGATTTAGTAATATATAGTAATTATAGGTAACTTTGGGGGAATTTACCGTTTAATGACTGGTTTGTCGATTTTGAGACTTATATCACAGTTAAAACCTAATGCAAAATATTAAATATAAATATAACTTATTTTAAAGAGTAAAGTAAATGACAACAAATAAAAGTGCAATAATTAAAAATATAAATAAAGCGTAAAAATAAAAGTGCGATAATTTAAAGTACGATAAATAAAATGACGATAAATGAAAGTACGATGAGATATAAAATAAAGGAATTATGCTTATTTAAACTTCCGTAATCATGATGTTTGACGTTTTGATTTTAATTTATTACCATGGGTTAATTGTCCTTTGTCCTGGTTTATTTGATACGTCTATCTGGTTTTTGTCCATAATAGTCCATCGGTCATAAATATAAAGTGCGAGTGTCCTCGTCAAATTATCCTTATACCCGAAGTCAAATATTCCAACTGATTAAGGATTTAAACTGTGACACAGTTTTCACTTCTGTCAACAATTACACCAGTTATCACTGTATGTAATCCACCCCTGTTTTAATTAATTTATGAATATTAATTCATCCACTTGATCAGAATGAATAATCAATTACCCAACCCAATTGATTAATTAAATGATTATAACAGATTCCATATGAACGTCACTAAATAGGACAACCATAATTGTTAGGACCCCGAAGTTGTATAGTGTTAATGTGAATTAAGCTTAAATGAAGGTTCCTTAGAAGAGGGCTATATAAGGAACCTATGTAGTCCTAATTAGATAGCCATTGTATTGTAACTGAGTTCTAGAAGCTGTGAAATTTAATTTGTACCGATTCTCTCTCATACCGAGTCTTCTTCCTATATACCGAATCTCACTATATCTTATCTTTTCTCTCAATCTCAACATGATCTGACCTATCATTTCGTATCAAAGCTTCCAGGAAGTGATTCTACATCACTATATCGATCCAGAGATTGTAGATTACAGAATCTGAATACTCTCGGTAGAATGAATCAGATTCGGTACTATTGAATTTGATAATCTGACGTTCAGATTCTTGTGATAAGTTCAGCGAAGGTGTATTAGGTCTATTAGAAAGAGTTTCGATCATCATTACAGCTTTTTAACTTCAATTATGGAGAATCAAGTTGATTTTTAGAGTTTGTGGCTAAAACTCTCGGTATTGCTTAATTCAAGCTTGATTCTGGTGTTTTGTGAAGATTTAAAGATTCAGTTGTGTTCGTGAGGTGTTAAATCACATTTCTATCGGTTCAATTTCTCAAATTCTTCAAGTTTTGAAGATTTGATCAACATTCGGTATCGTAACTGTCATACCGAATCTGCTTCAATACTGGAAATTCATCTTAACTGTTGCAGATTGTGGTGTGTTTGTGATTCTATCACATTCGGTTTGATCATACGCAGCTAATTGGTGTGGTTTGAGAAAGGATTCTGTTATATTTCTAAGTTTTAGACTTAGACTCGGTATTGTCAACTGCTACAGTTGACATTCGGTATCCTGAATCTTCGGTATCATTGATATTCTGTTTGTTACTAACTTGTTTTCTTGTGCAGCAAGGTTACCGAATCTAATTCAAGGGAATTGGTGTAACGACCCGACCAAAACCGTTATTGACGGCGCCGTTAACTTAGGTCCCGTTGCGTGGTCGTAGTCCCTATATGAGACTCGTTTGACCAAAATTATGTCGCATTCATTTGAAAGGCACAAGACTTGCAAGTTTAGTTTACAAAACCATTCGACAGCTAGTCTAAGTTTACAAAAGTCATAAAGTATAAATGAAATAACTTGCGACATAATATAAGTTGAAAAACACAGTTGCTATAAATAGCGTAAGTATGTAAACAAAAGTTTGAATCCAAAAGTGCTATCCCTAGCGTATGTATGTATGTATGCTTGACCCCAAGCAAGAAATCAGAGTGTATGCATGTATGCTTGACCCCAAGCAAGTATGAATGTACGCGGAAGCATGTATCAAATAGCCATGTATGAACCTGAGAAACATATAGAAAACTGTCAACGAAAAACGTTGGTGAAATCATAGGTGTTTGTAATAAACGTTATATTTTGAACCACAAGATTTAGTATTTCCATAAATTGATCATCCAAAAGTTGCATTCCAAAAGTTGGTTCGCGAGCACCCAATTATCAAGACTTAACGTTTCCTTCCATTGTATACCCCATCACTTAGTGCTAGAACAAACACTGATTCTCGAAAATATATTTCATCCGTAGACGGTAGCGAACCGTCAAGGATGAGGGTTGTCAACCCATATGGCCATATAACATAAGTTCTCGCTTACACCCGGCAAGTGTAACTAATGATAATCGAATTGAGGATTTTTGTTCTAAACTCGCTGTAGAATGTTTGTTTTCCTTGTACTTGTGTTCAAAGTATAAAAGTAAGTAGTACAAAATGTAACAAAGTATATGTTTCTCAGCCCACAATTTAAAAGTATAAAAAGTTGTTGAAAAGGTGGGACTATGATCTCACCTCGAGTGCACGAGTATAAAGGTACTTCACAAAGTAAACGTGTGCATGAAAGTTGCTTAGTCTTGACCTAAACAAGTAAATTGTATCAATTAACCGGTTACGACACATGGTTGGGTGAAATGTGTTCAATTAGTCCTATGGCTCGTTACGACTCGAATAGTATAGCATGTGAATCACGTTGTCAAGTTTCATGCAAGAATCAAGTATAAAAGCATGTTAGAACGATTGTAATAAAGTTTGAGTTGACATTTCAAAACCTTACCATTAGAAAGGAAATCTTATTACGTTTCCAACGATATTTGATTCATCGAAAACGGAGTTACGGTCAAAAAGTTATGGCCAAAACAAGTTTGCTGAAGTTCGGATGAAACATGCAATTGTCACGGCGCGACAAATTGCTCCGCGGCGCGACAAATGCCTATGTTGAAGGTCAGAAAGCCTGAAAAACATGTTCTAAAATCACCCTTTGGGCCACGGCGCGACAAATTGCTCCGCGGCGCGACAATGGCCGTGGCCTGGTCCCTGGCCTGTTTCACTTGTTCAAGGCTTGGTAAAATTTCAAACAAACACAAAACTCAAACCGTAAACAATTAGGAAGCGTATCTTATACCGTTGGAAAGCTCTTTTGACAAGGAACACAACTAAACATGTTTCATCAAACAAAAACAACATTTTCCATAACCGATTTCTCGTCAAGTGATCGTTTAAAAGTCCATTTTCAAAGTTTCAAGTTCATCAATTGCATTTCAAGTTTCGGGAATCCAATTTACACATACGATATGCCGTTTCGAAGGTAATTAAGCATACATTACAACTAATCACTAACAATTAACATTCCATGGCATTCAAGCATCAAAAGTTCATGTCAAGAACTATCAAACCCTAGTCAAACATCACAAAATCAATATTCATGTTTTTGAAGTTTTCTTAATCAACCTACGCATCAAAACGAAGCTAGTGATACTAGTAACACAATTAAAACATGCACTTTAACAATCTAACAACATTAACTCATCCAAAATCAAGGATTAAGCAAACCCATTTCAAGTTCATGCTAGTTACTCCAAAAACAACAAATCGAGCAAACCAAACATATATTCATGTTAGACTTGAGCCATAGACACTAACTAACACCATTTCAAATCAAAAACACGAATTTAGAGAAATCTAGAGTTTTAGAAATGTTACCCAAACGAGATGAAGTTGGTATCAAATTGTAGAGGATGAAGAGAGGATTCCAAATATGTAATTTGTTTTGTTGTAAGCCTCCTAAATCGAATTTAGATGATGAATGATTGAATTGGGTGTTGTGTGTGTGTGTTCTTGCTAGAGAGAAAGAGAGATGAGGGAGGTGGATGGAAATGGATGGAGGAGGTGAAGTGGTTGACTAGTTGACCTTGTCACCACTTTGCCCACTTGTCAACTTAAGTCCCTCATGTTTGTAGTCGGGTGCGGGAATTAACCAAACGAATATTTTTAAAACGCTCGAGTAAACGGGTGATGTCAAAATTAAATAGCGGGAATATAATGAACGTTACTCACGGAAACTATTAATTTAAATACGAAAGATTATGTTTTAAAAAAAAAGACGGTGTTAAAATTAAATTTAACGGAAAAACGCGGGATGTTACATTATCCACACCTCAAAAGAAATTTCGTCCCGAAATTTAGTTGGAAGTAGTAGTTGTTGAATCTTACTCGAGATCTTGCGTTGTAAATTCTACGAATAAGTGAAGGTACTCCCTTGGGCATTTCACGTCGTCTTAGAGTTTGGGTTCACGATTCATGGTTTCGACTGGCCCTCCTAGGAATGAAGTTTATCGTCGATAGTGAGTTCATCAAAGAAGATAACAAGTTCTCGTTTCGCAAAACACGTCTTTGAGTTGATACATCGAATGTAGGATAACGGAGACCCAAAATGAGTCGGAAAAGTCTAAACGGCTAGCGACGGGTCCAAAACACCCCAAGAATTTAAAGGATCAAAATATCGCGGATTTAGCTTCCTATGTTTTCCCGAAACGGATTGCACCTTTCCAAGGTGCGACTCTTAACGTGACGCGGTTTCCCACGTGGAATTTGAAATGTTTACGTCTAACATCGGCATAGCTCTTGGTGATTACGAGTCGCGTAGGGTTTTACCTGAATATGAATAAATTTTCTCGGTTGCTCATGAATAACCTCGGCCCCGGTGAATTGATCATCGTTTACTTGGTTCGACAAAAGAGAATGACGTTTCCGGTCACATGTGGTTTCAAAAGGAGTGACGTTAAAACTCGAATGAAAATCATTGTAGTACGAGGATTAAGCTAAAGGAAAATACTTTTCTCAAGTAAATTTGAAGTTAGTAATACAACTCGTATTATGGATTCTAAGGTTTAAATCGTATGTTTGTTCGGTCCGTCGGGTTGCGGATGGTACGCGGTACTCATGTCTAAACGTGATCCCGAGGCTTTTTGTGAGGCACTCCAAAGTCTAGAAATGAAACGAGGATCTCGGTCCAAAACGGAGTACATTCCGTAAGGTATATTTGAACAAATCCGTTAGGACTCGAAAACGTTAGTTAGAACAAGTTTCTCAAGAAATTTGCGTTGCGGAAGATTTATCGGTTTCCAAAAACGTTCGTCGGGACTATTCACCCTTGAGGCGAATACTAGCATAACGTGAAGAGTCTCTCTCTCCATTGAGAATTTAAAATAAAAGATTTCCTGAACCGGAATTACGAGTGTAAGGCGAGAGAAGTTTCCGCCTCGATGCGAGCATAACGAGTAAATTTTAGTTAGTCAATAAGACTGTGCGAGGACGAGATAGTATACACGTGTAACATACGGTTGAAGTCGAAAGGAATCGGTAATTCATTCGGAAGCATAAGTATAGTTCGACAAAAATCGAAGGTGTGTCCCCGGTATGGTTGTTATCAATATTCTCGGAGTTTTCAGATGTCCAACATGAATAGATGAAGTCATGTACATGGCTCATGGTGGTGTTTAGGTTGATCGAGTCTAACCACCATCACGTGTCACTAGAACTTTGGTATGTCTTACCGTAATATAACCACGTTGATCGAGTGTCGTTATATTACGCCAAATCATACCTCCATTCCCACATCACTCCATGGGTTCAAGTTCGTGTCATCGTGAAAATCTAAAATGAACAAAATGTAACGACGTCTCAAACATGATTCGTATTGAATCGAAAGAATTAGTGCAACTCTAAAGATGCGTTCCCCGAGGGAAGTGTATAAGTGATTGTTCACGTCAATGCGGTTCGAATCAGACAATAACGTAGTTAGGTATGAAAAGAGTAACGAGTCATGATAGCGAGTAGTACGCAACCGTAGCGATAAATAGTGATGACGATACTCATCTAGAGTAGTGACAGTGACTTTACAATACTCATGGATAGTAAGATGAGACGGGGTGAATAACAACCAAGGAGTCAGAGTTCCCGAACTAAAGTGGCAGGATACGAGTTCGTATAATGAAGGTTGGGTATCATTAAAAAGTTTGCCTAAGAATGATTCAAGTATAATGCACAAGTAGTCAAGTAAGTGCTATCTATAGCAAATGTATGTCAGAATGCAATTGCTAACTATCCGGTTGTAGTCTAGACTCACTAATGCGTCCTAACGACTCTGTTAGACACACTAATGCACGTCCTAGTTCCCTACAACCAACACTCTGATACCATCTGTGAGAACAGTGGGGACGCTACCCACTCAGTGCCTTCCCAGCTAACCACCTGGTGACCACTGAGCGTACCTCAGACACTGATTTTACGGCCCGCCTCTCGGCAACGTACAGCCAACCCTAATAGGGACCGCGAGGAGTAAGAGCCAATGCTTCGTCACAGGTAACACTGTGAGAACCCCCTCTACGATTAACCCGCTCATAAACGGCATTAAACCAGCTCTGATACCAACTGTGACGACCCGACCAAAACCGTTATTGACGGCGCCGTTAACTTAGGTCCCGTTGCGTGGTCGTAGTCCCTATATGAGACTCGTTTGACCAAAATTATGTCGCATTCATTTGAAAGGCACAAGACTTGCAAGTTTAGTTTACAAAACCATTCGACAGCAAGTCTAAGTTTACAAAAGTCATAAAGTATAAATGAAATAACTTGCGACATAATATAAGTTGAAAAACACAGTTGCTATAAATAGCGTAAGTATGTAAACAAAAGTTTGAATCCAAAAGTGCTATCCCTAGCGTATGTATGTATGTATGCTTGACCCCAAGCAAGAAATCAGAGTGTATGCATGTATGCTTGACCCCAAGCAAGTATGAATGTATGCGGAAGCATGTATCAAATAGCCATGTATGAACCTGAGAAACATATAGAAAACTGTCAACGAAAAACGTTGGTGAAATCATAGGTGTTTGTAATAAACGTTATATTTTGAACCACAAGATTTAGTATTTCCATAAATTGATCATCCAAAAGTTGCATTCCAAAAGTTGGTTCGCGAGCACCCAATTATCAAGACTTAACGTTTCCTTCCATTGTATACCCCATCACTTAGTGCTAGAACAAACACTGATTCTCGAAAATATATTTCATCCGTAGACGGTAGCGAACCGTCAAGGATGAGGGTTGTCAACCCATATGGCCATATAACATAAGTTCTCGCTTACACCCGGCAAGTGTAACTAATGATAATCGAATTGAGGATTTTTGTTCTAAACTCGCTGTAGAATGTTTGTTTTCCTTGTACTTGTGTTCAAAGTATAAAAGTAAGTAGTACAAAATGTAACAAAGTATATGTTTCTCAGCCCACAATTTAAAAGTATAAAAAGTTGTTGAAAAGGTGGGACTATGATCTCACCTCGAGTGCACGAGTATAAAGGTACTTCACAAAGTAAACGTGTGCATGAAAGTTGCTTAGTCTTGACCTAAACAAGTAAATTGTATCAATTAACCGGTTACGACACATGGTTGGGTGAAATGTGTTCAATTAGTCCTATGGCTCGTTACGACTCGAATAGTATAGCATGTGAATCACGTTGTCAAGTTTCATGCAAGAATCAAGTATAAAAGCATGTTAGAACGATTGTAATAAAGTTTGAGTTGACATTTCAAAACCTTACCATTAGAAAGGAAATCTTATTACGTTTCCAACGATATTTGATTCATCGAAAACGGAGTTACGGTCAAAAAGTTATGGCCAAAACAAGTTTGCTGAAGTTCGGATGAAACAGGCAATTGTCACGGCGCGACAAATTGCTCCGCGGCGCGACAAATGCCTATGTTGAAGGTCAGAAAGCCTGAAAAACATGTTCTAAAATCACCCTTTGGGCCACGGCGCGACAAATTGCTCCGCGGCGCGACAATGGCCGTGGCCTGGTCCCTGGCCTGTTTCACTTGTTCAAGGCTTGGTAAAATTTCAAACAAACACAAAACTCAAACCGTAAACAATTAGGAAGCGTATCTTATACCGTTGGAAAGCTCTTTTGACAAGGAACACAACTAAACATGTTTCATCAAACAAAAACAACATTTTCCATAACCGATTTCTCGTCAAGTGATCGTTTAAAAGTCCATTTTCAAAGTTTCAAGTTCATCAATTGCATTTCAAGTTTCGGGAATCCAATTTACACATACGATATGCCGTTTCGAAGGTAATTAAGCATACATTACAACTAATCACTAACAATTAACATTCCATGGCATTCAAGCATCAAAAGTTCATGTCAAGAACTATCAAACCCTAGTCAAACATCACAAAATCAATATTCATGTTTTTGAAGTTTTCTTAATCAACCTACGCATCAAAACGAAGCTAGTGATACTAGTAACACAATTAAAACATGCACTTTAACAATCTAACAACATTAACTCATCCAAAATCAAGGATTAAGCAAACCCATTTCAAGTTCATGCTAGTTACTCCAAAAACAACAAATCGAGCAAACCAAACATATATTCATGTTAGACTTGAGCCATAGACACTAACTAACACCATTTCAAATCAAAAACACGAATTTAGAGAAATCTAGAGTTTTAGAAATGTTACCCAAACGAGATGAAGTTGGTATCAAATTGTAGAGGATGAAGAGAGGATTCCAAATATGTAATTTGTTTTGTTGTAAGCCTCCTAAATCGAATTTAGATGATGAATGATTGAATTGGGTGTTGTGTGTGTGTGTTCTTGCTAGAGAGAAAGAGAGATGAGGGAGGTGGATGGAAATGGATGGAGGAGGTGAAGTGGTTGACTAGTTGACCTAGTCACCACTTTGCCCACTTGTCAACTTAAGTCCCTCATGTTTGTAGTCGGGTGCGGGAATTAACCAAACGAATATTTTTAAAACGCTCGAGTAAACGGGTGATGTCAAAATTAAATAGCGGGAATATAATGAACGTTACTCACGGAAACTATTAATTTAAATACGAAAGATTATGTTTTAAAAAAAAAAGACGGTGTTAAAATTAAATTTAACGGAAAAACGCGGGATGTTACAATTGGATTGAGTTTACACATAATATTTTACAGAATTTGACTACCGAGTCATTTACCGAATCAGAATCTCGGTTTCACCTAATTCTTTGGTTTTAAGTATTCTGAGGCTTCAAGTTGTGTGGGTACCGAATCCATACCGAATTTTGGTGTGTTACTTGTGATTCTTATCAGTTTCTGATACAGAATCTGGTATACCGAATTGTTACCGAATCTGCTACAGTACCGAACCACTTACCGAATCTGCTACTGTACCGAATCTTTACCGAATCTGACATTCTTGTTAGTGTAAGTCAATTCTGCGATGGAGATCTTAAAGTTCTGTTTGAACGTCGACAATGCTCGGTGCAATCCACCGAAGGAAATGATCTTCTTGTTGGTAAACGTTGTGCTTCACTATACACTATTGACCTCAATGATGCACCTTCACATACAACCATGTATTTGGCCACTCGTTCTACCAAAGAAAATTCATGGTTATGGCATCATCGGATGTCACACCTGAATTACAAGGGTATCAATCGACTAGTCTCCAAAGACTTAGTTGATGGTATTCCTACCTTTCACTATGATAAGCATCATGTGTGTCCATCATGTGCGATGGGTAAGCTGAAACGGACTAATCATCCGCTTAAGCAAAACCCCAGTACTTCATCGTCTTTGCAACTATTGCATATGGACTTATGTGGACCCATGCGTATTTCTAGCCTCGGTGGCAAGAAACATGTGCTTGTCATTGTCGATGACTATACTCGTTTTACATGGATTTTTCTTTTGCGAACTAAGTCAGAAACCCCCGCCATTATCATTGAGTTCATTAAAAAGACTCAACGCTCTTTTAACAAACATGTTAAGAGCATTCGAACTGATAATGGGACGGAATTTAAAAATGACCTGCTTGATAGTTATTTGAAAGACCAAGGCATTGAACATCAGTTCTCTGCTGCTCGGACCCCCCAACAGAATGGAGTAGTCGAACGACGTAATCGTACATTGTGCGAAGCAGCTCGAACGATGCTTGCTTACTCCAAACTACCTCTAAAAATGTGGGGGGAGGCCATTTCAACTGCATGCTACACCCAAAATCGTTGCATTGTTAATATACGTTTTGATAAAACTCCATATGAGTTATTATATGGTAGACGCCCGAATGTCAAATATTTCTGTGTCTTTGGTTGTATATGCTATGTGCTTAACGATTTTGACAGCCTCGGAAAGTTTGATCCAAATGGCGATCAAGCCATATTTCTTGGCTATTCTTCGAACAAAGTTGCTTATCGGGTTTATCACAAACGGACAAAATCGATTAAAGAGAGTATCAATGTCAAGTTCGATGAATTTTCGGGAATGGCTTTTGAACAACTCAGTTCAAAACCCGATCCTAACCTGGTTACTTCTTCTTCCGCGCAAAACTCAATTTTATCGATGAAGGGTGTTCCTACGGTTACATTAGAGGAACTGGATATCTTGTTTGATAGTCTTTATGCTCCTCAACGGATTTCAAATGTTCAAGCTGTATCGGTTACACCATCACAGTCAACTACTGTGGAGACTCAACAAAGTCTTTTTGATGAAGATACAACACCAACTGATTCACCTGTTGTTTCTTCATCCTCCCTACCACCTCCTGTTACTGATAATCTTAAACCAATTCAAGATTCATCAGTTGATACAACTCCAGCTTTTTCTACAGATACTCAATTGAATCCATTAGATAACGTTACATAAGATCAAGCGGATCAAGGCTCAACGTCAACAACGGTTGATGTTTCAATGGATACCACTGATGTACAACCTCTTCCACACAACCGATGGACTAAAAGTCATCCAATAG
The DNA here is from genome assembly GCF_046630445.1 of Rutidosis leptorrhynchoides. Classification (NCBI taxonomy): domain Eukaryota; kingdom Viridiplantae; phylum Streptophyta; class Magnoliopsida; order Asterales; family Asteraceae; genus Rutidosis; species Rutidosis leptorrhynchoides. Next base: position 122,164,388 of record NC_092338.1, on the reverse strand, counting down.
ATCTTATTATTGGTGATGCATCTGCTCCACTCTCAACTCGAAGGGCTACTTGGAATATGTGTTTATATACTGCCTTTCTTAGTAAGATTAAACCAACAACGGTTGCTCAAGCATTACTAGATCCGAACTGGGTGGTTGCAATGCAAGAAGAGATCAATCAATTTGAACGGTTGAAAGTATGGCGATTGGTTCCAAGACCAACTGGTCAACGACCAATAGGGGTTAAGTGGATTTTTAAGAACAAGAAGGATTCTGATGGAATTGTGGTTCGGAATAAGGCACGTCTTGTGGCCAAGGGATATCGACAACAAGAGGGTATTGATTATGACGAAATGTTTGCTCCGGTTGCTAGGATTGAGGCTATTCATCTTTTCCTTGAATTTGCTTCTCATATGAAGTTCACGGTGTTTCAAATGGACGTCAAAACTGCTTTTCTGAATGGTCATCTTCAAGAGGAAGTCTATGTGGATCAACCAGAAGGCTTTGTCGATCCCATTCATCCAAATCACGTATAGTACTTGGAGAAAGCTTTGTATGGTCTGAAGCAAGCATCGCGTGCATGGTACGAGACCTTAACAAAGTATTTGCTGGACAACGGCTTCTCTCGTGGAACGATTGATACAACGCTATTCATCCGTAAAAACCACGGTCATATTCTCTTGGTTCAAATTTACGTTGATGACATTATTTTTGGTTCCACGTCCCCGGCCTTATGCAAAGAATTTGGTGATCTTATGGCCAACAAATTCGAAATGAGCATGCTTGACCAGTTAAATTTCTTTTTGGGGTTACAAGTAAAACAATTACCAAACGGAATTTTTCTCAGTCAAACAAAGTATATCAATGATATGCTAAAACGTTTTAAAATGACTGCTTTAAAACCAATGACAACCCCAATGAGGACTTTACTGGATGCTGATGCTAATGGGGAACCCTTTGATGTTACACTTTATCGAAGCATGGTTGGTTCGTTAATGTATCTGACTGCAAGTCGACCCGACATTACACTTGATGTAACTGTCTGTGCCCGCTTTCAGTCAAACCCTAAGAAATCTCATTCCAAAGCGGTTGATAGGATTTTTCAGTACCTTAAAGGTACAACTAACCTTGGGATCTGGTATCCTCATGGATCCGATTTCAATCTCACTGCTTACACTGATGCGGATCATGGCAATTGCCATGTTGATAGAAAAAGCACATCTGGATCAATTCAGATGTTGGGGAATAGGCTAGTTGGTTGGTCATCCAAAAAGCAGAACTGTGTGTCTTTATCAACTGCTGAGTTTGAGTACATTGCTGCAGCTCATTGTTGTTCACAAGTTTTGTGGATGCAAATTCAACTTTCAGACTATGGCTTTAAGTTTTCAAAGACCCCAATTTACTATGATTCACAAAGTGCTATTGCAATAACAAGCAACCCGGTCCAACATTCTAAGACTAAACACATAGATATTCGCTATCATTTCATTAAGGACCATGTAAAGAAAGGGGATGTAGAATTATACTTTGTGCCTACCAAAGTGCAATTAGCTGACATGTTCACTAAGCCTTTAGATGAACTTAGGCTAAAGTTCTTGATCAAAGAGATTGGCATGGTAGAGTATAGTGCTTGATATTCCTTAGATCTGTTGGAACTTATTCTTGGGATCTTGTGTTTAGGGGGAGTAGATACTTTCTAGGGAGAGCAACTAATTTCATATGCTTTGGATATTATCTTTTAAGGGGGAGTCTTTAGATTTATGATAACTTCCTGGATATAATTGTTCAATGGTTACGTTAGGGGGAGGTAATTCATTGATATCATATTTCAAGGGGGAGTTAATTCATTTTTTAGGGTAATTTATCAAAATGTTGATTTACATTCTTGTATATCACATTTTGAGGGGGAGAAAAAGGGAGAAAATGAGAAAATTACTCAAAAATATTATTTTTCAAAAGTGAATTCATAAATTCTTTATTTTTTATCTGAAATAATTCACTAAGGCTTGTATACATCTCAGTATGCAACCCATTTTAATAATTGGTATCACTGAAGATTTGTACTTTGTTCACAAAATTCAAAGTTCTTTTAAGTACAAATCTTATTTTGGAAAATTCATACAAAATTGGAAAAGATAAAATCCAAAAATATTTGATTTTTACTGAATAAAATGCTATTTTTAGCATTATACCGAATCTGACATCCAACAGTACAGATTCGGTAAGTTCAAAGGTTTTAAAAAATTGTCTCAGAATTGTTTTTCATGAAAAGATTGAAATGCATTTTAAGAAGAAAAGTCAATTTGTCAAGATTTTGTAGTTAAATTGATAAAGTTTTGAAAAGTGGACTGAATTCGGTAAAATAGGCCCATTCGGTAAAGCCCATTCGGTATTTTATCTTCGGTATCTATAAAAGGAGGGTCAAAGTCAAACAACTCTTTTATTGTGCTTAATTACCTACCGAGTCTTACTGATCATACCAAATCTGCCTAATCTACCGAATCCGTTCTTCTGTTTCTTCAAATCTTTGGTATAATTTCATTTTAATCATTGCTTTAGATACATACGTATAGATCTGAGATAATTAAATGTTTTTTAACCAGAAAAGATCAAAATAACTAGATTGTGACTCTTAATTTTGAAATTCTGTTGTTTATACCGAGTCTGAGTCGTATTCTTTTAATCTTTGATTAAACTCAATTGATTTGGTTAATTAACATGAATTCTTGTCTACTCTGAGTTATATTGATTAATCTATCATTTGACCGAGCTTGATTACGTGTTTAATTGATTGTTTGATGGATTCTGTATCTACCGAATATGTTCTATCTACAGTACCGAGTCTGTTCATATGATTAACATGTTCTACTTCTAATTGAGTGGTTAATTGATTATGGTTGTGATTTTACATGATAGAATATGCATGTTTGAGTGTCTTTATGTTAATTTTGGAGATACCGAATATGTTCTTCTCTTGATACCGAATATGACTTTTGGTACCTTGAAAATTTCTGATTTTTATCTTCAAACACTTAACATGTTTATTCTATATCTTTCTGATCTGAAAACTCAAGCTTATTTGGTTACAAAATCTCAAGTTTTCATGACTACCGAATCTGCTTGAAATGTGTTTAAAAAATTGACCAAGTGTTGTTCTGATTCTTTGTATTATATAATTGATTTTGCATGATGAATTTGTATTGTGATGAATATCATATGAATGTCATGATTGTCAATTACTTGTTCATATTTGAGAATAAAGGATTTTTATATCTTAGAAAAACCATAAAAATCATAAAATATAAAAGATAAAACATATTCAAAGGATTTCAAAGGCAAATAAGAATAGAGATATATGCTTTATGTTAAATATCTTGTGGTCTTCTATTTCTTATTTATACAGCTAAATGTCGAACAATCACTTCATCAACTCTGAAACCAACATTCCCTGTAACTACTGGACTGCAATTCTAGAGAGGCACACTCTGTGGCCTGCTCTAAACTCTACAGTCAGTGTACCTATAACAGATCTGGAGTTACTTAACAGAACAATTAGGTTTGTGGAAGCTACACAACCTACTGCTGAAAATCCAGAGGGAACACAAGCTCATTTTGAATTTCAATTGAGAGGAGTTCAAGGGAGGAGGAGTATTACTAAAGCTGATTTCAGGAGGATATTGATGTCGAACGAGGTGTATATAAAATAGTTATTATTTTACTAGGAAAACACTATTAAATACGATACAATTTTACACAAGATATTTATTTATTTATAGAATGGATATACTTAAACCTTGCTACAACACTTATAGGCAGTGTACCTAATCGTACAGTAGTGTAGTTTTTAGTAAGTCCGGTTCGTTCCACAGGGAAATCTTTGAACAAAGCTCAACGCTATATTAGTTTACTTTTGTAAAAATACAAATATATATATATAAGTAATATTATTATTATAAAGGGGGGTTTTTACCGTTTAATGACCGGTTTGTCGATTTTAAAACTTTAGTCGCAGTTAAAACCTAATGTAAAATATAAAATAAATACAAGACTTAAATTAAAGCGTAAAGTAAATAATGATAATGAAATTGCGAATAATAAAAGTGCGATAAAATAAAATAAATAAAAGTGCGATAATTAGAAGTGCAATTAAATATAAAATAAAGGAAATTAAATATGAAATAAAAGAATTATGCTTATTTAAACTTCCGTAATCATGATGTTTGACGTGTTGATTTTAGTTTTATGCCCATGGGTTAATTGTCCTTTGTCCTGGATTATTTAATATGTCCGTCTGGTTTTTGTCCATAACAGTCCATCAGTCATAAATATAAATTGCAAGTGTCCTTGTCAAATTATTATTATACCCGAAGATAAATATTCCAACTAATTGGGGATTCGAATTGTAACAAGGTTTTAATACTTTGTTTAATGAATACACCAGGTTATCGACTGTGTGTAAACCAAGGTTTTACTACTTTGTTAACAATTACACCAATTACCCTTGAATGTAATTTCACCCCTGTTTTAATTATTCTAGTGACTATTAATCCATTCCCGTGTCCGGTCGAGTGTATATGGTAATTTATAGGGACGCCCAATTGTAAATCTTTATATTAACATTAACAAACTTTCATTTAGTTAAACAAATATAAAGCCCATTAATAGCCCATAGTCTAATTTCCACAAGTGTCGTTCTTTTGTCCAAACCCCAATTATGGTACAAAGCCCAATTACCCAATTTTAGTAATTAGCCCAACATCATGATTACTTCGTTTTAAATAAGCATAATAATAACTTAGCTACGAGACATTAATATAAAAAGGTTGAACATAACTTACAATGATTAAAAATAGCGTAGCGTTACACGGACAGAATTTCGACTTACACCCTTACAACATTCGCTAACATACCCTTATTATTAGAATTATAATTAAAATTAAAATATAAATTATAAATATAAATATATTTACGTATGAAGAGGAAGAAAAAAAAGATGATTAAAACTCGGCAGAAAACTGGCTTTATATAGGACCTGACCAACATTTGCACTCCATGCGACTCGCATGGATTTGTGCCTCTGGCCATGCGAGTCGCATGGCCACCCTGGATCCAGCCAAATTGCTTTGTTTTCTTCTTGCCGACGTAATATAATAATAATAATATATATAATATATAATTATATATAATTATATATATATTATATTATATTCTTGTGCATAGTAGACTAGATATTTTTGGTCCGTTGCGTCGGGCGTTTCTTCTTGGCTCAGGTCCCGGTTCCGGATTTTCGGACGTCTTCGCGTATTATTTTATATCGTGTACTTTGCGTCTCGTAACTTGTACTCTTGTCATTTTGAGACGTTCCTCATCAATATTTTGAACCTTTTTAGTTGTATCTTGTACTTTTTAGCTCTTTGGACCTTTTTGTCTTCAATTTGTCGAATCTGCCTTTTGTCTTCTCTTTTTAAAATTTAAACGGATATCGCTTGTAAAACGAACAATACCAACTAAAATCTTGTCTTTCTTAAGGAATAATGCTATGAAATATATGTTCGTTTTTAGCATTATCAAATATTCCCACACTTGAGCGTTGCTTGTCCTCAAACAATATTGTCTTGAAATACTAGAATCACTTCTTTATTCTTCATACTTTGTACATCAGTGATTTCTATACGGCGGTATAAACAATGGTAATAACGATATGGTTTACAGTCCCACATGACTATAAAAATTTAGATCCATTAAGGAAATTGGATCTTTATGAAAACATTTGATCTTTTGAAATCTAGTTTTTACCCTAGATAAGTTTTCCGGAATAACCCTTTACCGGTGTTTGCAAAATATTTTTGTGGGTTTGGTGGGTTTCAGATTTGAAAATTTTAGCTCAAAACTTGCGGTTTTGTGTCACCCACTTGCTAACCTTGTATTTGGAAAGCAACACGTCCAGTTTACTTGTCCCGTATATTACCTTTCGGTAAACTACCGTCCGGTTGTAAAGGAAAGCGTTGAACAAGCAACTGTTAAGGCAATGTCCCGTGACATGCTTTTGATTATGGTCTATAACGTGTCGGACGCAATTACTATCCTTGATAGGAGCAATAGTAAAAGCTCACCCTTATAATTTTTCAGTCTGGCACAAGGTCCTGTCTTTGACCATGCTATGCAACCACCGTTCTTACGGTTGACACCCGATTTAGTTCAGGTGACCTAATGAATTCCAGGTGAATTCCTAGGATTTTACGTTCAATGGTAATGAACGCATTGAAAATAGGGTTTTCAGAAAACAAATCGGTTTGTATTTTTGATCAAAATATTTTCTCGTTCAAGCTCGAGTTTAGATATTATTGAATTCCATGAGTTTGTAATTCTCAATCTTTAAGGTCAATCTCTAGGATTGAGTAATATCAGTCTTAAAAGCTGATTTTTAATCTTTAAGGAGATTATCCTTTCTGGGAATCTGATTCATTAGTCTTATCCAGCTAATTTGCATGGTGCCTCCCCATTGTACGAGATAAATCCTTCTCATGGTTAGGATAAATCTGACCACTTGGCGACCCTGTTTAATGCTGAGGTCCGTGGATTTCCTGCTGATTTTAGTGATGACTTTTCTAGATTTTTCGTCAACCTACAGCTGGTCTGGACGACAACTTCATGACCTAAATCAAGAAGCGCGTGTCTTTTTCGGAAGACTTTACTTCCTTTTAATGATGGAATTGATTCATCGTGTAGATCCATCTCTTCTTTTCTTTCATTGGGTAAAACAGTTTAGTTTAGTCCAAAGCAAAAGTATTTTCAGTTATTTGTTACAGATATATGTTTAAAATAATTCGGTAAATTTTCCCACACTTGGCTTTTATTTTCCTTTTTATCGTCCTCTATTCCATTTTAAATGAATTTTAACATTTTAGTTTGTTTCTCAATTTATGTCCTTTCCGAGGTAACAATAATTTCGGTGTTAAAACCTAGTTTTATCGTTCATAAATATGTATAAACATGATTTGAATTCATTTAATTGAAAAATTTTTACTAGAATTGGGTAGTCAGTATATAAGACTAGGGCTGTTCTTTTTTATCAGAGAGCACTAGATTCTAATACAACTACTGCTTTACTAGTATTTTTAATGGTAACCAAGTGTTTAATATAAAAATTTTAAAATCCGAAAGAATTTAACCCCTTCCCACACTTAAGATCTTGCAATGCCCTCATTTGCAAGAAATCAGTAACAATTTAAATTATTGAGGGTGATTTGTGTGAAAATGATTAAATTTTTACCAAAGTTTCCAAATATATTGGCGTTTGTTTGCTGAATGATAAATGGTGCACGTCATTTGTTCATTTCGTCTTGTTGCTATTTCACATATATTTTTCATCTTGTCGTCAAAATTTGTTGCTTTTGCTGAACTTAATGCCAGTCTTTCAAAACGCGTTGTTTTACCCTGTTTTGTGCATAAAAGAGAATACATACAATACAAATATAATCATACATGCAATTTGAAATGGAACTTTGGCATCCCACTTTCAAACTATAAGAAAAATATTAGTACACAATAATAATAAGAATATCAAACATTACATAAAAGTAATAAAATGTTAAGTGTTTAAAATAAAAATAAAAATTACCAACTTATCTCTACTGATCAGGAGGTGGGTTAGGAGGAAAATTAGGATATGGATCCCAATTCATGTTCGCGTCCGGGTTCCATGGCTGATTATAGGTGAACTGGTATGCTGCGTCATAATCATATGAATCATAGGGTGGTCTCATTTCTGGCTGATGTGCGGGATAGTATGCGGGTCGGGTCGGATAATACATCTCGCCAGGCTGCAACTGGCTTATAATTTGGCGCTGATGATAATCCCATCGGCCATGCTCTCGTTGCCGGGAATGCTCGTAGTCATTCCGACGTTGCCATGCCTCGTACTGCATATGCCTATCATAGTTCGTCATGTATTCATCCTCCATACGAACGCCTAAATCAAGAGCAGTCTCCCGAACAACTCCTATAATGTTGTTCGCATCCTCCATCTCGTCATCCGAACCTCTTTCTACCTGTCGCTGAGGTCCCTCGTATCGATATACCCGACCACGTCTCATCAATAATACCCTTGCACCGTGATAAAGGTTTGAACTTATAGTTTCACCTCCGTCCTCTATTTCGTTCATTGGACCCCCTTGGTGCTTATCTACACCTAAATACTCTCCAATGAGAGTAATGAAAATACCACCACCTATAATACTCCCCGATTTCATCCCCGAAACTACATTAGCGAGATAATAACCAACACAATAGGGAATGTTAACGAAACTCCTCGGGTCTCTAATACACTTGAGGTAGAACAAATCGTTTACGGTCAATTTCTCCTTATTTCTTCCCCTTTGTGTAATTGTGTTTGCTAAGAATCTATGAATCACCCGGAGTTCAGCTCTGTCTATATCTAAGTATGTATGATTTCCACTGGCGTGAAATTCATTAAAGTGGGACATACGCCTCCAGATGGCGTTAATATCAAATTCTCTATCTACCCTTTCTCCTTGGGCAATCAGGCTATTACAGTCGGGGCTCAAAACTTCAGCAGGGGTGTAAATCTGTAAGGCCCTGGCTAAATCTATCATGGACATTCTGTACATGCGTCCACCTAACAGAAATCTAATAAAGCTTCTATCATCTATCCTCCTAACATCACTGTTTAACTTAATAGTACTAAGTAATTCTATACACCATTCCCTATATATGGTTCTACGAATGGAAAATAGGCGCATCCAATCGTTAAACTGAGAATTACCATACCTTTGCACCAATAATTCCCGAATCGGTTCGGCAAGGTTAACTGTTTCCAAAGGTACCCAGTCAATTGCCCTTGGCATTTCAACAACATTAAAGTAGAGAATGTGCATGTTCTTTTGATAATCTGGATACTCTATCCAACATCGATCAAATCTCAGATTTGGGTGTAACTGATCTTCATTAATGTCTAAGCTCAGAATCCTTTGATGTGGAGCGAATTGACGAAACTGATTCATGAATAATTGATCTTGATCGTGATATGGAATATGTTGCTCCTCCTGTTCTTCTTCTTCTTGTTGCATATGTTGTTCTTGTTCATGAAACATTTCCGGTTCGGGCTCTGGTTGCCTGGACGATGATGCTCCTGAACCTCCAGTATCGGCTCTCTGTAAAACACATTAAACACAAAAATTGTGCATCCAAATATGCATTAGTGTTAGCAAAATAATAACTTGAAACAATTATGATGACATGTTCAATTCATAACACATTTTATACACATTTTCTTAACAATAACAATTCTACATTTTTACATACGAAAATGTATACAATGTTTTATCACATTTAAACTCTTACACATGTCAACAATAATCATTATAGCAATTAAACACTTGTTACATGGCATTCAAATCAAACTAGTGCTCATTTTCATATTTTTGTCAAGTCTACACTTTGTCAAATAAGCATATACGAAAAATGTACATCAAGTTCATAAGCATTTATCTCAAATAACATGCCAAAATAATCACTACTAGCAATGAAACAAGTTTCAAATGGCCTTTATATCAAATTATCCAAGTTCATGAATTTTTAGACTTAAAAAGTCCACTTTAATTCTCAAAAACATGTTTAGGCTCAAAGTTTGGATCAATTAACTACCTAAACATGTTACACTACTTAATTTAGCAACAATTCATGACAAAAATCGGCCATAACCTGTTTATATCAAAAAGCCCCAAATTGCTCAAGAACACAAACCCTAGATTCTTAAAAATTTGAAGTTTTTAGCTTCAATTCATGTTAAACAGCTTCTATCTAGGATATACATGCATAATATAACAACAATTTAGCTCTAATTACACCTAAATTTAACAAAATCAAAATATAAAATTTCTAGCTCAAGAACATAAAAATTCGAATTTAAAGAGATTAGGGGTGAAATCTTTACCTTTCTCCTGAAGGGGTTGAGACTACTGAATCTAGGCATGATTGTTGTGAAGTTTTGCAAGAAATTTGGTGAAAAATGGCGGATTTTTGAGAGGATTTGGGAGAGTTTTCGTGTATATGTGTGTGTATTGTGAAAGAAAAACAGATCGGACTGAGCTTTTGAACCTGACCAGTTTTCTGTGGCCATGCGACTCGCATGGATTATGCCTTTCCCCCATGCGAGTCGCATGGGGGTAAATTCCAGGTTTTGTTTGTTTTTTTTTTTTTTTTTTTTTTTTTTTTTTTTTTTTTAATAAAACCTTATACTTTTAAAACATAGAATTAAATAAAATTTTAAAAATTTTGTTTCTTTTTAGGACGAGGTCGTTTCGGGACGATGCCCTAGTCCGTCCCTCGACAAAATTTTAAAATTTTGTCATTTTCAAGCGATTGTTTTAAAAGCTTAGATTTTTGGATTTTTTCAATGTTTTTGGCATACTTTAAATCAATAAGATTAAAAATAATGATAATAAAAGTTCGCGTCCCTCCCTCGGGTAAAGCAATTTCGGTTCAAAGACCTAGTCTTCAACTTACGACGAATTTTAAAAATCATATTTTTAACTTAATGAGATAAAGTAAATTTTTGTTTTTAAATTCACACAACTTAAATATAAAATTCAAAATTAAAAATTATAAATTAAAAATTCACACCAACTTAAAATTTGAAATGCATAAAATTAAAATTTCATATTTTAAAAATTAAAAATTCACACCAAACTTAATTTAAAAATTCATAAATTCATACCAAACTTATATTAATTTTTCAAATATTTACAATTTAAATATATTGTTTTTACAAAGTTTACAATATTAATTTAAGATTTAAATATTAAGATTAAAAACATGGTAAAAATAAAATTAAAAATCTTTTTGGCTTTTTATCCCACTTTAATCAATCAAATATTATCAAAAATATGCGCCCCTCTTTTCGGTAAAGTAATTTCGGTTCCAAGACCTAATTTAACTCATGACGAATTTTTGAAATATTTTTGGGTTGATTGATTAAAGATATTTATACCTTAAGAATAAACGTTAAATTTCGCAGTGATGTAATAAATTTTTGAACGATATCAATAATTTCGGTCGCCAAACCTAATTTTATTTAATACCAATTTAATACTTTTTAGCGAACAAATTAGCGTTTATTATCAAAAGGTTAAAAAAAATAAAAATAAAAATAAAAACTGTACAGACATACCTGTGAAATAGATTTCTTAGTTATATGATCTATTATATTCATAAGATAGTCGGTTTAATTGGCTTTCCATGGCTGCATAAGCGTAACCTCGAGCATTCATTGTCTTTTCTTCTAAACATATGAACGGTCCGTCTCTGCATAAAGTAACAAATTCGGTATTTGAATAGGTTTGATTATTTGAACATTTACCTCCATGTGACCATTTTCCGCATTTGTGACATCGTTCTAGGTGTCGTGCTCTTCTTTTCGCTGCGGATTTTGATTTTCCTTTACCAAATTGTAACTTATTATCTTCGCATCTGGATCCTTTTCTAACTCCGTCCATTCTTTCTCTGATTACTGATACTAATTCACTCGGTAGTATGTCATTATTACGTTTAGTGATCAAATCGTGTAGCATTAGACCATGGTTTAGTTCACAGGCAGTCTTCATTTCGTAAAAACCTAAAAAAAATAAAAATTCAGAATGGGGGGAGAAGACTAGTTCTTTAGGGTCTGCTAGGGAAAGACCATACGTGTTCCATTTTCGAGAACTACACGAAAACAGACAATCTAACTCTAACAGAAATACATATTATCCTTTAAAGACTTGATTCTCCCCACACTTAGTTAGCTGTGGTGTCGAAATTGTGATTAACTTCGTTGTCGACTTCCATCGGACCATGTATGTAATGTTTAACTCTGTGACCATTAACTTTAAATTCAATCCCATTTGAATTTATCAATTCTATCGTTCCGTATGGGAAAACTCTTTTGACTATGAATGGTCCAGACCATCTTGATTTCAATTTTCCAGGAAATAGCTTGAATCGTAAATTGAAAAGAAGAACTCTGTCTCCTTCTTTAAATTCTTTTGAACTTCTGATTCTTTTATCATGCCATTTCTTCGTTCTTTCTTTATAGATTAACGAATTTTCGTATGCTTCATGTCTTAATTCTTCTAATTCGTTTAGTTGACTTAATCGTAGACGTCCGGCTTCATGTAAATCAAGATTACATGTCTTCAAAGCCCAAAATGCTTTGTGTTCAATTTCTACTGGAAGATGACATGCTTTTCCATAAACAAGTCTAAAAGGTGTGGTTCCAATTGGAGTTTTGTAGGCTGTTCTAAAAGCCCAGAGTGCATCCTCCAATTTAATGGACCATTCCTTTGGATTTGATCCTACGGTTTTCTCTAGAATACGTTTTAAAGCTCGGTTGGTATTTTCAACTTGTCCACTTGTTTGTGGATGATATGCGGTGGAGATTTTATGAGTTACTCCATATCTTTTAAGAACTTTCTCAAGTTGATTATTACAGAAATGAGTACCCCGATCACTTATTAAAGCTTTCGGTGTTCCAAACCTTGCAAAAAGACGTTTTAAAAAGTTGACTACAACTCGTGCATCGTTAGTTGGGAGAGCTTGTGCTTCCGCCCATTTAGATACATAATCAATGGCTACGAGTATATATAGATTATTATGAGATTTTGGAAATGGACCCATAAAGTCAATACCCCAAATGTCAAATACTTCACATACTTGGATGACATTTTGTGGCATTTCATCACGTTGACTTATTCTTCCGGCCCTTTGACATGCATCACAGGATTTGCAAAGAAGGTGTGCGTCTTTGTAAATTGTAGGCCAATAGAATCCAGCTTCATAAACTTTTCTTGCTGTTAGTTGAGGCCCATAATGCCCTCCTGTTGGTCCTGTGTGACAATGGTTTAAAATTTTACTAGCTTCATCTCCAAATACACATCGGCGTATTATTCCATCGGGACAACTTTTAAACAGATGTGGATCTTCCCAGAAATAGTGTTTTATATCACTGAAGAATTTCTTTCGTCTTTGGTACGATAATCCTTTTTCAAGGAATCCACAAACTAAGTAGTTTGCATAGTCTGCAAACCATGGGATTTCTTTATAATCTATCTTCAATAGATATTCATCAGGAAAGTTGTCTTGTATGGCCGATTCATTTAGAACTTCTAATTCGGGATTTTCAAGACGAGAAAGATGATCAGCGGCGAGATTTTCTGCTCCCTTTTTATCTCGGATTTCAATATCAAACTCTTGTAAGAGTAAGATCCAACGGATTAATCTTGGTTTAGCATCTTGTTTTGAAAATAGGTATCTAAGAGCAGAATGGTCGGTATAGACCACCGTTTTTGCTAGAACGAGATATGATCGAAATTTGTCAAAAGCAAAGACAATAGCAAGGAGTTCTTTTTCAGTAGTTGTATAGTTCGTTTGTGCTCCTTGTAACGTCTTACTAGCATAATATATAGGTTGAAATCGTTTTTCAATCCTTTGTCCTAAAACGGCTCCCATTGCAAAATCACTTGCATCGCACATTAGTTCGAATGGTAGATTCCAATTTGGTGTTATCATGATTGGTGCATTAGTGAGTTTTTCTTTAAGAATATTAAAAGATTTGATACACTCATCTGAAAAGATGAATGGAGCATCCTTTTCTAGGAGTTTATTCATAGGAGTGGCAATTTTAGAAAAATCTTTTATGAAACGTCGGTAAAAACCGGCATGCCCTAGAAAACTCCTAACTCCTCTAACATTGGTGGGATGTGGAAGTTTAGCAATTACATCTACTTTAGCTCTATCCACTTCAATTCCTTCTTTTGAAATTTTATGTCCAAGAACGATGCCTTCTTTAACCATGAAATGGCATTTCTCCCAATTAAGTACTAGATTTGATTTTTCGCATCTAATTAGCATTCGTTCCAGATTAACTAGACATGATTTAAATGTATCACCGAAGACTGAAAAGTCATCCATGAATACTTCCATGCATTCTTCTATCATGTCGTGAAAAATCGCCATCATACACCTTTGAAAGGTTGCAGGGGCGTTACAAAGTCCAAATGGCATGCGTTTGTAAGCAAAAGTACCATAAGGGCACGTGAATGTGGTTTTCTCTTGATCTTCGGGTGCTATTGGAATTTGAAAATATCCGGAAAATCCATCTAGAAAACAATAGTAACTATTTCCGGCTAATCTTTCCAACATTTGATCTATGAAAGGTAAGGGAAAGTGATCTTTTCTGGTGGCGTCATTTAATTTTCTATAATCAATACATACACGCCATCCTGTTACAGTCCTAGTAGGAATAAGCTCATTTTTCTCATTTGTAATGACAGTCATGCCACCCTTCTTAGGCACGCATTGAACTGGGCTTACCCATGGACTATCAGAAATTGGATATATCAAACCTGCATCTAGCAGTTTAATAATCTCTTTCTTAACTACATCTTGCATATTAGGATTTAGTCTTTGTTGGCATTGCACATACGTTTTATGACCTTCTTCCATAAGGATTTTATGTGTGCAATACGAAGGACTTATTCCTTTAATATCATGAATCTTCCATGCAATGGCTGGTTTATGAGCTTTCAACACAGAAATGAGTTGTGATTTCTCATTTTCAGTAAGAGAAGACGATATTATTACAGGTAATTCAGATTCACCATGTAAATAAGCGTATTCCAAATGGTTTGGAAGTGGCTTTAACTCTAATTTCGGAGGTTCTTCTATCGATGATTTATATCGATATCTGTCTTCTTCTTTTAGCATTTGAATTTCTTCTGTTGTTGGTTCATATCCATTAGCTATAAGTGTAGCTAACATTTCAGCTTCATCAATTGGTTCATTACCTTCTCCTAAAGAACATTCTCCTGTTCCTTGTAATTCTGGAAATTCTTCTAATAATTCTGCATGTGCATCTATAGTTTGAATATAATAACATATATCATCTGCAGATTGTGGTTGTTGCATTGCTCTATCAACTGAAAAGGTAACACTCTCATCCTCTATACTTAGGGTCAGTTTCTTACCGAACACGTCTATCATTGCTTTAGCCGTGTTTAAGAATGGTCTTCCTAATATGAGAGGAACTTGAGAATCTTCTTCCATGTCCAAAACAACAAAATCTACTGGAAATACTAAAGTACCAACTTTAACTAGCATGTTCTCCATTATTCCTCTAGGATATTTTATTGATCTATCGGCTAGTTGTATGCTTATTCTGGTTGGTTTTAATTCTCCAAGGTCTAGTTTAGCGTATAGTGAATACGGCATTAGATTTATACTAGCACCTAAGTCTGCCAATGCTTCTATTGAACTAAGACTACCCAGAAAACATGGAATTGTGAAACTTCCTGGATCAGATAATTTTTCTGGTATCTTATTCAACAGCACTGCTGAACAATTAGCATTCATAGTAACAGCCGAGAGTTCTTCCATTTTCTTTCTATTTGAGATTAGATCTTTCAAGAATTTAGCATATCTTGGCATTCCTGAAATCACATCAATGAAAGGAAGATTTACATTTATCTGTTTAAACATATCCAAGAATTTGGATTGCTCGGCTTCAAGTTTTTCTTTCTTCATTTTACTCGGGTAAGGAAGTGGTGGTTGGTATGGTTTAACATAAGGTTTATCCTTTTCAACTACCGGTTCTTTTTCCTTATCTTGATCAGGTTGTGGTTCTTGTGGAGTAGGAATAGTTTCATCAGAAGTTACTGGTATTTCAGGTGGTTTAAGTGTTGTACCACTTCTTGTGGTAATAGCTTTAGCTGTTTCATTCCGGGGGTTAGCATTTGTATCACTAGGTAAACTTCCCGGTTTTCTTTCACCTATTAACCTTGCTAGGTTACTTACTTCTTGTTCCAGATTTTGAATAGAAGCTTGTTGATTTCTAAATGCTTGAGCATTTTGTTCATTGGTTTGTTTTTGAGATGTGAAAAACTGCGTTTGAGTTTCAACTAGCTTCGTCATCATATCTTCTAAATTCGGCTTTTTATCATCGGTTTGTTGTGGTGGTTTGTTTTGAAAATTAGGTCTTTGCTGATTGTAAGTATTATTGGATACTTGTTGATTGCTAGGACCTTGTTGGTTGTTGTATGGAATATTTCGGTTATAATTCTGGTTTTGATTGTAAATCGGTCTTGGCGGTTGATAATTATTCTGATAATTATTTACAGGCCTTTGGTTTATGTATGAAATATTCTCTCTTTGTTCCATTGTTAATTCAATACTTAGACAATCTTTTGTCAAATGTGGTCCTCCACACTGCTCACAACTAATTCGTATAGCATGAATATCCTTAGTCATCTTTTCCATTCGTCTCTCGAAAGCATCTATCTTTGCCGAAATGGAATCTAAGTCATGGCTAGAATCGGCTCTAGCTGCTTTAGATGATCTAATGATATCTTTTTCTTGGTGCCACTCATGTGAGTGGGAAGCAGTGTTATCAATAATTTTGTAAGCATCAGTTTCGGTTTTCTTCATAATAGAACCACCAGCTGCTATATCTATGTCTTTTCTTGTAGTGATGTCGCATCCTTGGTAGAATATTTGTACTATTTGACAGGTGTCTAAACCATGTTGCGGACATCCTCTTAATAACTTTCCATATCTTGTCCACACCTCATATAGAGTTTCATTTGGCTTCTGTGTGAACGTAACAATTTCTGCTTGAAGTCTTACTGCTTTAGATGCAGGAAAGAATTGTTTAAGAAATTTGTCAACTAAAACGTCCCATGTATCGATCGCCCCTTCAGGTAATGATTCCAACCAATCTTTGGCTTCTCCCTTTAAAGTCCAGGGAAATAACATGAGATATATCTGTTCATCCTCCACTTCTCGTATTTTAAATAGTGTGCAGATCCTATTAAAGGTACGTAGATGTTCATTTGGATCTTCCTTCGGTGCACCACTAAATTGGCATTGATTAGTCACCATGTGTAGAATTTGTCCTTTGATTTCATAATCTGGCGCATTAATGTCTGGATGAGTAATTGCGTGACCTTGGCCAGTGCGTTTAGCTCTCATTCGGTCTTCCATACTTAAAGGTTCCAGATTCTCCATAATTGAATTTGTTGAATCGGTATCACTAGATGATTCTGATTTAATGGTTCGTTCCTCAACAATCTCTGTTTGAATGATTGGTGGTTCCGGAGGAAAGTTTAGTGGTTCAGGATCTACGAACCGTTCCTGAATATTCTCTGGATTCTCAATTGTGAGGTTGGGTTCAAAAAATGGATTATCGGAAATTTGAACTGAAGTACTTGGTCGACTGGATGACGATTCTAAAGAAAAATCAACGGCGGTTATATTTGTTAAACGATGTCTTGATCGAGTTACAGGTGGTGAACGTACAAAAGGTGATGAACGTCTTGCTCGGTGCATTCACTGAATATCCTATTAGTTTTTAAAAGGAAAGAAAAATTATAATAAGTTATCCAATCAATAGACTTTTCTGATTTTGCCCACGTTTCGAATAGCCAAAAGATGCAGCAGAGGGGCAGGATTCGTTTGGTCTCAATATAATTGAGGACTGTTTGGCTCCAATAACCCGGTCCACGTACAAATCCAACTATTACTACGAACCAGAAAATTTTGATGTCTATTAATTTAACCACTTAAAATAAATTTTCGTAATTTTAAGAAATTTAGATAAGAAGTAGAATAAAATTCTAAGTCCTAAAAACTAGAATGGCGAGAAATAAGAGAGAAAAAGAGTTCGTCGAAAAAGGTTGAAAAAGAAAAAAAATGGTTGAAAAATAAAAGGTGACGGAAAAATAAAAGAAACTTATAAAAACTTAAAAATACTTTACTAACCTAACCTTATTACTACAACTAACTTAAAATTATAATCGCAAATTGATATTACTAATTGAAATGATAATTGATACATAGTAAAAGGTGTCTAAAAATATTAAAGCTTACAGGAAAAACTAAATCCCAAATGGAAATAACTTAAAAAGAAACTAAAACTTAAAAAGGCGTCGCAAAATTCTAAAGCACCTAAATCTTAGTCTTAAAGAAAAAGCACTTAAGGAATTCTACGGCAAAGCCTAAAAATCTAGGAGTAAAAATAACTATAGCAAAAACTAAGTTTAAAATTAAATATGAGCTAAAAAAATACAAATATTACGTTACAACGATTAAAAAGGGACAAAATATAAAAATATATAAAAAGTTGTAAAAAGTACAATTTTTATAAAAATATTATTTTTATATTATTTATATTAAAGTATTAAATTTTAAATATAATAAAACTAATTAAAAGTAGTTAAAATTAATTAAACTAAAAACTTAATTAATAATAATAAAATCAAATTAGGGTTTAATTAATAATAATAAAATAATAACCGTAATAAATGCGGAATTAGGGTTTGGATGTGGCCCTGTCAGACCCCTCATGCGAGTCGCATGATTTAAGAGGGTGGGTTATGCGAGTCGCATGAACACCCTGAACTGGTTCAATTGGACTGGTTCAAATGACAGGTCACGTAATATTTAATATTTTTTTTTTTTTTCTGTTTTAAATTTAAATAAAATATATATATATAATTAAAATAAAAACTTAAAAATAAACTTAAAATACTTTATAATTTTGTAAAAATAAAAGAAAAACTTAAAAATATATTTAAAATACTCTTTTTTTTTTCGATTTTAAAAGCTTTTTTTTTTTTATATTTTTTAATTTTTTAAAAATATAAATTTTACAAAAACTAATTATAACTTAAAAATTAAAAATATGGCGTTTCGCTTCGGCGAATTTCCCCGGCAGCGGCGCCAAAAATTACTTGATGTCGAACGAGGTGTATATAAAATAGTTATTATTTTACTAGGAAAACACTATTAAATACGATACAATTTTACACAAGATATTTATTTATTTATAGAATGGATATACTTAAACCTTGCTACAACACTTATAGGCAGTGTACCTAATCGTACAGTAGTGTAGTTTTTAGTAAGTCCGGTTCGTTCCACAGGGAAATCTTTGAACAAAGCTCAACGCTATATTAGTTTACTTTTGTAAAAATACAAATATATATATAAGTAATATTATTATTATAAAGGGGGGTTTTTACCGTTTAATGACCGGTTTGTCGATTTTAAAACTTTAGTCGCAGTTAAAACCTAATGTAAAATATAAAATAAATACAAGACTTAAATTAAAGCGTAAAGTAAATAATGATAATGAAATTGCGAATAATAAAAGTGCGATAAAATAAAATAAATAAAAGTGCGATAATTAGAAGTGCAATTAAATATAAAATAAAGGAAATTAAATATGAAATAAAAGAATTATGCTTATTTAAACTTCCGTAATCATGATGTTTGACGTGTTGATTTTAGTTTTATGCCCATGGGTTAATTGTCCTTTGTCCTGGATTATTTAATATGTCCGTCTGGTTTTTGTCCATAACAGTCCATCAGTCATAAATATAAATTGCAAGTGTCCTTGTCAAATTATTATTATACCCGAAGATAAATATTCCAACTAATTGGGGATTCGAATTGTAACAAGGTTTTAATACTTTGTTTAATGAATACACCAGGTTATCGACTGTGTGTAAACCAAGGTTTTACTACTTTGTTAACAATTACACCAATTACCCTTGAATGTAATTTCACCCCTGTTTTAATTATTCTAGTGACTATTAATCCATTCCCGTGTCCGGTCGAGTGTATATGGTAATTTATAGGGACGCCCAATTGTAAATCTTTATATTAACATTAACAAACTTTCATTTAGTTAAACAAATATAAAGCCCATTAATAGCCCATAGTCTAATTTCCACAAGTGTCGTTCTTTTGTCCAAACCCCAATTATGGTACAAAGCCCAATTACCCAATTTTAGTAATTAGCCCAACATCATGATTACTTCGTTTTAAATAAGCATAATAATAACTTAGCTACGAGACATTAATATAAAAAGGTTGAACATAACTTACAATGATTAAAAATAGCGTAGCGTTACACGGACAGAATTTCGACTTACACCCTTACAACATTCGCTAACATACCCTTATTATTAGAATTATAATTAAAATTAAAATATAAATTATAAATATAAATATATTTACGTATGAAGAGGAAGAAAAAAAAGATGATTAAAACTCGGCAGAAAACTGGCTTTATATAGGACCTGACCAACATTTGCACTCCATGCGACTCGCATGGATTTGTGCCTCTGGCCATGCGAGTCGCATGGCCACCCTGGATCCAGCCAAATTGCTTTGTTTTCTTCTTGCCGACGTAATATAATAATAATAATATATATAATATATAATTATATATAATTATATATATATTATATTATATTCTTGTGCATAGTAGACTAGATATTTTTGGTCCGTTGCGTCGGGCGTTTCTTCTTGGCTCAGGTCCCGGTTCCGGATTTTCGGACGTCTTCGCGTATTATTTTATATCGTGTACTTTGCGTCTCGTAACTTGTACTCTTGTCATTTTGAGACGTTCCTCATCAATATTTTGAACCTTTTTAGTTGTATCTTGTACTTTTTAGCTCTTTGGACCTTTTTGTCTTCAATTTGTCGAATCTGCCTTTTGTCTTCTCTTTTTAAAATTTAAACGGATATCGCTTGTAAAACGAACAATACCAACTAAAATCTTGTCTTTCTTAAGGAATAATGCTATGAAATATATGTTCGTTTTTAGCATTATCAGATATTCAGACTTCCTATTGTGCAGAATGCTCCTGCTTTTCCTGCTACTCAACAGATGATGTCATCTGTCTTTGATCTTGGTTATGTTGGAGCCCGCAATGTTCCTCCAGCTACGTTTTAGAAGAAATATCTGCATTCAAGGTGGTACGTGATCTTCTCAATCATCAACCGATGCTTGCTGATGACAAGGAGTGGATCCAACAGCCTGACTGTGCCAATGCTGAAGTTGTTCTACTTTTTCATAAGAGTAGAAACTCCTGACTATGCAGAACTAATATGAGATTTGGTTCAAGCTCAAGTTGATAAATCAAGGGGTTCATACATTCCTTGCGAAAGGTTTTTCTGTATCTTTATCCATGATGCTATAAATGCTTGCATAAATGCAAATATATTTGTACCAGGTACACATGGATTACAGATGAAACGATTTGCGGAGCTGAAGATGAATACCCCGATGGTATCTGATAATCAATTCACTGCGCCAATTCCAAATTGGCTAGTGAGGCTAGCTGAACCCCAAGACACCCGTATGCGTTCTTATTTTGAGGCTGTAGGAATACCTCTTCCGAACCCGGTACAGCAAGAACAAGTTGAACCCGCCGCGGTTCCAGCCCCAGAGGTTGTAGAGGAACCTGTAGTTCAACCACCCGGGCAAGCAAATCCTTCCCTTAGGGTGAACCTTAAACGATCTAGGGCAGCACACCAAGCTCAACCCATGAGGATCAGGGAACCTAGTCTAACTAGGATTGAACCAACCCTTTCCACAACAACCGAA
The DNA here is from genome assembly GCF_046630445.1 of Rutidosis leptorrhynchoides. Taxonomy (NCBI): domain Eukaryota; kingdom Viridiplantae; phylum Streptophyta; class Magnoliopsida; order Asterales; family Asteraceae; genus Rutidosis; species Rutidosis leptorrhynchoides. The sequence continues at coordinate 122,142,961 of NC_092338.1, read as the reverse complement.
GTGAGCAGTGACATCGACACTTCAGCAACAGTATCTGAATCATCTCCCGAACATTCTCCTAAGAGAACTCGATATATACCTGATGAGATGATTCAGACTCCGCCAACCCAACGAGTAACTAGATCTAGGACTTCGACACCTATCGTCCGCCAAACAGTTACTACTACCGTTGGTGATACGGACCATGACTTAGAACCAATTAGGTCACCCTCACCCATCTCCGTATCACATCCAATAATAACAGTAAGCCCTACGCTAAATGAAGCGCAAGTTTCAGTAGGCAAGAGATCTAAACGCACAGATGGTAAAAAGACCACTAAGCCCATCCAATCTAAATAGGACTTAATAATAAATCCTACAAAGCAAGGTGCTTCGGCATCTAAGGAAGTAAAGTCTTCCTCTGCAGTAAAGTCTGCGTTGACTCAATCGATTGAGGAAACTCAATCATTGAAGTCCAGAACGGCCGAAGGGGAGCCGAAAATTCTTGAAAAGGCACCCTGCGTATCGGCTGGAAATCCTCCTGTACCTCAACGTACAACAGGGTCTCGAGGTGTGGCTTATCTTGATGAGGAAGATCTGTCGCATCCCATGGAAATGAGTCAACATAACAATCCTTCGGGATATTTATCAGACTTCCAGCAGACTGATCCCTTGGTTCATGAAAGTGATCCATTGGATCAAACCACTTCTCTTCCAGATTCTGAATCTCAGGGTCTGGAGGAAGAGTCTTTAACTGAAAGAGATTTACCACCTCATGGTATATCAATGATTTCAGGAGTCGGAGATAGCAATATCTCTGCGAGAGCTAAACCGACGGGTAGTTCTGCTACTCTGTCAGAGTCCCATGAGACTAAAGTCATGGAGGCGGATGCTTCGAAATAAACTTCGCCGGTGACAACTCCGGTTGTTACCCAACCTCCATCAGAAGGGGATATCACGAATTTGACTAGTAGTATGTACATCCCTACATATAAGAATAATACCGCACAATCATCCTTACCTGCCCTCACGGCAACTCACACACTTCCATCGACATCGCCTTCAACAGATGCTGCTGATGCTGCTTTTGTTCATGGTTACACCGTTGTTTCACCAACTGGGTCACCTTCTCGGATTTCAAATAGATATGGATTACAGTATCTCTCTGACAATGAGGTGGAGGAGCTCTATCTTGCTGAGTTTGCTAAACGGACTGATCTTGATGAAGTTCGTGAGACTATGATGATTTATCTTGAGCAAGCAAGGATAGTGTATCCTTTCTCTCCATGCAAGTCACCTGGACCAATTCACATGCCTGATCATGATGATTTTGATCTCGATAATCTTCAAGAGGGGGAGAATAGACAAAGTGGTCATCGGTCCAGTGGTTATGAAGCTAGTACATCTAGTCAACAGAAGGATAAAGATGTTGTTGATATATCTAATTCTGGTAGTGATGAAATTGAGGAAATCCAGCAGTGTGAAAGTTTTCTAGATGAATCAGAAAGTCAGAGAGAGGGTGACTCAGGGATGTTAATGATTATGGATACAGCTGATCAATCAGAGAATAAGTTATCTCAAGAGAACAATCAAAATTTTGACAACATTGAAGATATTTTGAAGGGGTCATCGAGTATCGCCAATGAATTCAATAATCATCAATTTGTTAACTTGACATCTCCAACTGATGAATTTGGAATACACTTCGAAAAGGAGATTTTCTCTAATGGCAAAAAAGATACTACGACTCCTCCTGATTTGAATGTTCCATTTCAAACTGCAGAGATTGTTCTTGAGCATGATGCTGATTACCAACTAAGTGAGGATGAAGAGAAAAAGATTCTTCGTTCACCATTCATTGAACAACAAGCGTATAGAATCTATGGTGATTCTGATCTTGTCCTTTCTGCATCAATGAGTGTTCTGGGTGCATGGAAATATCATAAGAAACCAGAATATCTCAAAGCTTATCTGAGTGTTCGCAATAAATTTAAATTGAAGAATGAAGAGAAACTTCAAATTCAGCGGAATTCAGAGATCAAAAGCATAAATAAGATTTTGATGATTAATAAGGATGAAGTGAAGATGCCATTGTTTCATGTTACAAGAATGGATGATGAGGATTATCAGTTTTCAGAAGCGGATTTTGATAAACTGAAGATGGACGACATTATTTTCATTTACAATTATTTGATTAACTTGAATGAATCTGCAACAACTTATCATGCTATTGCAATGAAGGCAGTCTACAGGTTTATTCTTGATTCGATGAGATGAATGTCTGTTCATGATTTTCAAATGGGATTGGAATCTGAACACAAAAAGCTCGGAATCAAACCGCCAAATCAAGTGATTGAAGAGCTAAGATACATGTCCTTACTTGAAGTGAGCGACTGTCCATATAGGTTTGCATTTGTCAATTCCTACTATACAAAGATCTTTATCAGAGTCTCAGATTTCAGAAGATACTCAGACGGAACGTTGATGTATGCTTTCAAATACATGAGATGGAGACTGATCAATAACTACTATTCAACTGAAGATAATGAGATTGTCAAGTACATTCTCACAAGATTGAAAAGTCATCTCAAAACAAGAGTGAATATACGAAGATATGAGAATCTCAAGGGATTCAAATCTAAAGTTCACTTCAGAGGAACAAAGTTCCTTTAGCTTTCGATAGGATTATATTGTAAAGTTCACATTTAACACTAAGGGGGAGATTGTTAGGACCCCGAAGTTGTATAGTGTTAATGTGAATTAAGCTTAAATGAAGGTTCCTTAGAAGAGGGCTATATAAGGAACCTATGTAGTCCTAATTAGATAGCCATTGTATTGTAACTGAGTTCTAGAAGCTGTGGAATTTAATTTGTACCGATTCTCTCTCATACCGAGTCTTCTTCCTATATACAGAATCTCACTATATCTTATCTTTTCTCTCAATCTCAACATGATCTGACCTATCAATAATCATTATTAATTATTAGGTTAATTAATTTGAAGATAGGTTCGACAGACTCCAATGAGTTGTCACTCAATTAGACAATACCCCCCATCTATTAATAGTCAATAGTCCAATTTCCACAAGTGTCGGTCTTTTGTCCAACCCCCAATTATGGTACAAAATCCAATAACCCCATCTTAATATTTAGTCCAACATCACGATTACTTCGGCTTAAATAAGCATAATAATTACTTAGTTACGATACATTAATTTAAAAAGGAAGAACATAGCTTACAGTGGTGATTAATCGCGTAGCGTTACACGGACAGAGTTTCGACTTTAAAACCCGTAAAACATTTCTTACAATAACCCAATTATTATTAATCTTAAATTAAACTTAATATTATAAATATAAATATAAATTACATAAGAAAGAAAGAAAGAAAGAGTATGAAGAGGTGAAGGTGTATCTATTGGTGCCTCAGTGAATTCCATTTTATAGGCAAAATGAATTACTGTAGCAAGGTGGAAAGTTAGCTGGAAAGGTAGCTAACGATAATTCAATTCACTGAATTGAATTATTGATTGAAATATTTTCACTTATGATCCTTTAACTATGCTCAATTAACAACTTTTTATTATTTATTATTATTCTTATTATGAATTATTTAAATATTATATTATATTCTTGAGCATAGTTAACTTGTACTTTCAGCTCAGTTGCGTCGAGCGTTGAAAGTTGGTTCATGTCTCGGTTCCGGATTTTCGAACGCCTTTTCGTATAATTTAATATCTTGTACTTTGCGTTTTGCGGCTTGTACTTTTGTAATTTTGAGACGTTTCTCATCAATAAATTGAACCACTTGAATTGTACTTTGTACTTTTTAGCTTTTTGGTCATTTGCGTCTTCAAATCGTCGAATCTGTCTTTTGTCTTCACCTTTTATTATTTAAACGATAATTACTTGAAATTAGAACAATTGCAACTAAAAGCTTGTCTTTCTTGAAGGATAATGCTATGAAATATATGTTTGTTTTTAGCATTATCAGTAGGAGAGATCAACCTGCGGGTTGGGTTCCTCATGTGGTAGCCTAGACAATCGAGGTGTATATATATGTGAATGACGCATCCATCGCGTGTGGATTATATATATACACACGGTGGTGGAGGAACTTCTGGTAAGCCCCAGTTCGATCAGCTGGTGGTTAATGGTTTGGCCGAGCCGCCAGAGTCTCTGTAGACGGCACTTGGGTGATGTTTGTGTGTTAGCCTTTGTGACATGATTAGTATGATGGTTCCTGTATACTATTGCTTGTAGTTAGTTTTACTCACTTAGCTTCGTGCTAATTCCCCTCCATCTCCTCCCTGCAGGTTGTTAGTTTTTTTAAGTGATGCTTTTTGGGGAGAAGACGGGCATGGTGATGTTATGTTTGACAGGAGTCAACTCTGATGTCGTTTTGCTTTGTTTAAACAGTGACATTTTGTAAACATTTTGTAAATACGTCTGCTCCATATAAACATGTATTTTGTTAAAATGACACGTGACACTAGTTGTACTGTATTAACAATAGTTATTGTTTATTTTGTAATTAATAAATAAATGCTTCCGCCACATAAAAAAAATTAGCGGTGTCACATGGTACGTGATGGATACGACCTATGGAACCGGTAAATCGTTTTCTATAGTCCATAATCTAGTTTGTTTGTTCCAAACAAACTTTGTTGGAAACTCAACGTAAGTTAATTTCATTGCTTCTTCGTACGTCTGGTTACACTTCATCCATTCAAGAAATTGTGATGTATTAACCGAAGGTTGATCTAAAATATTCTCAATATAATCTTCTTCATCAAATATAATGGAATTTTGATCTTCCAAGTGAAAAGCCAATAGTATAACAGTAGGATTTCGATTATGTATATCAAATTTTAGTATCCTCCAAACAGCCTCACAGGATTATATGTATCTGTAGTCATAGTATTCTTTCATTTCATCGGTTTCTTCATTGCATATGCATGCAGTTATTCTATCATTTCCTTTATTGATATATTTGAACAAATACCTAATAGCACCTATTTGGTTACACCATTCAACATTTATGTGAGCTTGATATTTTTTAAGAAGAAATGCATTGTATGGAATAACATTTCCATTGTCAAGATCATGACCTTGTTTGTTGACCGTTCTGCCATCATCCCTCCATTTATATATCGGATATCCATCGTGATCTACACTGGTAACGTCTGCAAAAGGTTTTGGAAACCTTTTTGTGCATTTTTTTTTTCTATATGAGTGCATGGACAACTGGGATTCTTTTCACCACACGGGCCATGAATCATATACTCTGTCACGAGTCGGTATAGTTCTGGATCTTCATCCTTGTCCGGTAACTCAGCCGAAATATACTCGTCAACATCCTCGGGTTCAAGCATTTTATCACATTCATCAAGGAAGATGCATATGTGTGCGTGGGGTAATCCACGTTTTTGAAACTCAATAGTATAAAGATCTGCAATGAGAGGATAAACATCGATCTTTTAGGCAAATGTTTTGTAATATTAAACAAAAATAATACATATCATTTTAAAGTGAATTATTAAAATTAATGACACGCTTTTTAATGAAATAAAACATACCATCCTGTACCCGTCCAAAAATGTTGTTTTTCTTGATATCATCCATTAGTCTGTCGAGTTTCATTTTAAAAACTCTCGACTGGTATTCAGGCTTATCTTCTGGACTAAAATATGTTCCCTCTAATGCTCTTGTTATCTCCGGGCATTTTGAATTACACGTGAAAGTTATGAATAGGTCTGAATAACAGTATACACGACACAACGCCATAGCATCACGGTAATTTTCAATCATATACCTAGCACTACATGTGAAGGAAGAAGGCAACTTTACTCGATTTCCCAACATACTGTTAATGACATCACCTGTAAGAGTAGCTTGTGTGAGGTTTGAGAATGTATCTGCTCTTTGTATTTTCGGATTGTTTCTGATGTAATATATTCTTTTGGACTCGATCATTGTGTATGCATCTGCCAATAATTGCTGATGCAGCTTGCGCGCCATATGCGCCAGAGTTGGTTCGAACCTATCTTGTATTTTGTATGCAAAAAATTCCCGCATAGTTACCTTTTTCTTCTTACTTGTGGTTGTACCATTAACGTCTCGATGATCAATATCCGGCCTATATCCATCTTCGGCATAAGCAAACAACAAAGGATATTGCAGTGCCAAATACTGGGGATGTAGTTCACAAATTCTCTGTAACCCATCTGAAATACTATGTACAACTATGTCCCTCTTATCAAAATTCAAGTCGATGTCACCAACAACTAAGGCTGTAAACGAGCTGAGCCAAGCCCCAGCTTAGTAATGTTCGAGCTCGGCTCGTTTGGTTTTAAGAAAGCTCGAGCTAGAGCTCGGCTCGACTCGAGCCTTAGAATTTTAGCTCGAGCTCGCCTCGTTACAAGCTCGTTTTTTCTAAAATGTTCAATCAAGCTTAAGCTCGAATTCAGCTCGGCTCGTTAAGAAAATTTGAGCTCGTCAATGTATTTGAATGAGTAAAAGCATGTTAATTAGTGGTATCTCATAATTTAATTCATTAGATGTAAATCACTATTCTCTATTTTTAATTTGTAATACTTGAACTAAAGCAAAAGTTAATCATCTGTGAACATATCATTAAAAAGGTTTTTAACTTCTCATAACATATTACAATTACGAACTTAATTTGACATGTGAAATTTAAAATGTAAACAAGATGTGCAAATAATACAAAATCATTGATAACATTCTACACCTAAACTTAAATAACTCTGTAAAAAGATTAAAACATGAATATCTTCATTCCAAGTTCGATGAGCTCCAAAGACTAATCATAAAGAAAGAACCTGCATTTAAAGAAAAGGTAAATTAATACACTAACTTATAAAGCAACAGTGACACTCAATTAGTAAAACATATATATTCTTACATTGAAAAAAAAAAAAAAAAAAAAAAAAAAAACCTTATAAAGCAACAGTGACACTCAAAATTCCATATGATTTCTTAAATTTGGTAAATGAAATGTTGCTTCAAATTAGTAAGACTATGATAGTTCACATGTATTTCTATAAGTAATACGGGTACAACTTTAAGGAGTGAATGAACAAGGAAGAAAAAATAGCATGTGTTAAAAAAAAAAAAAACTAAAATAAAACATATACTTTATCTTCAATTCCAAGATCAAGAGTTGACAGAGTTTGCTGTTTAATTATCCGATTTCGATCGATCCTGTATGAATCTATGTATAAAGACGATGTATAATGATGTTTGCAAACGATGTAGAACAACTGCAAATCACATAACTAGATATCACCTCTAGTCTAGATTTCACGTTCTACCGAAGGGTTAAAAGTCAGCTGATCGAGCACTTGTTGGTTGTTTATAATAATGGTTGTTCATTTGTTTTAGATTTAAAGAGTAGTAGAGTAATGGAGTATGAGATGTTTGAGGGTATCTTGAAGCTATAATGAAAATTCAACAGTTGATATGGGATTTTTTTTAAAATAGTAATTTTTTTAACCAGACTTGCAAAAATGGAAATTTATCAAAAAACGTTACGAAAATGGTAGAATCGAAGTTCCAAACTTCGGTTTTGCCAAATCCGAAGTTTGGAACTTCGGTTTTGGGTGAGGTGTCAGTAGAAAACCAAAACCGAAGTTTGGAACTTCGGTTTTGGTCAAATCCGAAGTTTCAAACTTCGGTTTAGGGTTTCTGTATTTTTTAACCTTTAATTTACTTAAATAACTTAGATTTGACAGTTTTTTTTTTACTACTATTACCTTAAAATCAATAACAACATTATAAACAATATAATATTAATAGTAGTTTGATGCAAAATACAAATTTTTTGAACAATACTTTTATTAATATCAAAATCACGGTTACAAATTTTTGAAAATAAAAAAAAACATAATTAAAAACCAAAACAACACATACAACACATAGAAATTTAACACATAATTAAATTAGATGCAATGGAAGAGGTTGGTTTTTCACAATTGCTTCGTTTTTGATTAAATTCCATTCATCTTCCTCGCAAAGATGCTCGAATTTTCCTTTACCTTCATTCCAAAACATCACGCCCGAGTGTTCTACAGTAGCGTTTTCTTTCAGCCACTCAAACACCTTTGAAAGTTGTCCATTGACTAACATCCACATTTTGAAAGTACTTATATTTGTACCCATAGTAAAACTTGAATTGTGGTGAAAACTGGCCATTCCAATACACATTAATCTGAACAAGAGTTGGCGACATGTTTACAAATTGAAAAGTTAGGTTTGGAGAAGAGAGTGATACATCCATTTCTTCTAATAGATGTCGGTTTATATAGAGTAGTTTATAATTGAAAACCGGCATTCCAAAATTCGGTTTCAGTAAAAGCTGCCGAACAGTAAAAGGTAAGAGGTAACAGTCTAGTACCTGAGAAACTGAATTTTCAAACATCAGTTTTGCATGCTTTTTCTGAAAGGTCTGAAATTGAACTTTAAAACTTCGGATTAATTTGTAGATTTACGATTATAAAAGTGAATTTTGATTGTTTCATAAACACATAACAAAAATGGATCCGAAATACGTGTCAATTGATGTGTATCATGATTGTGATTTTGAATGGAATGATGGCAAAACAGAACTCTCTAAAGGGCCTAAAATGACGTTTGATAATGTAGATGTTCGGGGCTTTAATAAGGAGAAGTTGAATGAGTTTCTTCGAGAAAAGCCAGCAAAGAATCCACGTTCAATGGACATATACTACTACAAACCAGGAGTTGCTGAACCCGAAGCAATGTGCTATGATGAAGAATGGTATACATTAGTAGGAAAAGCCTGTATACTTTCAGAAAATGATAAGGCTAAAAAGGAACATATATTTCATAGCAATATCCCTCCTAAATAATAGGTTTTCATATGTAATTGTATTATATTTTCATTGTAATTGTTTAAATAAATAAGTGCGAAGACAAAAGGCGAAAACGAAGATTTGAAGACACAAACGTCCAAAAAGCTCAAATGTACAAGATACAATTCAAAAGGTTCAAATTATTGATGAAAAACGTCTAAAAAGACAAGAGTACAAGTTACAAAACGCAAAGTACAAGATATTAAATTGTACGCAAGGACGTTCGAAAATCCGGAACAGGGACATGAGTCAACTATCAACGCCCGACGCAACGGACCAAAAATTACAAGTCAACTATGCACATAAATCAAATATAATATATAAATAATTCTTAAAAATTATATATATTATATTATTATTTAATAACGTCGACAAGCAAAGATCCAAAATGATGTGAGCTGGAAAATCAAACACCACGACTCGCGGAGTTTGAAGGCCAAAAACTCCACGACTCGCGGAGCTGTCAGAAATCAAAACGCCTATAAAAGGCCATGCATTCGTTCGATAAAAATAAAAATAATAATAATAATAATAATACTCTGTGATAAATAAATAATAAATATATATATATATATATATATATATATATATATATATATATATATATATATATAGTATAGATTAGTGTTATATTAGATTAGTTTGGGTTATGTAAAAGTTATTTTTACGGGTTTTAAAGTCGGAGCTCTGTCCGTGTACTACTACGCGATAAATAATCAATGTAAGCTATGTTCTCCTTTTTAAATTAATGTCTCGTACTTAAGTTATTATTATGCTTATTTGAGCCGAAGTAATCATGATGTTGAGCTAAATATTAAAGACGGGGTAATTGGGTTTTGTACCATAATTGGGGTTTGGACAAAAGAACGACACTTGTGGAAATTAGACTATGGGCTATTAATGAGCTTTATATTAAATTAACGATACCTCGTTAATTTAATATAAAGGTTATGATTTGACGTATCTATATATAACCACATACGCTTAATCGGACACGATGGGCGGGATATTTATAAGTACGAATTATTGTTCATTTGACCGGACACGGGGATGGATTAATAGTTAATGGACTCATTAAAACAGGGGTGGATTACATTCAAGGGTAATTGGTGTAATTGTTAACAAAGTATTAAAACCTTGGTTTACACACAGTCGATAACCTGGTGTATTCATTAAGCAAAGTATTAAGACCTTGTTACAGTTCGAATCCCCAGTTAGTTGGAATATTTGACTTCGGGTATAAGGTTAAATTTGCCGAGTAGTTTATAATTATGACCGATGAACTATTATGGACAAAAACCAGATAGGTTTCAAATACATCCAGGACAAAGGACAATTAACCCAGGGTAATAAATAATCAAAACGTCAAACATCATGGTTACGGAAGCTTAAATAAGCATAATATATTTTATTTCATTTTTCCTCGTACTTTTATTTATTGTCATTTTAATTATTGCTATTTATTTTATATTGTTATTTAAATATTGTCATTTACTATACGCTTCGTTTAAAATATAAATCGACAAACCGGTCATTAAACGGTAAACCCCCTTTTATATATTATTATATATAATTATATATATTTTGTACAAATATAGTTGTTTAAAAATATAGTGTGCAATAAGCTCGCTCCCTGTGGAACGAATCGGACTTACTAAAAACTATACTACTCTACGATTAGGTACACTGCCTATAGTGTTGTAGCAAGGTTTAGGTATATCCCATTTGTAAATAAATAATTAAAACTTGTGTAATTTTTAATAGAATTTCCTTGTAAAAAATATAACTATTTCGTATACACCTTAGCTTTAACATCAGAAAAGATAGAGTTTTATGTTTTATTTGGTGTTTTTGAAGACGCACTTGAGTTCGATACGATGTATATAGTCACGGTGAATACTATTATGCACCTAGACCTTTTATGAATTAAAGTTACTTGTAATAGATTAGTACTTGAATATGATTAGTAACGTGCAATTTCATTATTTCAACAATACTTTTTTATTCATAAACATAATTAGCGATTACAGCAAACAAAGTACAACAAATTACTACTGAAAACCTATGGCATTCTAGTTCTTGGACAGGTGTTCCTGTTGTGACCTTCAACCCTGCATATACCACACTTTGGTTTTTTCTTTTCACGCTCATCCATCTGGTTCTTAATACGTTTTGTTTTCTTCCTCCCCTGTGCTTAATCAATCTTGATGGATCGGCCATAATGTTCCATTGTATATGTGCCCAGTAGCTCGCGTCTCTTAGTGGATTAAAATGATGGCTATGTTGCTCTCTCCATGTAGGAGTTGTGTACTTTTTACTGATGCATTTATTTATATCCTCGTTTAGATGGCTACACACGGAAATGGCATGAGAGCAAGGTAATCTTTGGTGTTGCCAAATTCCACATGAACACCTTTTCTCTTTAAACTCCACTGTGTAATCGGTGCCACCTTCTCCACTTCTTTGATAAGTTGACTGAACCTTGAACACACTTTGTTGTTCGTTATAACATGTTGTTTTGTATCTTTGAGCTCTTTTTGCTCGTTCATTAAAGATGTTAAACATGTTCTTGGACAGTGGTGAATTACATTGCCTTGCATCCTGACTTTGATCGTAGAAGTGTTGTCTGGTGTAATCAAATGTATATTCAATACACGCTTTGATCGGCATCATTCGGGCATGACGAAACACATTGTTGAGGGACTCAGCAATATTTGTCGTTGTGTTACCCCAACGACTCCTCAGTCTGTCCCTATACACAGTCCACTTGCCTAAATCAGCATCATGCAAATATTGCCAAGCCTCCATACTAGCCTTTTTGATGGCTTTGAGGGAATTCTTGTACAATATTTGATTCGTTGTTGAACCGACTGTCCAACACAAGTGTTTGAGCGATTTTACTTTAGGGACTTTGCTCAACAAGTTGCTACGAATGTGGCGCAAACAGTATCTATGTTCCTAACCATACGTTTGAGCACCCATTGCATACAAGATACCTGGATGTCGATCAGAGATGACACACAGCTTTTCGTTTCCAATAACATTTTCTTGGAGCATTTTCAAAAACCAAACCAAACTTTCATTACTTTCTTCATCAACTAGTGCAAAGGTAACGGGTATAAGTTGATTGTTAGCATTTTTGCCAACTGCTGTTAACAACTTACCCCTATAACTACCTTTCAAATGGGTGCCATCGATGCAAATGATCGGAATACACAATTTAAATGCTTTAATGGCTGGACCGAATGCCCAAAACACAAATTTAAATGTGTCGAAATCTTCTTCAATTTCAGGTCCATTTTTAAACACAACAATTGTGTCTGGTTTGGTAGAAACTAATTCATTCAAATAATTTGGTAGTTGAATAAAATTACTTTCCCAAGTTCCAAACAATTGTTCAATTGCAATACGCCTAGCATTCCATGCTTTACCGTAACGAATTTGATGCTCAATTTCACTAGCAATTAAGCTAGAGGATAAACAACGATTGTTGTTTTCCGATACGTGTCCATAACACGTGTGTTCATCTTTCCATTTTGTAATTTTCCATACCTTCGACCGATTGTGAGTCGAACCACTTACACACTAGCAACAATAGCATCTTTCTTGTGGACCCTTGTAACTTGAGCTAGTTGTTCTACAATGTGCTTGCCAATAACCCAGCTTGCTTTGTGTAACAACTATTTCTCTATTATGGAGTATATTCCATTTCTGAACAACATATATAAGTTCGGATTTGTTCTGGAATACCATTCCTTTTGAAATAATACCGATCTCCTTATCATAAAAAACCCATGAAGCTTCTTGGTCATCATCGAATGTAAAACTATTACTAGCTTCACTTTGATTAACAAACCTGAAACGTGAAACTGGGGCAGGCTCCAGCGGTGGTTCCACTTGATCATCTCTACCTTCGTCACCGAAAACATTCTTTTCAACACTATAATCAGAAACTGTACCGTCGGTTGCAGTAGACATACCATCATCTGAGTCTACTACATTTTGTACTTCATCTCTTCGTTCTTGTTCATCTTCAACAACTGTTAAATGGTAGTTTGATGTTGATGGACCACCCTTCAAAGTTTGAATAAGATCCATATAACCCGAACCTTGTGCGGTTGAAAAAACTTCCTCAAACTGAATTTCAATTTGAGCCTCGTAATTTGGATCATTCTGAGAATAAAAATATATTGTTTCCAAAGTGTTATCATCAGTAAGTTCACTTTTCCATTCATTTCCATTGAAAAGTACCCACAAGAACATTTTTAACGTGTGTGATCTTTGACTCACACCTACGTAATTATACACCATTTGGTTTAACTGCATACAGTTAACCTTGGTGTTCAACACAAAACTCCTTCTAATCGTTGTGTGATCACCAGTAAGCCAACCATTTTGGAATGAAATTTGGCCTTCCCAAAGAAAATGAACCATGAATGGACGAATTATAGACATTTTTGTAATTGTTGATGTATGAAACTGATTATGATTTGTTTGAATTGTGTTGTTGGTGTTTGAAACTGACTTTAAAATGTTTGAATTGTGTTCTTGGTGATGTTTGTGTTTGAGTTCATGATAATGGTGATTTAAATAAATAAAAAAAGATGATAAATCAGATTTGACATGATAGGGTAGCAGGTTTCAGTCCATAATTGAGACTAAGGTTGCAGGTTTCAGTCCATAATAGAGACTGTTGAAGCAGTCTGAAAAACCGAAGTTTGAAACTTCGGTTTTACTGTAAACCGAAGTTCTAAAATTCGGTTTAGGTTTTCCACTGACACGCAGGCCAAAACCGAAGTTCCAAACTTCGGATTTGGTAAAACCGAAGTTTGGAACTTAGATTTTACCATTTTCGTAACGTTTTTTGTTAAATTTTCATTTTTGCAAGGCTGGTTAAAAAAAATTACTATTTTAAAAAAAATCGTTGATATGGGGAATAGAAATAGACGTGCATAACCAAAAGTCTAGTAGCCTAGTGGGTTTTGTGCTTTGGTTAAAGACAAAATCAGATATACTGCACGCGTTCTTTTGAATATTGAATAAAAATTTATATATATATATATATATATATATATATATATATATATATATATATATATATATATATATATATATATATATATATATATAGGTAGGATCAAGAGGGAAGTAACCAATCGAGGGGAAGCGGGGGAAGCAAAAACTATTTTTTTTTTTAAAAAACTTTATTCACGAACATTATAGATGGGATGAAAATATGAACATTTAATAAAGACACTTTGTGATAAATATTTTTATTTTGGCGGGAAAACACTCGAAGAAGTAATATATAACAATTATCATGTTTTTCGAGCGTATGTTGAGGTTTTAGCTATTAGGGTTTAGATATTAGGGTTTAGATATTGGGGTTTATAGGGTTTAGATATTAGGGTTTAGAAATTTAGGGTTTAGGGTTTAGATTTAGGGTTTAGTTTTTAACATGAACGGTTTAGGGTTTAGGGTTTGGTGTTTTGGGTTTATGGAATAAACCCAAAACACCAAACCCTAAACCTTAAACCCTAAATCATAAACTCTAAATCCTAAATGCTTAAAATTTTGATGTGCTCATAGTATTATCGTATATTTTAAAATAAGAAGAAGCTCAACATAATAAAACAGAAATAAATGCTTACACTGCAGATGGGTAATTCATTACAACCTACATATGTAACTTCTTTGAACCACTTGTCAATTTCCTTAATTAGTGGAGTCAAGGTAGGTGCCAACGACGCTTGAGAATCCTGAGTCGAATGAATTTCCAAAAGCCTAAAAAACATATATCAATGGATTTATATGTAAGTATTATAAAAATGCAATGACCGTTTTTATTGAAAAAAAGTAAAAACAAATAAGGACCAAAAATGTAAACTTGGTGCGAAATTCATGAACAGGTTCAACATCAACATTTATCATGACTTGAGTGGAACTCCAATCAGAACGAACAGTCATATCTTGTACATGAATAAGTAACAAAATTTTCAATCAAAAAAAATTAGAATTAAATAGAACTAAAATAGAAAATAGTTAACATCAATTGTGACACCTCCATGTTTCTTTGTCCTGCCAAATTGTATGATCAGTATAACACATTCATCATCACCTGCTTCCTTCAAATGATTTTGAAAATCCCTCATGAACGTTCCTCACAGAGTACACGACAGAGGTGTATCACTGGTACCATTATAGTAACAAAATGAATGTATGCCAAGTATTAAATAATTTACAAATGTCAATATAGTAAAATAAGAAATAATTATGCAATAAAATGTATAATTTAACATATGTAGTATGCAAGTAACATACTTTAGATCTTTCAAGTCGATGACAATATATTTGGACTGCAGGTCGTCACCATCACGATATTGTTTTTCACCACTGTAATTAGTGACCCTAAAACCAAAATAATGACATAAGATATAAACTATAGTAATAAAACAAATTTGTATATAATTTAATTTTTTTATTAAAAAAATAAACCTGCAGTTACTCCTTCTGATACTTTGTTTTCAGTAAGTAGATCTTCAAAAGGAATGAACTTAAACCCATTATGTCCATTCCACTCAGATGATTCAAGTGGCAAAACAGAAGTCTTATGGTTGAAATTCAACTTCGAATCATGACACCAGTGAGTCGTCCTACCTCTGAAAGGATTGTTTCTAACAAATACATTGTTAAAAATGTAATTATGTTGTGTTTTTAGGGTCGTCGCATACTTGTCCTTATAGAAATTCCTGATGGTAACTCCTATACGATCACCCTGATATAGAAGCAGATAATGATTATATGAAATTTAGTTCAATAGCATATATTTAAATTTGAAACAAATATAAAAAACATGAATAATTGATGTACCTCTTCATCAGAAATGATCAAGTCAAGGAAAGGTCGACCCTGATCAAAATTCTTGTTAACAACTGTTTCCATGAACAAAAGTTTTACCCTAATGTTGACATACACTTTCTTTGGGTTGATTTGCTTGATCAGAAACATGTTAGGAGACATTTTCAATAAAAAGTTTTTAATAAATATAGGGAGTATGAATAACCAATATTTTGTACGTTGTTTGGTGAATATAAAGTGTGAGATGAAGTGAATTATATAATGGACTATAGGAACAATAGTATCAGTTATTTTTGGGATAAATCCCACGATGGCTAATTTACAGTTCAACAGAAGATTAATATGCAGATTTTTAGGAATTCAAAATAATTGCCATATCTTTATTTTTTATCTTCTCTTCTCTACATTTTACAAAGCATGAATGTCACATCCTACTTGTCACACTCACATTGTCCCATCATTTTAATTTCTACTTGGATTTTTTTTTAAAAGCCTGTCAAATACTACAGATTACTCTAACTTCCACGTGACATCAACATACCGCCTATACGTGCCCTCTAAATTGTCGGATCTGAAAACCACATTTTCATCCGTTATAATTTTGGGTTTTCAAAACCTCCCATCTTTTCTCTATCACCCTCTACACTTTTGCATCGATACTCACCTGCAATAGGAATGAAATCCATACAACCTTCTACATTAAACATCTTTTAATGTCAAATATACCCAATGAGCGACGATGACGGTAAATCGCCAAATCGCTATTTTTCCTATTTCTTTCTTCTACTTTCAACTTCAAACCCTAACTCTAACTGTAGGTATGAATCATCTTTCTATATTTATGATCTTGCGATGATGTAAATAATATTGCAGATGATCATTGAATGAGATTGTTACTATCATGTTTATTGTTTCGATATGACTACAAGTTTCTCAATTTTCGACTGAATCAAGATAAGGAATCGTATCCGACGGAATCAAATCACAAGAATAGCGATTTGTATACAGGTTTGCGTTATCGTTTTCTATTTTCTATCGGATTTCCACTTTATGTTTACTAATAAAACCTATTTAAGTATCTAATTAACAAAATTAGATGTTTAAACATAATCAATTTGATAATAGTGACTCACAACGATAATTTACTTGCAGGTTGAAATCATTCTACATCGTTATTATGGATATAGATTATGTGTATAGTATGTCTCGGAAGGTATCGAGAATGTTAATAATTAAAAAAAAATTCTTACTGGTATAACACATGCCATGTAATTAATTTTACTTGTATTTTTGTTTTATGTAGTTAATACGTTACTGTATTGTTAGCTCTGCATATTATGTGAAGGAAAAAACCATGTTAAACTCACACTAATTCACAAATTATATTGTTGGTTGTTGCATACCAAGTGTTTGATAAAAGTTTTCAATGAATTCCAGGTAGTAGAATGGATCAACGAACATTTGAAGATGCAAAGGACATATGTTGTAAGGCCAAAAGCGAAACATCAATCAATCATTGTTTGGTTGCATGATCTTGGCAATCATGGTTCGAGGTATATTCACGATTTATTCATGTTACATTTATGTTATATATGCTTATGCTTATATAGTAACAACTTCGTGCTGAATCATATTGTGCAACTAATACAATCTTGATGTCTTTTTATTTACTGTCACAACTTCTGGATAACCATCCTCTTTAAATGTTATTTGATTGACTGGTGTAAATTTTGAAACCTAAAGTTTTTTGGTTGAATCTGAGCAATCTTAATTTATATATTTCATCTAATAAAAAAGACAACATATCGAGTTTAGGAACCGAGTATCCTATGATGCAGATGTTCGTAACCAAGATGTGGGCCGGGACAATTGGGGTCAAATCTATCAACGAAAGAACAAACAGGTGATTGGGCTTCAAGAGTATTTTGGGGAATATATGTTTGGCCCAATTGTTAAGGGAAAATAACCAGGAGGAGTGGAACAAATTACCTGCGGTTTATGGAGTCTAGAAGGATTCCAGTTGTTTTTTTTTTAATTTCAAATTCTAGTTGTAGTTATCCTTATCTTGTTTTGGTGTTTAAATAAGGCATGTGTGCCATCGTGCTAGGCATTTAGTTAATTTTCATTTTTTTAAGTTTTAGAAATAAAAAAAGTAAGCCGCAGGCTTTTCTTAATTTTTCAGTTCTATGCAATTCGTATCTGTAACGACCCTGGTTTTTCCAACATCATTTATTAATAATTATTATTATTAATACGTGTGATTAAACGAATGTATGTTATTACATTTGCATGTTGCCTTGATTGCCCGTACTTGACTTTTAAGTGCCCGAAACGTCTTTGTGACACACGAAACTTCACGAATAATATTTTTTAGATATTATTTGCATTCATGATTAGTTTTACTAATCATTTTAATTAACTATGGCTATTAGTTAATTACTTGGGCTTTAATTGGGTTTAACTTGTGATTTATCGAACTCGAGCTTTAATTAATGAAATGGACACTTGACTTGGGCTTACAAGCCCACCCTACAATTATTAGTGGACATTTAGCCCACTCTTTTAAGTGTAAGTATCAATTAGATCATGAACTAGTTAGTTAATACTTAAAGGAATCTAGTTTGCTCATTATCCCCATGTAAACAACCCTTTTAACCAACTTTTAACCTCTTTACTTGCAAGTAACCATCAAACAAACCTCTCCCTCTTTGTGGGCTGCAAACCGTCGACTTCAATAAGGCTAGGAGGAGTTTTTTTCACATTTTATAATACCTTATCTTGTAATCTCACACACACACTTCATTTCAAACTTACACCATACTTTCCTCTCATAGTTTTCTCTCATCTTTCCTTTACTTGTAAGTACCAAGAACATCTTTCTCTCTTCTTTTCTTCTTGCCAAAAACGAATTCAAAAGACCCTTGAATCATCATCATGCTTTGTTATTTTTTTTTAATCTTTGTTTACATGTGTTGATTACTAGTTACTTGTTACTTACCTTCTAGCTTTCAAGAACAAACTTACTAGTTTGATTTCTTCATCTTTATCTTGTTATAACAAGAACATTCAAGAACATAATCTATCTAGTTATGTTCTACATATTTTGTTTCAAAAGATTTAAAGTTTATAATCTTTATAATTGTTACTTGTGTTCTTGTTTGTTGTATGTTACTAGAATACCACCTTCATGGTTGGTTTAGGCTTATCTTTCATTTTCTTTATTTCTTATTGTTAGTTGCTTACTACACATTTGAACAAGGACATGAAACCAACAAGAGCTTACACTTTGGTGCAAGTACCATGGATCCAACACTTGGTTGTGATCTTTCTTAGTGTTCATGAACTTGTTCATAAACTTACATGTAACCTTGGTCATGATTACTAGTTAATCTTGATCTTATATTTCTTGGATCTAACTTGTTAGTTCAAGAACAACACTTTAAACTCTCTAACTTGTGTTGATTTGACTTAAGAACTATAGATCTAGACTTTGAGTCTTGAATCTTCAAGACCTAACTAAGAACTATGTTCTACAAGCTAAGATCTTGCTTACTTAAGTTCAATTCAAAGTTTGTAACTTATTATTGTTTTAAAAGTTCATGTGTGTGTAGATCTAGGACTTGATGTAACTTTGGTTCATCAAATTCATGTCTTAGACTTGCACTAAGGTTATGATGGACAAATCTTGGTTAAGATGATGTATACACATCCATGAGTGGTGCACTTGAAGCTAGACGCATCAAGGATGAGAACCATGATGAGCATCCAACACCAAGATCACCGGAACCCTTGAAAACCCACTGCATTCTGTCCAAAAGTTTCTGACCTACTGCTTCTGGAACAGACCAGCAGACCTGGGCTGTTCTAACCTTGATTTTTAGATAGAACTTTTCGAGTAGATAACTTTTCATATAGGACTCGTCTTAATCCGAGTTACGGTTTAGGATTTATGGCCCTCCGATCGTTACCATGTCCTTTAACGTTGTGCAGAAATTTCTGACCTACTCGCACTTAGACCGTCGCCACGGTCAAACCAAGACGAGTTTGCTTCTGTAAATTTTACCACACTTAAGGGACTCATAGACGGAGCCATGACCACTGGTCTCACCTTAATTCGGTAAGGGTAGAGGCCGTGGTGACTGACCGAAGTCAGCCTTTGTTTTAAACGACTTTCATAAACGAGTCTTACTTGTTACCTTTTGTTTAATGATGATTGATGATGACCCTTATGACCTTAATTACGTACTTGTAAACCTTTTGAGACGACTTATTGACTTAGTGCTATTTGACTTAGGTTGAGGACGTTTGGACCGTTACTTGCACACCACTTTCCGACTACTACCTTACCATTACTACTAATCATTGTGAGTTATAGCATTCCCTTTTTACTTTAACTTATTTTGGGAACTGAGAATACATGCGGATTTTATGTTTTACATACTAGGCACGAGTACTTAAACTTATATATGTGTGGGTTATATAACGGCAGAAACATTCCCTTTAGCTCGGTAACGTTTAATCATTGGTTTATGAACCGGTGAACGCGAATTTTAGATATGGATCCATAGGGTTTGACATCCCCACTCGGGCTAGTAGCGCTAGCATTTAACGAGTGTTTAATACTTCGAGGTTATACGCACTTGCCAAGTGCACTTTAAGGGGGTACATTAAACGTTAAGTTAGTTACCGGGTGCCCACGGTTAAGCATATACTTTTACATACTTTTGAATCGCTCGTTGTAGCACTGAAATCTCGTGGCCTACTTACATTACTGTTATACTTAAACTATAGCTCACCAACCTTTGTGTTGACCTTTTTAAGCATGTATTTTCTCAGGT
This sequence comes from Rutidosis leptorrhynchoides, assembly GCF_046630445.1. NCBI lineage: Eukaryota > Viridiplantae > Streptophyta > Magnoliopsida > Asterales > Asteraceae > Rutidosis > Rutidosis leptorrhynchoides. Next base: position 122,122,390 of record NC_092338.1, on the reverse strand, counting down.
GCTTGAAGTCGCTCCCGCTATCTTACTAGTCGTGCTGTAGAACCCGCTGCCTAGAGTTGTTATCGCATGACTACTTATGTTGCATTCAAACTTTTTACTTATGAATTTATGTTATGTAACGACCATTATGGTCACGTACACTTATTTAATGCTTCTACTTAGTGAAGCATACTTTGATTTGTAAAACAATTGACGTATGTTATGACGTCACTTTTATTTATGAATGTAAACTCTGTTTTGAAAACGCATATAGTACTTAACCTTGTAATGATCCTGTTGTTGATGGTCCGTACATGATGATTTAGTACGGGGCGTCACATTTGGTATCAGAGCATTGGTTGTAGGGAATTAGGATGCATTAGTGAGTCTAAGACCGACCCGAGTAGGATTCACTAATAGGGCTAATCTACAACTTGTTAGTTTACTTGTTTCCGCTGAACTTACTGCATGCTGCTGCTTACTGTTACTGCTATATGCCGTATGCTACTACGTGATTTCACTACTGCATGCTAATACTTACTTTCGATTGCATGATAGTTTCGTACGATTACTGATATTGCCATGCTACTTATTGTTATACATGATTTAAACTGTTGGCCTATTATTTGCTAGCTTTATGACATACTAACATGGAAAATTTATTTTTCCTTGTTCAGATGTCGGACGTTCCACCTACTGACATCCCGAGCGGCTCAGGCCCCGTTGTTCCTCCCACTGCTGCACCTGTTGCTGCTGCTGCTGCTGCTGACATTCCGGCCCCGACACCCACTGGCGACCCCGGAGCCTCTAGTTCTGGAGCTAGCTCTAGTGTGCCTATCCCGGCGTCTTCTTCCAGACCCCTGAGGCAACTGGCTCGCATTGGTGGCATGGAGATCCCCGCGGAGTTCGGGGAAGGACCCTTCCGTAATCACTGGCGCACACCTTGCCGACGCACTGCCGACGGCCGCTTAGCCGTGATTACGCCAGGCCGACACCGACAGATGTTGGCCGCTTTCGGATACGTTGAGCCACCCGCGCCACCACCGCATGATTCAGACGACGGTTCTTCCACCGATGCTTCTTCAGACGACACCTCATCTGACGACTCCAGTGATGAGGAGGATCCCGCTGACCGACCGATTCAGGCACCTTCTACCCCGCCGAAGAAGCGGTATCGCTTCGCTGGCATAATTCCTGGTCGTACTGTCACTGACGCTTATGGTCGGCGTCGTAGGATCACTGCACGTAAACGGCTGGTGCCGTACCCCGCCGATCCACAGATATTACCGTCTCCACCCAGAGCCGGACCATCCACTTCAGCACCACCGGCTCCACCTGCACCGCCAGCACCACCTGCCCCATCACCTTCCTCTAATGAGGAAATGAGGCGGGAGATTGAGATTCTCCAGACTCGAGTTACTGAGCTCGAGGAGCAGTTGGCTCATGTTTTGGACATCTTGTACCCACCATCGCCGTAGGACTTTGTACTAGATTCTGTATTGTAATCTCTTTTGTAATTTCATATTTCACTTATGTAATGTACGAACTTATTGTAATGTATGAACTTATTATCATTAATGAATGGAATTTGTGTTGCTTACTTCTTGCGCAAGTGTTCTATTTACGTTATCATCTCATGGTTTTGTGGTACCTATATCTGCTTGCGTTATTTAATCAACATGTGTTGTGCTGTTTTCATGTTGGTTGTTATATAATGTACTATTATTATTTGCATAATGGATTTTGACTGGAGTCAAAATGTTTGTATAGAACATCATGGCCAACGGGAGATCTATCCCCACCGCGGCACAAATTGAGGAAATGATTAACGAGTGAGTCGCTGCTGCACTAGCTGAAAGACAACCCCAAGTTCCACCACCACCGCCTGTCAATCCACCTGTCGTCCGAGATGGGTGTACTTACAAGGAATTTCAAAACTGCAAGCCACACTACTTCAGTGGCACTGAGGGACCCGTCGGTCTCACCAGATGGTTCGAAAAGTTGGAATCGGTATTCAGGGTTAGCAATTGTTCTGAGGCTAACAAAACGAAATTTGCATCTTGCACGCTGTCTGATGGCGCGCTCACATGGTGGAATACCATGGCCCAAGCGAAAGGAATTGATGAGGCGTATGCTACGCCTTGGGAAGAATTTAAATGTGCTATGATCGAGGAATACTGTCCGAGAACCGAGATTCAAAAGATGGAAATCGAATTTATGCAATTGAAAACCGTAGGGAACGACCTTAACAGCTACAACCGTAGGTTTTTGGAATTGGCTCTTATGTGTCCAACCATGGTCACCCCCGAATTCAAGCGTTTGGAGAAATACTTCTCGGGACTTCCTAAGTCCATCAAGGGTAATGTTACCTCATCCAAGCCACCAAGTGTTCCCGAAGCAATGCGCATGGCGCATACTCTCTTGAATCAAATCATCCTTGACGAGCCGGAGAAGGCTAAGTTCGAAACTGTTAGTGGTGAAAAGAGGAAATGGGACAACAACCACAACAACAACAGGGGTAGGAACTATGATCAAAACCCGGCAAAACGACATGAAGGGTTCAGGCAAAACAACAACATGCACAACAACAACACCAACCCCAACAACAACAACCGCACCAATCCGAACTACAAAGGAACCTTACCACAATGCAATAGGTGCTACAAGCACCACACTGGGTATTGCAATGTTATCTGTGAGAAGTGCCAACGATCTGGACATGTTGGCAAGGATTGCAAGGTTACCACTTTGAATGTGAAGCCAAACCACAACAACAATGGGCCTAAGAAGTGTTATGAATGTGGAAAGACGGGCCATTTCAGAAATGAGTGTCCTAACAAGCGTAAGGATGGCGGACCACCACGTGCTAGAGCCTTCAATGTTAATGCAAGGGACGCTCGCGACAACCCCGACTTGGTGACAGGTATATTCAAGATCAACAATCTTTTAGCTTCTGTCCTATTTGATACTGGTGCCGATAGGAGCTATGTGTGTAGACATTTTTGTGATAAGTTAGATTGGTCGTTAGTTCCTTTGAAGGAAAGTATGCTTGTCGAGGTCGCCAATGGAAAACTTGAAAAGGTTGACCATATTAGTCGTGGAGCTATTATCAACATAGCTGGTGCAGATTTCGAAATTGATTTGATACCTATCAAACTGGGAAGTTTTGACGCGATCGTCGGTATGGATTGGTTGAGCAAGATAAAGGCCGATGTTATCTGTGGAGATAAAGCACTTCGCATACCACAAGGAGATGGCGAACCACTGGTTATCTATGGAGAGAGATGTACCTCGAAGTTGAACCTCATTAGTTGCGTGAAAGCGCAAAAGATTATGAAGAAGGGACGCTTTGCTGTCCTAGCACATGTGAAAGCGGTAGAAACTGAGATGAAGAACGTGAACGACGTTCGAATTGTGAACGAATTTTCTGATGTCTTCCCAGAGGAATTGCCTGGATTACCGCCGCAGAGAGCAGTAGAGTTTCAGATTGACTTAGTGCCAGGAGCTGCACCTGTAGCTCGCGCACCTTATAGACTCGCACCTTCCGAGATGCAAGAATTACAGAGTCAACTACAAGAGCTATTAGATCGAGGGTTTATCCAACCAAGCTTCTCACCTTGGGGCGCACCTGTGTTGTTTGTAAAGAAGAAGGATGGATCCTTCCGTATGTGTATCGACTACCGTGAACTCAACAAATTGACTATCAAGAATCGATATCCTCTTCCACGAATTGATGACCTTTTTGATCAACTACAAGGATCGAGCGTTTATTCAAAGATCGATTTGCGATCCGGATATCACCAGCTGAGGGTGAAGGAAAGTGACGTGATGAAAACTGCATTCAGGACCCGTTATGGTCATTATGAGTTCCTCGTGATGCCATTCGGTTTGACAAATGCCCCTGCCGTGTTCATGGATCTCATGAATCGTGTCTGCAAGCCTTACTTGGATAAGTTTGTTATCGTCTTCATAGATGATATCCTCATCTACTCTAAGAGCGAAGAAGAACATGAGCAACACCTTCGGCTTGTGCTTGAACTCTTAAGACAAGAGCAACTTTACGCCAAATTCTCCAAGTGCGAATTTTGGTTGAAGGAAGTACAGTTTTTGGGTCATGTTGTGAGCGACCAGGGTATCAAAGTTGATCCCGCCAAGATTGAAGCCATCAGCAAGTGGGAGACCCCCACTACTCCAACGCATATTCGCCAATTTCTAGGTCTCGCCAGTTATTATCGAAGGTTTATCGAAGGATTTTCTCTGATTGCGCGTCCTTTGACCGCACTGACTCACAAGGGCAAGAAGTTCATTTGGGAACCCACACACGAATCAGCATTCCAAATTTTGAAGAAGAAGTTAACCTCCGCACCTATCCTATCACTTCCTGAAGGCAGTGACGACTTTGTTGTTTATTGCGATGCATCGAAGAGTGGTTTTGGTTGTGTACTGATGCAACGATCAAAGGTTATTGCCTATGCCTCCCGCCAATTGAAGATTCACGAGCGGAACTACACTACACATGATCTTGAACTTGGAGCCGTTGTCTTTGCACTCAAATTATGGAGACATTATTTGTATGGAACTAAGAGCACTATCTTCACCGATCACAAGAGTCTCCAGCACATCTTCGATCAGAAGCAATTGAATATGAGACAGCGTCGATGGATCGAGACGCTCAACGACTACGATTGTGAACTCCGTTATCACCCTGGCAAGGCCAATGTTGTAGCTGACGCTTTAAGCCGAAAGGAGAGGACGACACCTCTCCGTGTTAGGGCTCTGAACATCACCATCCACTCGAACCTCAACAACCAGATCAGAGTAGCCCAAGTTGAGGCTCTCAAGGAGGAGAACATATCTCACGAGCATTTGAACATACTTGTCTCTCGATTCGAGGTTAGAGAGTCTGGACTCCGATGTTATGCCGGAAGAATTTGGGTACCTTACTATGGAGATCTACGAAGCCTGATACTTGATGAAGCACACAAATCAAGATATTCGATTCACCCCGGTGCAGGTAAAATGTACCACGACCTTAAAGAACAGTATTGGTGGCCGAATCTTAAGAAGGACGTTGCGACTTATGTTGGTAAGTGTTTGACTTGCTCGAAGGTTAAAGCCGAGCATCAGAGACCTTCTGGATTACTTCAACAGCCGGAAATCCCACAATGGAAGTGGGAAAGGATCACAATGGATTTCATTACTAAGCTGCCGAAGACGGTGGGCGGATGCGATACTATTTGGGTTATTGTTGATCGCCTCACCAAATCTGCACACTTCCTAGCGATGAAGGAAACTGATACAATGGAAAGACTTGCTCAGCTGTACATCAAAGAGGTTGTATCTCGTCATGGTGTACCTTTATCAATCATCTCCGATCGCGATCCCCGTTTTGCTTCCAGATTTTGGCGTTCTTTGCAAGAAGCCATGGGAACTCGTCTTGACATGAGTACTGCTTATCATCCTCAGACTGACGGGCAAAGTGAACGAACGATTCAGACCTTGGAGGACATGCTACGTGCATGTGTCATCGATTTTGGAAAGGCCTGGGAAAGGCATTTGCCACTCGCCGAATTCTCGTACAACAACAGTTATCACTCAAGCATTAATGCTGCACCTTTTGAAGCATTGTATGGTCGTAAGTGCCGATCTCCTATTTGTTGGGCCGAAGTAGGCGAAAAGCAAATCACCGGACCCGAGGTAGTTCATGAAACCACGGAGAAGATTGCTCAGATCCAAGCTAGACTTAAGACTGCCCGTGATCGCCAAAAGAGCTATGCCGATCTTAAACGGAAAGACTTTGAATTTAATGTTGGTGATCGTGTAATGTTGAAGGTTGCACCTTGGAAAGGTGTGATCCGTTTTGGAAAACGTGGAAAGTTGAACCCACGATACATTGGTCCATTCGAGATCTTGGAACGTGTTGGACCAGTTGCATACCGTTTGGATCTACCAGCACAATTGAGCTCAGTTCATCCTACCTTCCATGTGTCAAACTTGAAGAAGTGTCTTGCTGCACCCGAACTCATCATACCTTTGGAAGAACTTACTATTGATGACAAACTCCACTTTGTGGAGGAACCTGTTGAGATTATGGATCGTGAGATCAAAACTTTGAAACGCAACAAGATTCCGATTGTACGAGTACGATGGAATGCCAAACGAGGACCTGAGTTTACTTGGGAACGAGAGGATCAAATGATGCGGAAATATCCTCATCTTTTCCCGACTCCTCCATCTACTTCAGCTTAAATTTCGGGACGAAATTTTCTTTAACAGGTGGGTAATGTAACGACCCTGGTTTTTCCAACATCATTTATTAATAATTATTATTATTAATACGTGTGATTAAACGAATGTATGTTATTACATTTGCATGTTGCCTTGATTGCCCGTACTTGACTTTTAAGTGCCCGAAACGTCTTTGTGACACACGAAACTTCACGAATAATATTTTTTAGATATTATTTGCATTCATGATTAGTTTTACTAATCATTTTAATTAACTATGGCTATTAGTTAATTACTTGGGCTTTAATTGGGTTTAACTTGTGATTTATCGAACTCGGGCTTTAATTAATGAAATGGACACTTGACTTGGGCTTACAAGCCCACCCTACAATTATTAGTGGACATTTAGCCCACTCTTTTAAGTGTAAGTATCAATTAGATCATGAACTAGTTAGTTAATACTTAAAGGAATCTAGTTTGCTCATTATCCCCATGTAAACAACCCTTTTAACCAACTTTTAACCTCTTTACTTGCAAGTAACCATCAAACAAACCTCTCCCTCTTTGTGGGCTGCAAACCGTCGACTTCAATAAGGCTAGGAGGAGTTTTTTTTTCACATTTTATAATACCTTATCTTGTAATCTCACACACACACTTCATTTCAAACTTACACCATACTTTCCTCTCATAGTTTTCTCTCATCTTTCCTTTACTTGTAAGTACCAAGAACATCTTTCTCTCTTCTTTTCTTCTTGCCAAAAACGAATTCAAAAGACCCTTGAATCATCATCATGCTTTGTTATTTTTTTTTAATCTTTGTTTACATGTGTTGATTACTAGTTACTTGTTACTTACCTTCTAGCTTTCAAGAACAAACTTACTAGTTTGATTTCTTCATCTTTATCTTGTTATAACAAGAACATTCAAGAACATAATCTATCTAGTTATGTTCTACATATTTTGTTTCAAAAGATTTAAAGTTTATAATCTTTATAATTGTTACTTGTGTTCTTGTTTGTTGTATGTTACTAGAATACCACCTTCATGGTTGGTTTAGGCTTATCTTTCATTTTCTTTATTTCTTATTGTTAGTTGCTTACTACACATTTGAACAAGGACATGAAACCAACAAGAGCTTACACTTTGGTGCAAGTACCATGGATCCAACACTTGGTTGTGATCTTTCTTAGTGTTCATGAACTTGTTCATAAACTTACATGTAACCTTGGTCATGATTACTAGTTAATCTTGATCTTATATTTCTTGGATCTAACTTGTTAGTTCAAGAACAACACTTTAAACTCTCTAACTTGTGTTGATTTGACTTAAGAACTATAGATCTAGACTTTGAGTCTTGAATCTTCAAGACCTAACTAAGAACTATGTTCTACAAGCTAAGATCTTGCTTACTTAAGTTCAATTCAAAGTTTGTAACTTATTATTGTTTTAAAAGTTCATGTGTGTGTAGATCTAGGACTTGATGTAACTTTGGTTCATCAAATTCATGTCTTAGACTTGCACTAAGGTTATGATGGACAAATCTTGGTTAAGATGATGTATACACATCCATGAGTGGTGCACTTGAAGCTAGACGCATCAAGGATGAGAACCATGATGAGCATCCAACACCAAGATCACCGGAACCCTTGAAAACCCACTGCATTCTGTCCAAAAGTTTCTGACCTACTGCTTCTGGAACAGACCAGCAGACCTGGGCTGTTCTAACCTTGATTTTTAGATAGAACTTTTCGAGTAGATAACTTTTCATATAGGACTCATCTTAATCCGAGTTACGGTTTAGGATTTATGGCCCTCCGATCGTTACCATGTCCTTTAACGTTGTGCAGAAATTTCTGACCTACTCGCACTTAGACCGTCGCCACGGTCAAACCAAGACGAGTTTGCTTCTGTAAATTTTACCACACTTAAGGGACTCATAGACAGAGCCATGACCACTGGTCTCACCTTAATTCGGTAAGGGTAGAGGCCGTGGTGACTGACCGAAGTCAGCCTTTGTTTTAAACGACTTTCATAAACGAGTCTTACTTGTTACCTTTTGTTTAATGATGATTGATGATGACCCTTATGACCTTAATTACGTACTTGTAAACCTTTTGAGACGACTTATTGACTTAGTGATATTTGACTTAGGTTGAGGACGTTTGGACCGTTACTTGCACACCACTTTCCGACTACTACCTTACCATTACTACTAATCATTGTGAGTTATAGCATTCCCTTTTTACTTTAACTTATTTTGGGAACTGAGAATACATGCGGATTTTATGTTTTACATACTAGGCACGAGTACTTAAACTTATATATGTGTGGGTTATATAACGGCAGAAACATTCCCTTTAGCTCGGTAACGTTTAATCATTGGTTTATGAACCGGTGAACGCGAATTTTAGATATGGATCCATAGGGTTTGACATCCCCACTCGGGCTAGTAGCGCTAGCATTTAACGAGTGTTTAATACTTCGAGGTTATACGCACTTGCCAAGTGCACTTTAAGGGGGTACATTAAACGTTAAGTTAGTTACCGGGTGCCCACGGTTAAGCATATACTTTTACATACTTTTGAATCGCTCGTTGTAGCACTGAAATCTCGTGGCCTACTTACATTACTGTTATACTTAAACTATAGCTCACCAACCTTTGTGTTGACCTTTTTAAGCATGTATTTTCTCAGGTGCTTGAAGTCGCTCCCGCTATCTTACTAGTCGTACTGTAGAACCCGCTGCCTAGAGTTGTTATCGCATGACTACTTATGTTGCATTCAAACTTTTTACTTATGAATTTATGTTATGTAACGACCATTATGGTCACGTACACTTATTTAATGCTTCTACTTAGTGAAGCATACTTTGATTTGTAAAACAATTGACGTATGTTATGACGTCACTTTTATTTATGAATGTAAACTCTGTTTTGAAAACGCATATAGTACTTAACCTTGTAATGATCCTGTTGTTGATGGTCCGTACATGATGATTTAGTACGGGGCGTCACAGTATCGCTTGTTTGGCCACGATCAACACAGGTTATTCATTAAGTGGTATCCGGAGTCCAGGATGGCCGAACAACAACCTCGTCGAGGTGCTTACCGGTCTGTTAGAATCAATGAACCTGACCCATATGTGGAGATCGAACGCCTGCAAAGACGGATCGCAGAATTGGAATTGCACAACCAACAAAACTATGATCGTGATTCTGAGCAATCACTCGATGATTCCGAACAGGGTAACGTGTTCGCTGATCATTATCAGAGGGATCGTAGGGGGTATGATGACCCTTTGCGAAGCTTGGGAATGAAGGTGGAGATCCCGGAATTCACAGGATCTATGCAACCGGACGATTTTATTGATTGGTTGAGTACCGTCGAGCGTGTGTTTGACGTTAAAGAAATCCCCGAACACCTTAAGGTAAAGCTTGTTGCAATAAAGCTATGAAAGCATGCTTCCTTATGGTGGGATAATGTTTGCAAGCAAAGGGCGTATGCCCGAAAATCAAAAGTTAAAACATGGGAAAAGATGAAGAAACTACTCCGTTCTAAGTTTCTTCCCGAAAACTTCAAGCAAGAAGCTTACCTAGAGTATCACAATTTACGCCAACGCAACATGAGTGTGGAAGAGCTCATAAGGGAATTTGATCGTGCTCGTATGCGTTGCGATGTGCAGGAAGAAGAAGAGCACACAATTGCTCGGTTTTTGGGTGCCTTAAATACCAATATTGGAGATATCGTTACCTTACAACCGTATTGGACGTATAATGACGTATGTAGACTCGCTCTTAAAGTTGAGAAACAGCAAAAAGGCAAAAGCAAACAACCTTTTACCAGGTATACCGCACCTCCAGCTCCAAAACCCGGAGTCACAGCTCCGGCAAAAGCACCAGTCGACTCGAAAGTTCCACCATCAGTCCCGAGCAGTAGCAAACGAGGCCTAAAATGCTTTAATTGCCAGGATTATGGTCACTTGTCCAGGGACTGCCCGAACCCAAAACCTATCGCCTATTGTGACGAATATGATGAGAACCCGCGATATGATACCGATGGCGAGCAGGAGGATAACACTTTTGAACAGGAGCAGGTTGTTTATCCGGATCAAGGAGAGTCATTAGTAATTCATAGGGCACTCAAGACAGCTACAGACCCTTCAGATGACAATAAGTGGCTTCGAAACAATATTTTTCGTACAAAAGTCACGGCTAAGGGTAAAGTATGCACTATGATTATTGACGGCGGGAGTTGTGAAAATGCAGTGTCCACCGAGATGGTCGAAAAACTGTCACTGATAGCGGAGGATCACCCCGATCCTTACCAGCTAACGTGGCTCAAAAAAGGGAATCACATAAAGGTAACAAAGCGAGTTTTAGTTCACTTCTCGATTGGCAAATTATACAAGGACGAGGTTTGGTGTGAAGTGATTCCAATGGATGCGTGTCACCTCCTTCTTGGGAGACCGTGGCAATATGATCGCAAAACTAAGCATGATGGGTTTCGCAATACGTATAGCTTCGTAAAGGACGGTGTCAACATTACACTCGCGCCCCTTGATGCACGACAAAGTATGGAGTCCAGTTTGATTTTGAACAAATCAGCTTTTCTGGATGAGGCCAAAACCAAACCCTTCGTGTACGCGTTCGTTGTCACAGAAGCTAATCGCACTGTTGACACTCCACCTGATATAGTGCAACCATTACTATCGGCTTACGAAGATGTCTTTCCAACAGAAATCCCAGCTGGTTTGCCCCTCATGCGCGACATACAACACTGTATTGATCTTGTACCTGGTTCGGTGATTCCTAATAAAGCAGCTTATCGTCTAAATCCGAAGGAATTTGCTGAATTGCAACGACAGGTTAATGAGTTATTAGCTAAGGGCTTGATTCGGGAAAGTATGAGCCCGTGTGCGGTACCTGCATTGTTGGTACCTAAACATGACGGGTCGTTTCGTATGTGTGTTGATAGTCGGGCCGTTAATAAAATCACGGTGAAGTATCGTTTTCCGATTCCTCGGTTTGAAGACTTGCTTGACCAACTACACGGTGCACACGTGTTCTCAAAGGTGGACTTACGAAGTGGTTACCACCAAATACGCATGCGGCCCGGTGATGAATGGAAGACCGCTTTCAAAACACGTGACGGGTTGTATGAATGGATGGTAATGCCCTTCGGGCTCTCGAATGCACCGAGTACCTTTATGCGACTTATGAATCAGGTATTCAAACCTTTTATCGGACGCTTCGTTGTTGTTTATTTTGATGATATATTGGTTTATAGTTGTGATGAGGAGCAACATATTGACCACCTGCGACAAGTGTTTGATGTTTTACGAGAACAACGTCTTTATGCCAACGGGAAGAAGTGTCACTTCATGACTCGGGAGGTAACGTTCCTAGGGTATATAATTTCAGGGAATGGTATCCGTATGGACGAAGCCAAAATAGAAGCCATTACCAACTGGCCAATCCCACAAAGTATACATGAGGTTCGTAGTTTTCATGGACTTGCTTCGTTCTACCGTCGTTTTATTAAGAATTTTAGCACGATCATTGCCCCAGTTACAGAGTGTATGAAAGGAGGACGGTTTACATGGACCGAGGAAGCCACTACAGCTTTCAACATCCTGAAAGAAAAAGTTACTAATGCTCCTATTCTGGCACTACCAAACTTCGAAGATGTTTTTCAAGTGGAATGCGACGCGTCGGGGGTTGTTATAGGTGGGGTTCTTAGCCAAAATAAAAGGCCAGTTGCGTATTTTAGCGAAAAGCTTAACGATGTCCGGCGAAGATACTCCACTTACGATCGTGAATTCTATGCTATCGTGCGTTCTTTGGAAGTCTGGAGGCATTATCTGTTACCATCAGAATTCATACTTTATTCGGATCACGAGTCGCTTAAATATATTCATGGTCAACACAAGCTCAATCCGAGACATGCTAAGTGGGTGGAATCGTTACAGGCTTATACGTTTGTTATTAAGCATAAAGCAGGTGTTTTAAACCAAGTCGCAGATGCATTGAGTCGAAGGCATTCTTTGCTTAATACTATGTGTGTCCAAGCAACGGGGTTCGAACATTGACGCGATTTATATGCTACTGACCGGGACTTCAAATATATATGGGGTAAGTGTGTTCATGGTACTTTCGGTTCTTTTGTTATTTTTGACGGCTACTTGTTTAAGCATTCTCGACTGTGCGTTCCGGGGGGATCAAATCGTGACTCAATTATTACTGAAAGTCATGCTGGAGGTTTAGGGGGGCATTTTGGGATGAATAAGACATTAGCCAGTATAAAGGAACGTTTCTATTGGCCACTTATGGAACGCGATGTTAACCGAATTATTGCTCGGTGTCGGATATGTCATGTTGCTAAAACACACGGGAGTAATACGGGTTTGTATATGCCTCTGCCGGTACCCAATGGACCATGGGAGGATATTAGTCTCGATTTTGTCCTCGGGTTACCTCGAACGCAGCGTCACAAAGACTCGATTATGGTGGTGGTTGACCGTTTTTCTAAAATGGCGCATTTCGTACCATGTACAAAAACCTTTGATGCAAGTCAGGTGGCACGTCTTTACTTTGCGGAAATAGTGAAACTTCATGGTATTCCAAAGACATTAACTTCAGATAGAGACGTAAAATTTGTTAGCCATTTTTGGCGTACTTTGTGGGCACGTGTGGGTTCTAAGTTGCAGTTTAGTAGTTCGCATCACCCGCAAACTGATGGACAAACCGAAGTTGTGAATCGCAGTTTGGGTAATTTGCTACGTAGTCTGGTCGGTGATCACCCTAAACAGTGGGATTTGACTCTTCCTCAAGCTGAGTTTGCTTACAATTCATCAGTGAATCGCTCGACAGGACGTTCTCCTTTTGAGATTGTGTATGGGCGCCACCCAACTACACCTCTTGATCTGTTGCCGAAACATGAAATTCCCAATGCGTCGGGTGAAGGTGTTGATATGGCTGATCATATGAAATCGTTACACGAGCAGGTGCACTCACGCATTTCCCGACAAAATGCTGTGTATAAAAAGCATGCTGATCAGCGGCGTAAGCGGGTTACGTTTGAAGAAGATGATCTCGTATGGATTCATTTACGAAAAGAGCGGTTTCCAGGTGGACGTTTTGGGAAGTTGCAACCCCGAGCCGATGGGCCTTTTCGTGTTGTCAAGAAAATTAATGATAATGCTTACAAGATTGCTTTGCCCGGTCACTATAACGTATCAGCTACTTTCAATGTCGCCGACCTTTCTCCCTATGTTGGTGATGATGATCAGGATCTAGACTCGAGGTCGAGTCCTTCTCAAGGGGGGGGAGGATGATGCAGATGTTCGTAACCAAGATGTGGGCCGGGACAATTGGGGTCAAATCTATCAACGAAAGAACAAACAGGTGATTGGGCTTCAAGAATATTTTGGGGAATATATGTTTGGCCCAATTGTTAAGGGAAAATAACCAGGAGGAGTGGAACAAATTACCTGCGGTTTATGGAGTCTAGAAGGATTCCAGTTGTTTTTTTTTTAATTTCAAATTCTAGTTGTAGTTATCCTTATCTTGTTTTGGTGTTTAAATAAGGCATGTGTGCCATCGTGCTAGGCATTCAGTTAATTTTCATTTTTATAAGTTTTAGAAATAAAAAAAGTAAGCCGCAGGCTTTTCTTAATTTTTCAGTTCTATGCAATTCGTATCGCTTGTTTGGCCACGATCAACACAGGTTATTCATTATCCTAGCTGTGTAAAGTTGATGGTGAAAGCACATGTTGATGATGGTTACCGGATGGTATAAAGTTACTGTCTTTTTAATAGCGTGCAGTCTGTTTGAATTTTAGTTATAGAAACTCTACGAGCTTTTAATGCTTCTAGATGCAGGGCTTTTCACAGTGGTTTGGGAAGTTGTTTTTACCGAAAATATACTGTGACATGGTGCTCGAAGATGAAAATACTATATCTTTTTTCAGGCTCTTAAATACTACAATTCTGACAAGAGAGGACTTAGTGCCGGGTGGAAGAAGTTTGCATCCGCGCATAACTTGGTTGAAGGAGATACTTTGGTTTTCCATTTAGTTGAAGCGTACACGTTAAAGGTAAATACTATATCCTTTTTTTCTGTTTTGATCATGCTGATGAATACCAATAGTTTTAGTTAGAATTATCGAAGCTTTGACGGTGTTTAAAAGTTTTTATTGTTCTGCTAAAATTTGTTCATTTTAAAACCATTTATTCATCCATTTCTAAAATTTTACTTACTTGCATTTGTTACTGAATAATACGCGTTGTCTCTGAACACTTTAATTTGCACCTAACAATTGTGCAAATTTCTTTGTTATAGGTTTCTAGATCTGGCATTTGTTAGATACATATTGTATTTCATTTATGAAAATTAGGCATTTGTGCAAATTTTTTATTTTTATTTTTTTATTATTATTTTTTTTTTGTTTTGCCTTTTGCTTATGAATTTATTAATCGAATTAAATTTTGTAGCTTCTTTTATTGTTATGTGGATAGATGTTGGTTCGTAATCAGACAGGCAACATGTCATCTAGGCATTCAAGGCCTATTTCTGTAAGGGCGTCCACTTCTACGTCTGTAGTTAGTGTCTCAGGTATTTGTGCGTTTTTCCCGATATCTTTAGCCATTTGTGCTTTTAACCTGTATCTACAAGGTTTTTTTTTTGATTTTTGGATCACGCTGATGTTATAACAGGTAACGAATGTTTTGAGTAGACGCACCTAACAATATGCGAGGGACATGATGGGACCAAATCATCAAGTGAAGATATCTTAATTTTTCAGACATGATTAGATACAGGTCAATTTATAATCTCATTATTCAGATCCCTAAATTTCATTCACAGTCTTGATATACTACTAAAGATGGTACCACCACGCTACTTCATCTTATGCAATTAAAGATTGTAGCCTTTAATCGATTTACTTATGATTGGGTTGAATTTATTTTACTCATGTTTATCACCAATGGGTCAATGGGCCAAATGGTTAAAAAGTTCTCCATAGTTATTTTTTCATTTCTTTTCAATGCATACAACTTCCTTAAATTGGTGTATGCAAAAACTTAGAATATTAATTAACTAAAATAGTGTATGTACTCACATGTAACACATTATTCATATATACAAATTATTAAAATTGGTCAAAAAATTGTTACCAGTCAACGTGACCAGTACTATAGATGATCTGTTTTGACCCGTAACGCTCATTCACATGGTCATGCATTGATTATATATGTGTGATCATTTACAGGTACAAGTGTAATTGTATATATATATATATATATATATATATATATATATATATATATATATATATATATATATATGTTGTATATTCTACATTATACTTATAATTATATGTGAGTTGTTTAAATGTGATCATACTTTACTATAGTGTACTAACTTCAGATACATTATCAACGCCGTCTAGCATAGAATTTGAGGTCCATGGAAATCAACCAGTAACAGAAAGTACGCTTTATTGTTTGTGTTGTTTAGCTGAAATGTTGTAATTTGATGTATTTTGGGTTTTTTTCGCTTTATTACACGTTGGTATCTATGGTGTTTGATTTGATGTACAATTTAGGATAACTATGTGTTAGTTTCAGCTTAAGTAACTTGTAACTTTATTTGCAGTATTAATTAATTTAAAAGACAATTATGTCCTGGAATGGAAGTAGTGTCGGACACTCGGACCCTGGTTGCTGCGAAGTAGAGCTCAAGCGTTACGAAGAGAATGTGAAAGCAATTGTCATTACATGTAATTTTACAAGATTATATGGTTAGTTAATTATATGAATCATAATATAAACTTATAATCAACAAAACTGCTACTACTTCTTTGGATCACATAGTGGATATTTCAATCATTACTAAAATAAAGTCATTGTGAAAATTTGAAAAATAATGCAGCTCTTTAACTTTAGTTAAGCTATCTCATATTGGTAAATATGGAGTTGCATAAAAACAATGAGGGTTTTTTTAGTTCATCAATTACGCTTATAAGTATGCTTTATAGACTTAATGTTAAGGTGGTAATTTTGACCCACCTTTAACATATATATATTTATATAATGGTCACAACATATGACTATATATATGTAAGTTCAATAATAACTTTTTATGTATTTACTTGTGAATTAGTCAATGACTGTTTGTGTATTTATCTCAAATGAGTCGAGTGAAAAAAATTTGGTAAATAGGGGAACTGTACATAGATGTTAGAAAGTTGCTTAAAACTTATTTTGAGTGCATACAAGCTCTTACACTGCTCAATTTTATTGTTGAGTTGTACTATACCAATAAACTTTGTTTCCCTAATCATAAATTTAGTTTTGTAACTTTTCAATTTGAACCAATTGGCAACAAAATGTATGAAGCCAATGCAGCTCATTCATCGTACAGTTCTATAACGATATACTTAATTTTGTGAATATAGCTCAATTTGGAAGTGATAACACTTAGAGACCTTAAAAGACCATAATGTGGATATGGAAATGCAACCCATAGTAAGTAAGTAGCTATTATAATTAAGGCCACCCAAATATGATCGGTGTCATTCTACCAATTACGACTAAACACATGATGATTAGGTTAAAAAGTGCAAAAAATATCCATTCTAAACACTAACAAAGAGTTCTTCATATTCTAATCATACGGAGTAACACATGCTAAACAATTTAAAATAGTCCGTTTTACAACTTTTATATATGTACTTAATACGTAGTACATATCTAATTTACAACTTATCCCTTTTTAACTTTGTAAAAAGAGGGGTATCTTCTTACTTTTTCTAAACTAAAACCTAATATGTCACAACTATAAATTCATATGAATATTTCTCTAAACTTATGCTTGAGATATGTTACACAGTAGCACTTAGTATGTTAAATTATGATTACTACATATGGCACAAATAGTTAATCGCTTCAGTATTGGACATTCACGATTGTGAAGATAATGGGTTTATGTCCGAATTCAAATAGTGAACCATTGTGAAGATAACGGGTTTTTTATGTTCTAATGAAGATCGCTTCAGTAGTGGACATCACATTCCTAATTGCTTATCTTGATGCCAAGCAGGTAATTGTTGATAATGCTGTTTTTCATGTACGATGCATCATATTTTCAATTTTTCGTGACATGAACTATTTGTTGGCATTTACTGTAGGTACCTGGTGTGCGGATAGATTTATGCAGCGCTTTATGTCAAGAACTTAAATTGTCATGCAAGCCTATTGCATCGATGTTTATGCAACGGGCAAATTATTCATATAGTTTTATAAGTATGCTTACACAATTAAGCTGAGAACCTATTGGTAACAAGTACATGTCTTTTGCTCTCTTAGGTTATGTTATTTTAGATTCCATCTAATCATAGTAAATGTAACAAAGTCAGTGTATTTATCTGCAATGAATTCACCTTAATATGTACTTCTGCAACGGACGGGCTCATTGACATGTAGTTGTTTTATTTAAACTATATGCATTTTTTTTAAAGTGCCATGAAGCAAGTACATAAAACTTTGTGACAATGACTATAAACAATTGATTGTTGCATTGTAATTGTATAAATTAATAGCGTTTACGTCATTAATCAGTATCAATACTAACGTTCTCGCATACTATTTTTTAGAGCTGCCGTGCAACGCACGGGCTCTTAAAATCTAGTAGATATATACAACGTACATAATATCAAAAAATTCAAACTAATATTGAATCTTCTCTATACATTATTTCACAGCCCATATTATTTAAGATTAAAAAAAATATCCTAAAAAGAGTCGATCGAAGCCATCCAAAAGAAATCTATCAAGTAAACCTAATGGTGTACATTTACCTACATTAAGAATTGTCTCTCTCCTATTAGATTATCAGACACTACCCAAATTAACCTTAATCCTGATACGTTCATCTCTACACATCAATAACCGCTATTCAGTTACATTAACTAAAACACCAAAACACCGCCCAGTTATTTTTTCAGTTTAGCAAAACACGGTAACGCACACATCCTCTTCTCTTTTCTCTCATGGAGTTCCAATCTCAATCTTGTTTTTTCATATATCACTTTTCCTTCCACTCCTCCATCAATCTGCTCTCTGTCCAATATCCCATCATCATCATCTTCGTCATCATCGATTCAATTTACAAACCCTACCTTAACAAATCAATTAACCTTTAGATCTGAATAAATATAGCAACGATCACTTATTTGGATGATACGGGATGATGGTTTATACATTAGTTCATGAATTCTGAATTCGGTTCCGGAAGATTACTATATCGCGATAAGTTTTGCTTTTTTCTCTCCTTCATGATTTTTGTCAGGTATTTCATATGTTTCCTCATAATTTTTCGTTCATGTTGTGTTTCTGAGTTACAAGTTCATGAAATGTATAACCAGTGAGCGACTTGTGAACGCTGCTCGAAATTAGGGTTTTGATTCATCGACTTTTTTGAGTTAGATGGATTTTGACGATGCAGGAATCTTCGGTTATGTTTGTAATTTGGTTTAAACGTTTATTCAATTTAGCAATTCCATATTCAAGATCATCTGTCCAAACCGATTGTAAGCATATCAGGTATGTTTTATTGTACAAATCGTTTAATCGGATTAAATATAACTATATGCTTCGTTCTGTTAAATTATTGGTTATTAATATTATTGATTTGGAAATATTCGTTATTAAAGTTTTACAGTTGTGTATGATTTGTTCATCAAACATCAATTATCTATTGGAATACAATGGAATTTCAAGGTAAATACATAATTTAAGAACGGTTATACATAGTCAGTTTCATCTTTTGATCCAATTAAGAATCCCGCCTATGAATTTTAAAAAGTAGCAGTTACAATGAACTTTACCTCTACATTATGTATTTCAAATCAGTTAAAAACACTGTATAAATATATGAAATCATACTAGGCTTTCTTCATATTTAAAAAAAACTCACAACCCTTAACTCTTCATGATGGCCGCCGGTGATGGTTGAAGTTTGAGCACTTGCCCAGAAGACTCTCGGTTAAGGTTTGTGTTTTGTAGTTTTATGGTTTAATATGCTTTTCTTGATTATTTTTTTTTTTTTTTTTTGTCTATTTTGTTGGTATATGGCTGAATCTTAGTACAAGATTTTACAAAAGCTAAACCAAATAATAATATGAAGTTTATTGATTGATTGAATGCTTCAGATACTTTTCACGAGTTGAAGAGCAAAAGAGAAAAGAAAAAAGAGGTGCGTTGTCATTGGCAATACATGAAACTCGTACTTGATGCATTACATTATTTCTAATCTTATTTATATGTTATTAATGTTAATTAATGTGATCAGTTAATTTTTCGCTTTGTTTGTATTCAGCTGAAGGATACAACAGATTTTAGACCTCTTGGTAGTGTTTGTCATCGTGGTTTTTTCTCTCTACATATTATTCGATTTATTATGACTAAGACGGTGTGTGAAGGGAAAGTTACTGATTATTTCTATGTACACTATAATAAGTTTAAAGTTTCATACTGCACTTGGAATTTTAATAATGATTTTTATTAAAATCTTGTTATAATTTTCATTTGTAATGATTTCAGAATAAATTTGGTATAATTAGCTTCGGGTCCTAAAGTGTGCATTCGAAGAGCATAGGATGTCATTGTGAGAAATGACAAGGTACTACACTTCTCAATATCTTGCATTATGTACACAATTTATCAGTTTAATGAATAGCTTCAACTTTACCAAATGTTAATAGTTACGCTATTACAACATTTTCAAGCACATATTTTTGTCTGCAGGTCGAGCTCATTCAGCTGGCTACAAAAATAACTTTTGATAGTCATCTTCACGTGATGTGTTTATTATGGCAGGTGATTGAGGATATTGTAAAATATCCTTTAGATAATCATGACCAGGTAAACTTTCAATTGAATTAATATTTTTATTGACATAGCTACAAGAAAATGTTATAGGTTAGGTGGCCAAATGGGTGGGTCTTGACAGTACATAACATGTAACAATGGATATGGTTTGTTTGACCCGAGAAAACTTGTTTATTTTTATTGTTTAATGAAATTTAATTTATATATATTATTTATATATCGATAATTTATGATTACCTTTTCCTGTTTTGGTTTAACTGAATTTAGTTACCCATAATGATGATGTTGTGAATTTGATTTCAACAGTTATGATTTGGTGGTGCTGATAGTTAATGCACCCAGAGTTTCACCTCTTGGAAATAAATACTCCATAGTATTTAAACGAAAAGAGGTACATGCATGTTATTGACTTGATATGTTCTTGAATTTTAGTTATGAGGAAATCGATACTTCTAAATTTCAATTCAAACGTATCGTATACTTGTTGGATTGTAAAAGACTAAAAGGGAAATGACTAATTTTCTTCTTCATTAGTATTCCAGTTAGTCAAGGTGCCTAGCTTGAAGGTAATCTTATGTTTCTTATGTTATATTTATGACTCATGAATTTGGATAATATTGTTGAAGGTCATATCTTTGTTACTACCTATAAGCTATTTGGTTAGAGTATACTCTGTAATATCTAGAATTGGGCAAGTAAGTTTGCTATTTGGAATATGTGAAAAGAAAACTTGCACGCGTAGATGTCTATTCAGTAATAATACTATTATTGTTTGTGATATTGAGCATGTTATTGTTATGCACATTAGCTACTTGATAAAATGCTAGAGCGATTAACCAACAAGTATTTTTGAAGATATTTGAAACGAAGTCAGCCGTGCCTTTAATTTTTCATTCGTAAATTGGATGAATGTGGCACTATTCTCATTGATTCGAGAGGCTGCGAAGAACTTTTTGGGTCTCACATCACTGCTCACTTAAAAGTCAGACCTATTCATCTAATGCTATATTTATGGTGACTGCTTTAGTTAACCATTTGTAAGGATGCATGATTAATTGAATGCTCGTATAGGAATTTCATATATTGGTTTTAAAATTTATAACATTGATTACAGCTATCAATATGCTTTGTGCATGATAATAGCCCACGAAATATATATGCATTATTCGAGTGTGCACGGACATGTTCAAAGTTAATCGACGTACGTCAACTAAGATGTGGGTCCAAATACTTTAATCTGGGTGGAAGTAGTTGCTATAATACATATGCTGAAAAACACAAACTGTGCCAAAAAGTTGAAATACGCATGTTTTGCATTCTACTATTGGTGTTTTTGTTCATATTCATTTTCATTAGATTAATAAAATTGGTTCTTTGATGCAGACTACATTAGGAGCTAAACAAAACCACACTCATCAGAATTAGAGCACATAAGGTAAACAGTTGACCAAAGTGTTATCTAATGTTTTTATGAACTTGTGTTTCTTTCTTGGTTAATAGGGTAGGTGAGATTTATAGAATGTAAGAAGGAGGGTATACGTGTTCTCTATTTTGCCCCTTTGTTTTACCAAGTGCACGTTGTTCAAAAAAACTCACCAATTACAGTTTCATCAAAATAAAAAATATTCTTCATATCAATTCTCTCAAACGATTATTGGAGTGAAGGGATTTACAATCTTTGTTCATGACAACATAAGCAATGTTGTTATTGGATCCATCCTGCCACTATACAATCAAACAATTAGGGTTCGTCAATATACACCAACAAATAGATTGTTGCGGATTCTAGATTGAATCAATCTGAACGAGGATTCTGTCGTCACAGTGGTAATCCATGGAATCGTTCTACTCCTTATTTCTTTTACGTTTTACTAACAAGTTATGTTGTTTTTAACATCACTAGGGTTGCGTAACTAATGGATTTAATGGAGTACGGACTGTATATCAGAACAATCTACAATGACTGATGAGTCTGATGCTAAGATTATAGTGGAATATAATAAAACTTTTGACATCTTTCACCGGCTAACATTGATCTTTTTACTTCTCCTCCAACAACTCTTGCAGTCTTTCATGTCGTTGACTTTTTTGCGACTTCTGAACAAGGAGTTGCAACAGAGATCAAGCTCCCAGAATCTAAGACAATGCCAACTCAGTCAGTTGACCCGTTTGCATTGACAGCAATGAACAATTGTGATAATCTGATTGGTTTGGTTCATTTTCTTCGCATATGGATTCGGTAATTGCAGTTCAATCAGGTGAGTTTTGTTCTTTGGTTTGTCAAACCGTCCCTTAATAAGAACCATACTTCATTTTAACTTATATGTTGTAGTCTCTAAACGTATCAAAACGGGCGGTCGGATGGGCTCGATAATGGGTCAAAATGGATACATTTTTATATGTGGATTGTGCATAAACATCTTTTACAACCTTTTAAAAACAGTTAGCATTCCATATATGAGTACAAAAATATACTCTTCGAATAATAAGATTATTTGTTACTAATATAATTTAGGAGGAGCTACACATTTACATTATACTTGGGCAACTTTTTGACACATTTTCATTTAATTTAATTTTGCTCTTTTACCGGAGTAAAACATTACACGAATTGATTCATATTTAGGTCTATGGTTTGACAAAAGCCACCACTGATATTCTTAACATGTGTTAGATTTAGTCAAGATCATTCCTTTGACACTTCTTTCGGTTCTTTATTGCCTTCAACTCTTCAAAAGTCTTTAAATTAGTCAATCTCGAATTTCTATGAAGGCAGGGTAGTAAGAAATTGTTGTTTTAAGCATTTACTTGTGGGTCTCCAAGCAAGTTAGTCATTTTATTCTTTTATTTTTGATATAAAAGAAATACGATTATACGTTTGTATTTGTATATGATTTAAAAAGAAATACGATTGTGATTGTGGTAAGGTTATCTTCTCATTTTAAAAGTGATGTGGATGATAAATCAAGAATAACACTAGAGAAGGAGAGCCATAGTAGATAGAGTGATATTTTTTAATAAATCAATAATACAGAGGTACGGCCTATAGAAGATAGTGTTCAAGTAAGGTCGTAGATACAGTGATATTTTAATATTACTAATCTACTCGGGTAACACATAATGGAAGGATTCAGTGCTTATCTTGATTTTTTATATGTAACGACTGTGATGCTTATTTTTTGCATAATTGGTATATATATATATATCTATGTTTTTGTAGCAATACTTATCTTTACTTATGTTTATGTTAAATCCGTTGATATATTGTTACATCAATTACTTTCCAATCTAATTGCTTCATTGTGTTATAAATCGGCTTTCTTGAGGAATAAATTGGTTTTAGATTAAAAATGAAGAATTCAACTCTTCAAAAGGACAAGTGTACTACATTGTTTATGAAGGCTTGTTTGCTGACGCTGTTTTCTATCAGCACTAACAAATGTGCCAGGAAGAACAACTTGATCTGAGGTGAACTCTGCTCCCGTACAATTTGTCATGCAATGTATTATTAAATCAATTGTTTAAATCATGATATATCTACTAGGTTTGAATAAATGTACCTCGTGCAATACTGCAATGTCTTTGTCTATATATGTTATACCCCATTAAGCAACGTGCTTTCTATCTATTACATGTTTACAACAATCCGTAAATTTAAGTTGTTTATTCATTATCTATATGAACAAATATTATCCAACCATTTCTTGATGGACAAACAACGTTGCTTTGATATCAACTATAACGTTTTGATTTCTTATGATTTACATAATTTTGATATTGTCATTATCTTGCTGTCATACGATATAAAATTTTTACAGTAAGCCTGATTAAGAGTCGCCGTGCAACGCACAAGCTCTTAAGTCCATTGATCGTTATAAGATGCATTTTACACACGTAGTTTCTTACGATAAACAACTGGTCAATGGTGATACATTTTTATTTAAGATTGAAAAGGACAAAAAATAAGAAACACGTGTCATAATGTCATAGACTAAAGTCTGCATTCACTCTTCGATTATAATCTCGCAAACCTATCAAACCATGAAATTTAAAAATCAATCTTGTAGGTATAATTATTGTTGTAATTTAAAAGTAACGTACAAAACAAAATTTTTAGACTATAACCCGCAAGGTTGCGGGTCTTAAACTAGTTGTTATTAAATACAAGAAGATATAAAATTTTGGAAACAATTCACACGATTAGCTAATAAAATCAAACCAAAAAAATAAAAATAAAAATAAAAATAAAATTCGTATGATTATTTTTTAAAATATTAGTCTATGAAAATATACATAAATGAAACTGAATAACTTACATTTGAATTTGTCTTACAATACTAATAACAATATCTGATAATGCAAAAATAAAAATAAAAAAAATAAACATAATATAAACTGGAATGAGATTTAAATATAAAAACCTTCACATACATTCATGAACTAAATACTTACATTAATTTAAACAATACCTCTATTTGGTGATAGACAAATTAGGAGCACATTCATCCAAAGAAGTCTGTTCATAGTCCTTTGAGTGATCAGTAACAACGGATCGTTAGATGAGTGATCAAGTCATCAATCGATTTTTTATTCATGATTGTTCATCACCATATGTGAAACATGATAAAAAATTTATGATAGTCGTTCGTTTAGTGTTTCTTTTTCATGAAAATTTACTGACTAATGATGATGAACATCATCAACATCAGATATTGTCGAAGATTTTCATTGATTTTAGATGAGAGAAAGAGTTGATATGTCGATGTATAATAATGATAATTGATGAAGTCGTTTCTATTTTTGTGAAGAAACTGTCGATTTAGAGGCAGTTTTTTTTTTTCAAATTTCAAATTATGCCAAATAGGCTGACAAGTCATTAGTGGGTATAATTAATGACCAATTAAAATTTTACAATTAGGATTACATGTCAGCGTTGAAGGAGAGTGCGACACGTAGGAATTACATCCCTCGATTTATTATAGTGTATAGATAGATAGATTCCGCAAGTACATACAGAAATTAAATCAAAATAGGTTCAAATTTTTTAAAGGGAAAAATTGATACATACTCTAATAAGTCTTCTTGACAAGATCCACCGATCTATTTGATACAACTAATTTAACACAAACTTAACTATGATGCACTAATTCTAGAACTAAAATCCATAAATAAGTGTCAATTGCATAAAAGAAAACTGAATGCACGTCTATGAATTTCACGACACTAGATCTCCATCAAAAAGTAATTCGCCTAAAATGCATTTGTTGGCGATGAATTTGTAACCATATGAGAAAGACGAGAAAGAAGGCAATGCAAAAAAAAAAAAAGAAGCAAGACAGTCCGAGTCTGACTGAGGAAGCAAACCATAAAAAAAAAACATCCAAACCACTTGACTATGTCAAACCGTCGACCAAACATTATCAAAAATGCTAAATCAACCCAAATTGGCAGAAGAGCATTCACTCCAACATTAAAATTGATGGATCCATAAGCTCTATGCATTGATAAGTTGTACTGCACAACCTACCAATGCATAAAGATGATGTATTTATCAATTTTAATGTTATCATCATTAGCCATAAATAAACCACACTCTAGAATTACGATTATTTTGTCTAATTGTACATTTTATTAATAACGGGTGTAGGTTACATGTGCGTTGTTGCGGCGGTATACTTATTATTGTATAAAATAGTATGATTTCGGTTAAAATATATTATGCGTACTGTGCTTGACAAAAAAAAATCTGGTTATAGCTACTAACTCCACATAATTTAATTTACTATAATTTAACCAACTAAGAGCAAATAAATTAGTTTAAAGGTTTATACACAAGAGTCGTCGTTGAACAAAAGTAAATAATAATAATCGTTAAGACTACTCATTTTTGAATGTTACAGCATCAGACAGGATTATCATTAGAAAATAACAAAAAACTATGTAATTTTTAATAATAATAATTATTATAAAACTACAAATTTACTAAATTAATTGTAGCATCCTTTTAGAAATATAAAAAATAAACATTCAAATTTATAAAAAAAATAGCAATTTAAAAAACAAGATAAATGATGGCCTCAGAAGATAAAAAGAGGACATTTCGAATGTGTGGTATGTGCCATGAAATAGAAGTCACATCAAATGGCTTATTTGAAAAAAAAAATGACTAAAATATAAAGTGACCTATTATTTTTATTTCATTTCACTATTGAAACGACCTTCCAACCTTTTAACAAATATACCATATACGTGGTGGTAATTTTACAAAAATAACAAATAGTTTTGTGTCGATTCTAATCATAGAATGAATATAACAGGTTCGGTCCATGCTTGACAACAACATAGGGAGATTTAAGGGTCATTTGAGTTTAACTCTCCAATCCGGAATACCGTGAATAATCCCTTGCGAGATGAAGATCTCAACAGAGGTGGTTAAACGTCGACCCACCATCATCGGAATAATCGGTAACAGATGGCTAAAGGTAGGTATTAGGATTTATGTTCATGGAACGTTACCTCAAACCGTAAATAGATCGTATAATGTTCTATAAGTCCGGTAGCGCGGGTAAGAGCTGCAATGTATGGGTAGCGCAGACGGCAGGACTCTTGTGTTTCTATCCCAGAAATAGTAAAGGTGTAAGTTGGAATGAATCCTTGTTATGCTTTTCTATCGTGATTTGAATCTCCTATTTATAGTGTAATCTTCCTTTGTCCATTAGTGCCACGTAATAGGACAAAGGAATCTTGGTCTGTCCTAGCAGTACCAATTTGCTTAAAGGGCTCGACAAAAGTAAAAAGCATCTTGTCGGGTATGGTTTCTGTCTGTCATACACGCCCTGCAAGCTACAGCGCCTCCTGGCAGATTGTACATCGACCAAGCGTGGTTCTTTTGCAGGCATTATGTCATTACACGCTAGCCCCGTTCTGCGCGCTTAGCATTGCGACGCGCTATATATATAGCACGTGAGAGTCACGTGTGATGCGCTACACAAGCAAATCGGTTATGCGTATCATTAAGTCCCCCCAGTTCAATATTATGAGAAAATATTGCGAATGGTGTTGAAATCAACTTGTCAATCATCTTTTTCACGCATCAATATAATTTGTTTTTTATAATCTTCAAAAGTTGGAGGGTATAAAAAATGACGACAACTGATAGGGTGCATTTAATGCGAAATGATTTTTTCGGCGTCTGTCAGTCTGTTGTATAGACCAATGAGTAGGGATGGAAATGAATGTTCCATCCATGTATATTTATCCGATCCGATCCATTTATAATGGATATGGATGATCTAAATGGATGATTAATGGATATGTATATGGATATGGATGATCTAAATATTTTGTGGATCGAATATGGATGACAATTTATCATCCATGGATATATCCCTTATCACCCTAAATACATCTATACATACATATATACGTACTAAGATATAGACATATACATCTACATATCGATATACATATACATATAACCTATAAGTTTTAAAATAATTAACAAAAATAAGGGTTAAAAACATTACAATTATTAAGGTATTACTAATAATATTAAACGATACATATTTAGATTGGTTTAAACATTATATTGTAACATATTTTGCTCAATTTAAGTCACACTAGATGACAAATTACAATCAAAACATGTTTAACAAACAAACACATAAAGATTATACATTTACATTTGTTATAATCTATATTTAATATTCAAAATCGTCATTAGATTAATATTTTACTGAATATCCAATGAATATTCATTAACCCACTTAATTCATTGGATATGGATATAGATGGATGAAATAAAACTAAACGGATATGGATGAACAAAATCTAAATGGATATAGATGTGGATATGGCATCACCCGATCCATATCCGATCCATTGCCATTCCTACCAATGAGTCACTTCAGGCGTTGCTTGTCACATCACTGTTTCCCAGCCCCTTTTTCCTTCACACACTATGCGATACGTGTTCCTTTCCTTGTCGTTTATTTTTTAACCGCCCTTTTTTCTAAATTCTTTGGGACGCTTTGATTTTTACAGTCCTATAAATACCCCATAAGTTTTATCAAATTTTTTGTACCTTCTTTGCTCTCTTCGATCAGCGCGAACTTTCATCTGCCACGCTTAGTGTTTCTTGCTTCATTTTTAATGATTCAGGTGAGCGTGTACTCTGCTTCTTTTCTTTTGTTGCTAAGTAATTTGATTGTCTTGTTATAAATGACTTCTACTTCTACTACTGAGCCCGATAATTCCAAAGATATTCCTTCCATTATTACGAGGGAGGACATTATGGATCTTCGAGATTGATATCCTCCCTTGCGGGTGCTAAAACCCGGTGCGCATTTGCCTGGTCAGCGCGCTAATCATTCGATTCTAAAGAAGGTTACTCTTTATCGTGAGGTTATGCAGCAAGGGAACTTGGACAGTTATATCCTTATAATGCTTTCCGCATAACGTATTTTGAGATGTGATGTAATCATTTCCAATTCGTGCCCACTTTGAATTTGTTTAAAACGTGTTTTTGTATAAAAGAGTCATAAAAGTTGGTATGCATTTAATGATAGAGTTAATTTTATGGCGACAGTAATGGTTGGTGTTCGCGCAAAGTGGAAGAACACTTTCTTTTATATTGAAAATTCTTTTATCCCCACTTCTTGTTCTAAGACGCTCTTATGGCATACGCGAGCCACTCTTTCGAGTTTGAATAGAAAACCGGATCTGATTGACGCTGAGGAGCAGATGCTTGCTCAGTTTAGAAATCACCAGCTTCCCATGCGCAATAATAGGCATGATGTTCTGCATTTGTTAACATGTGTTCTTATCCAACCGCCTTGGCAGTTTTCAAAGATGCTAACGATCATGGTAGGCGATGGATAAGCGCTTGCATTCTTTTGTAGTTATGTATCCTCCATATTTTTCGCATGCTAACTCCTTGTAACTTTGTTTTTTGTATTTATGTTGCTTGATAACATTTTGGAGAGTCGTAGTATCAAGGGATTATACTCAGAGACAGAGGAGCCTGTGAACGAAGACGAGCGCCATGTTGATGTTGAACCTTTTGTCAAAGGCGATGGTTCTGGCAGGAGGGGGGGGGGAGCGCAATGTTGAGGCTAGCAAGGGTCATGTTGGCGGTGGCTCTTAAAATTATGAAGACGAATGGTGACCTAGATGGCACTGAAATCGACGTCACCCCTTCGCCCCGCTGCAAGACTGCACCTTCCGAAGGTGCTCAGGATGAGCTCCCGCTGGTGTCTGGTATCGATGGAGGGCGCAAGCGCAAATGCGCTACTAAGGTGAAGTCTGGTAAGAGGCTTGTATTATTCACCTTGTGTGTTTACTTTTTCTGAGATTTATTGCAGTTAACTTGCTTTCTTGTTCGTTTACTAACAGATAACAG
Organism: Rutidosis leptorrhynchoides; assembly: GCF_046630445.1. NCBI lineage: Eukaryota > Viridiplantae > Streptophyta > Magnoliopsida > Asterales > Asteraceae > Rutidosis > Rutidosis leptorrhynchoides. Next base: position 122,092,891 of record NC_092338.1, on the reverse strand, counting down.
GCTGACATTCCATGGTCTAAATGATTTGCTGGCAGTTTTGAAGGAAGCAACAGCTTCCCAATATGGTTTTTTGGAGAATATTCAACTTCCTGCGTACTTCTCCAACTTGTCTCCTATGGTTGACTTTTGCGAAGACGTTCAGATGACGATGCTGAACTTAATGCATTCTCTTGATACTCTCAAGGAGAGGAAAGCTCGTTTAGATGGTGTAAGCAGCTCTACGCCCAAAACTCTTAGTGCTAGAGACGCGAGAGATCGTGTGCTTGAGTTGAGAGATCAACTTGACACTGCTGAAAAGGCGCAGGATGAGGCCGATGCTGCTGCTGCGACTGCTGCTTCTAAGAAGGAATCGTTGGCCACTGAATTAGTTGCCGCAAAGGCAAAGGTTGAAGAGTTGACTGCTAAAGCAAGTTCGTTGAGTTCTGGTAAGGAGGCTCTTGAGAAGGCCTATGAGGATTAGGCCCGAAGGTTGGCTAGCTGCAAGGAGGAACGCATTGCAGCTACGTAGCAATTTCAAACTCTTAAGCATGGTCACCCCTCTTTGGTTGCTCACGCGTGAAACTCTGATCATGTTAGATTGTTGTTTGGAGAGGTCCTTGTGGCTGTTCAGGTCGAGGAGAGGCTCAATTTCTGGGAAAAGATCAAGCCACGTGTTCAGGCCCCCTAGCCTGAACCCTATTTTGAAGAAGACTATTAATATGGAGGTTGTCAAGAAGAGGAAGCTTGTTACACCGAAGTTGGCTGACATCATGGTTCCTAGCTTGGTTGCTTTGTCTCAGGATCCTACTATCAGCGCCGAGTGCTTGACCTTTGAAAAGTTGTAATTTTTATTTTGTAAATTGAATGTAAACGCTCAGCGCGTATGAATTTTGTTTGTAATGAACATGCTATCTTTTGTTTATCTTGTTCTTCAATTAATCTTCATACTGATTGTTAGCAAGTAGTTAGTTTGCGCGATGCTATGTAGCATGTTGAAGAGTTATATCCTTAGTGAATTGTTGCTTGACTTAGATAAATCTTACCTAGATTTTGTAGATTATACTACAAGGCATGTCTGTGCTTAATTTGTCACATTTATGCCATGCGCGGATATGGGTTACGCGTATATGCAGGTCTTTAAGCGCCACTTATTGCCTCCCCTTAATTTGGCAATATGCGCAAATCATCGGACCCGTCAGAGGTTTGTCGTAGAATAGTCATGGGCTAAGCGCGACCGTGAGCTCAAGAAAAGATGTCATGAGCTAGGCACGGCCATTGTCTTGCAATTTTTCGAGTATTTTACTAATACAAACTATAATAAGTGATAGTTGCAAGCCCTATTATTGTTATACAAAAAATTTACCATCAATTTTTAATGCTTGTTGCACGACTTTTGCTATAGCTATTTTGGTGATCAAGCGTGTAAGATCGTTATCGAACATGCCAATATGTTTGGCTTAGATAAATATGATGTTTAATTGTGATTATACTCAAGGCCTTCCAGCGCTTAACTTATCACATATATTGTTGTGCACACAATATATGCTTAAGTTATGCGCCCGTTTGCGCGCATCAAGAGTTTTCTACGTGCGCTAACACTTATGACTGAGGTTAGGCGCGACCAACGTCGACGTTTATAGTCATGACTTGCAGATCTCAATTTCTGCTCGGGTGGGCTATGTCAACCCAATGACTCTTAACCATCCGGTTTTAGTATACTAGCTTGTCCCCAAACAAGCTTCGGCAGTACGCGAGTCATAGAAAACATCCCTTTAAAGGCAGGAGTGCGCTAGGTGTTGACCCGTGCGCACCGTATGTCAAGTTATAGAACTACTTTGCATGTCTTATATGGTACAAAGATTATGGTAAACAGTAAATTGATTTAGAAAGCGTAAACAGAGTAGCTTTGCGCCTAAAGCACTTACAGACCAGAAAGATATTAAAGTTTCATGGCATAGCGCCTGCGCTAAATAGTTGACTTAATTTAAATATAAAGAAACTTAATAGTAATGTGACCAATGCATTAGCGTAACTGCCCTTTCCCCTAACTTCTCATCCTTGTATTCCTCGAACTTGTAGTCCACGCCGCAGATCTCGTCTCCCTCGTCTATTGCAAGCTCTGAAGAGCCGCCTTCATCTACCTTCCTTTTTTTCGTGACTTGAATACTCGGTACATGTTAACACCAATTAGTCGGTTTGTAAAATCACCGAATGCGCGAGCTTATGTGTTCAATGCATTTTTATATGCGTCTTATGTCTCCGATTATACAAGGTTGTGCTCATTATATGCGATAAGCGCACAAATTGGTTGCGCGTATCTGGCTTATTAACATTGGAGTATCAAGTAGAGTTTTTGTTTTGCCGTTACCGACTGTGAAACCTGCATTTCGTTGCTATATTGTAAAAATAACAGGTACCTTATCAGTTTCAGGGTCTTTCTCCTTTGTTTTTGAAGCCATGGTGGCGAGTCCTTCTGGTGTTGTGAACAATATGACGCCATGAGTGATAGGGAGTGTGATGCCAAACTAAGACATTGCTAGTTATCCTAAGAGAGCATTATACTCTGAGGAAGCGCGTATCACGCTGAACTCTACCACCAACGTTCGTGTCTTCTTTCGGTCATTATCATCCCTCAACATTAACTCCACTTCCAGGGATCCCATGGACCAAGTGGGCTTTCCTACCAATCCTCTGAATTTTTGTCGAGGTTCTTTAATGTTTCTTTTCACTATGTACGACAGTTTGTCAAAGCAGTGCTCGAACATGACATTGGCGCAACTCCCAGTGTTTATAAGAAGTTTGTTTATGTAGTGTCCACATTCGGGCAAGTAACCTTCCACCACCAACGATGAGCTTTTCATTCCCCTGTATGTTTCATTGGGGAACACGGGTTGAATCAATCCCCAAGGTAGGAGCGGTTTGTTTTCGAACTTCTCCCATCTCTCCCACGAGAACATGTAGATTACTTTGTCGCCCCCTTTGGCCTCGTCATCCTTCTTGTAGTCATTTTTTTATCCTTTTACGGTTTCAAATGCTTCAGATCCGCGCGATTCAGGTAACCAAACACTTTATTAACCAGTGTCTTGCACCGATTAGTCTCGTGTCCATAGTCATCATGGAAGTCACAAAACTTTGAATTGTCTCTCCGATCACATTCAGACATGCGCGCTGGTTTCTCAAATGTCTTGGAGATAGGTTCTGTTACGTAGAATTCTTTGCGGCTCTTGATTAGGTTCCTGACACGCGTTTGTTTGTTTTCGCGTGCGCCCTTGTCTCTACTCGTGTAGCGACCCCGACAAATCGTCAAATGACGGCGTCATCTACGTATGGTCCCATTACATGGACGTAAGTCTTTATAACAAAGTTTGACCGAAAAATATGTCGCATTCATTTCATAAATAAGGATGTTTCAAAGTTTACAAAAGTAGTTTCCATAACAAGTACATAACAATGTTTAAAGTTTGTATGAAACACGTGCGACACAATTAAAAAGTAGTCAAAAAGACGCTCCACGTATGCAAGTATACTCGACATCCAATGCAAGTATCAAAAAGTATGAGCGGAAGCATGTATCACCTAAGTTCAAGGACCTGAGAAAAACATAGAGAATCTGTCAACGAAAACGTTGGTGAAATCATAGGTTTAAATAAGTAAGTGAGTAAAAGTAAGTTGAACCACAAGATTTGCAACATCGATAAAGTCATAGTACATTCTAAAAGTTAATATTCACGAGCACTCAATTATCAAAGCTTAACATTCCGTCCGTTAAACCCCGTAATAATAGTGTTAGAACATACACTGTTTCCCGAAAATATATTTCACCCGTAGACGGTAGCGAACCGTCCGAAGTGAGGGTTTGTCAAACCCATATGGCCATATAACATAAGTTCTCGCTTACACCATCTGATGTAACTAATGATAATCGAATTGAGGATTTGTGTTCAAACTCGTATGTAGAATGTTTGTTTTCCCTGTACTTGTGTTCACGTAGTTTAAAAGAACGTTTATGTTTTCTCATCCCAAAAGTAAGTTCAAAAAGAGTAAAAGTGGGACTATGATCTCACCTTGTATGCACGAGTAGTAAAGTACTTCAACAAGTAAACGTGTGCAAAGAACAATGCTAATCTTGACCTAAACAATAGGTTGTATCAATAACGGTAAACACGATAGGTCAAAGATGTTCAATTAGTCCTATGGCTCGTTACGACTCGATTATGTAGCATGTGAATCAAATTGTCAAGTTTCATGCAAGATACAAGTACAGAAACAAGTTAGGAAGGTTGCATAATCATTTGGTTAAGTTTGAAAAAAAGTCAAACTTTGGTCGGTCAAAGTCAACGAAAGTCAACACGTTCGGGTCGGGTCCCGAACTATTTTTCTGAGGTTTTTATTCATATATAAGCATGTTAGAACAAGTCTCATGTGAATCGGAGGTCCATAGTGTGCCAAACATTTTTCGTATTTTGACCAAAGAGGTCAGAGCCTGGACACGGCTTATGCCGCGCCGCGGCCCACAATTGTCGCGCCGCGACAATACACGGGAGCTGGTACCTGGACAGTTTCAAATGTTCAAGTCTTGATCCAAAATCTTTTTGTGCATAAAACACAAACCGCTAACACTTAGGACTCGCACCTTATATCGTTGGAAAGCTCTTTTGACGTAGAATGCAACTAAACACAATTCATCAATCAATCTACCTATTATAACAACCAAAACCGCATCTAATGCTCAACATTAATCGCATACAAGTTCATAAATGCAATTCAATGATTCGGGCAATCAATTTACATGAATGATATGCCGTTTCGAAGGTAATCAAGCATACAATCCAACTAAACACTTACCAACCATAATCCTTGGCATTCAATGCATCAAAAGTCCATTTCAAGTTCATCAAACCCTAACCCAAATTCACCAAAATCATAAATCAAGTTCATGAACTTTTCTAAAGCAACCTACACATCAAATTGAAGCTAGTGATACTAGGAACACAATTAGAACATGAACTTTTAACATCTAACAACATATGATCATCCAAAATTCAAGAACAACACACCAAAATTCAAGTTCATGCTAGTTATACTAAAACAACGAGATCGAGCATACAAATTACATACACGACATCACAATGAGCCATAGACACTAACTAACACCATTTCAAGTCAAAAACACGAATTTAGAGAAATCTAGAGTTTTAGAAATGTTACCCAAACGAGATGAAGTTGGTACCAAAATGAAGAGGATGAAGAGAGGATCACGAATATGTAATTTATTTTATTGTAAGCCTCCTAGATTGAATTTAGATGATGATTGAATGAATTTGGAAATTGGGTGTGTGTTCTTGCTAGAGAGAAAGAGAGAGAGATGGAGATGATAATGAATGGGTGAAAGGGGTTTGACCCTTTGACCTAGTCAAGGGTTTGATCCCTTGTCAAGTTTAGTCCCTCAACTTTCGTTCGGGTGCGTGAATTACCTAAACGAGATAATTTAAAATGCGTATCAACGGGAGATGTTATAAACATATAACGGAGTTTAAATTAGTATAACATAAAAGTAAATGGAAAAAGGCGGGATGTTACATTACCTACTCCTTAAAAGAAATTTCGTCCCGAAATTTAAGTAGGCGTAGTAGTCGTTGTTTCTTCCTCGGACTCCTGCGTTTCCGGAATTGGGAATAAATGAGGTTATTTCTTTTGCATTTGATCTTGCCTTTCCCAAGTAAACTCGGGTCCTCTTTTGGCGTTCCAACGGACTTTAACAATCGGGATTCGGCTTTGTTTCAATGTCTTGACGGAGGTGTCCACAATTTCAACCGGTTCCTCCACAAAATGAAGCTTGTCATCAATAGTAAGTTCCTCGAGAGGGATGACGATATCGGGTTCGGCAAGACACTTTTTCAAGTTAGATACATGGAAGGTAGGATGAACGGAGTTCAATTGAGGCAGAAGATCTAAACGATAAGCAACGGTTCCAATACGCTCCAAGATTTCGAAAGGACCAATATACCGCGGATTTAGCTTTTCGCGTTTCCCAAAACGGATTACACCTTTCCAAGGTGCAACTTTTAACATTACTCGGTCACCGACTTGAAATTCGAGGTCGTTGCGTCTTTTGTCGGTGTAGCACTTTTGACGACTCCGGGCCGTCCGGAGCCTATCTCGGATTTGTACGATCTTCTCGGTGGTTTCGTGAATGAGTTCGGGTCCGGTAATTTGCACGTCGCCTACCTCGGCCCAACAAAGAGGTGAACGACATTTTCGGCCGTATAGCGCCTCAAAAGGTGCGGCTTTAATACTCGCGTGATAATTATTGTTGTAAGAGAACTCGGCGAGAGGTAAGTGCTTGTCCCAAGCTTTTCCAAAATCAACCACGCAAGCTCGTAACATGTCCTCCAAGGTTTGAATTGTACGTTCGCTTTGTCCATCGGTTTGAGGATGATATGCGGTGCTCATTTCTAAACGCGTTCCCAATGCTTCTTGCAAGGTACGCCAAAATCTAGAAACAAAACGGCCATCTCGGTCGGAGATAATCGATAAAGGTACACCGTGTCGGGCTACGACTTCTTTAATGTAAAGTTGCGCAAGTTTCTCCATTTTGTCAGTCTCCTTCATGGCAAGAAAGTGTGCGGATTTGGTGAGACGGTCAACAATAACCCAAATGGTATCATAACCGCCCGTCGTTTTTGGTAGTTTGGTGATAAAATCCATCGTTATTCTTTCCCACTTCCATTGCGGGATCTCGGGTTGTTGAAGTAGTCCGGACGGTCTTTGGTATTCGGCTTTGACTTTGGAACATGTCAAACACTTGGAAACATAAGTAGCTACGTCCCTTTTGATGTTCGGCCACCAATATAGTTGTTTAAGATCGTGGTACATCTTATTGGCACCGGGGTGAATCGAGTATCGTGACTTATGGGCTTCGTCTAAAATAAGGCTTCGCAAGTCCCCATAACTAGGTACCCAAATTCTTTCGGCGAAATATCGGAGTCCGGTCTTCCTAATTTTGAATCGAGAGACGAGAATGTTCAAGAGCTCGTGTGAAAGGTTTTCATCCTTGAGGGCCTCATCTTGGGCTACACGAATTTGACTATTGAGGTTGCTGTGAATGGTGATGTTTAAAGCTCGGACATGAAGAGGCACCGCTCTTTCTTTTCGACTTAAGGCATCGGCCACTACATTTGCCTTCCCGGGGTGGTAACGAAGCTCGCAATCGTAATCGTTCAAAGTTTCAATCCACCGTCGTTGTCTCATGTTTAGTTGCTTTTGATCGAAAATGTGTTGGAGACTTTTGTGGTCGGTAAAGATAGTACTCTTGGTTCCATAAAGATAGTGTCTGCACATTTTAAGTGCAAAGACAACGACTCCGAGTTCGAGATCATGCGTCGTGTAGTTTCGTTCATGAATTTTGAGTTGTCGGGAGGCATAAGCAATGACTTTCTTTCGTTGCATCAATACACACCCAAAACCATGTTTCGAGGCATCGCAATATACAACAAAATCATCATTGCCTTCGGGAAGTGACAAGATAGGAGCGGTGGTTAGCTTTGTCTTCAAGATTTGGAACGCGGATTCTTGCTCGGTCGCCCAAATGAATTTCTTTCCCTTGTGAGTTAATGCGGTTAGAGGACGTGCAACCAAAGAGAAGTTTTCGATGAATCTACGATAGTACCCGGCGAGACCCAAGAATTGACGAATGTGAGTAGGAGTAGCAGGAGTCTCCCATTTACTAATGGCTTCGATCTTCGTGGGATCGACTTTAATACCTTGATCACTTACAACATGACCAAGAAATTGAACTTCCTTTAACCAAAATTCACACTTGGAGAATTTGGCGTAGAGTTGTTCTTGTCTTAAAAGTTCAAGCACAAGTCGGAGGTGTTCCTCGTGTTCTTCCTCGCTTTTTGAATAGACTAAAATATCATCGATGAACACGATAACGAATTTGTCAAGATACGGTTTGCACACGCGGTTCATAAGATCCATGAACACCGCCGGTGCGTTAGTGAGACCAAATGGCATTACAAGAAATTCATAACTACCATAACGAGTTCGGAAAGCGGTTTTGGAGACATCTTCCCCCTTAACCCTTAATTGATGATAACCCGAGCGGAGATCGATTTTCGAATATACACAAGACCCTTGTAGTTGATCAAAGAGATCATCGATGCGAGGAAGGGGATATCGGTTCTTAACCGTCAATTTGTTTAGTTCACGATAATCAATGCACATTCGTAGGGATCCGTCTTTCTTCTTGACGAACAAAATCGGAGCGCCCCATGGTGAATGGCTAGGTTAGATAAAACCACGGTCAAGTAGTTCTTGGATTTGACTTTGCAATTCTTGCATTTCGGATGGAGCAAGTCTATACGGTGCACGTGCTACGGGTGCGGCTCCCGGAATAAGATCGATTTGGAATTCAACCGGTCGATGAGGCGGAAGACCCGGTAATTCGTCGGGAAATACATCGGAAAAGTCACTAACAATTGGCACATCTTCGATGCGCTTTTCGTCGGCCTCGACTTTCTTAACGTGAGCAAGAATCGCGAAACAACCCTTGCGAAGTAGCTTTCGAACTTTAAGGCACGAAACGAGATTGAGTCCGGTGCAATTTTTGTTGCCATAGACAATCAATGGTTCACCATTCTCGATAGGAATTCGGATTGCGTGAAGATCGCAAAGAATGTGAGATTTATTTTTGACCATCCAATTCATACCGATTATTACATCAAAACTCCCTAATTCCATGGGTATCAAGTCAATTTCAAATTCCTTACCCAAAATGTTCAAAGTACACCCCCGGTAATATGTGTCGGCACTTAAGAGTTTTCCGTCGGCCACTTCGATGGAATAAGTAGTATCTAAAGGGTGTGGTGGAGTGCGAAGGGTAGGAGCCAAAGTCTTAGACACAAAACATTTATCGGCACCCGAATCGAATAAGCAAGTAACATAAGAGTTGTTGAGAAGAAACGTACCCGTGACTAGTTCATTGTCATCTCGGGCTTCCTCGGTGTTGATGTTAAAGGCTCGGCCTCGGTTGTTGGGGTTGGCTTTCTTTTTCGGGCATTCGTTCTTATAATGGCCCGTTTGGCCACATTCGTAACAAGTGACCGTTTTTGGAGGATTGGGCCCCTTTCGAGCAACGGGGGCGGCGCTTGTGCAATTGTTGGCCCTATGACCTACACCTTGGCAACGGTGACAAACTAGCTTGTTACATTCGCCGTGATGATGCTTGTGGCATTTGTTGCAAAAAGGTAAGTTTCCGACATAACCCTTCTTGCCGTCGTTGTTGAAAGGCTTTTTGGTGAAGGTGTTGTTGTAGTTGGTTGATGGAGTGGCTTCCTATTTCCTTTTATTGCCACCCGACTTGTCCTCGGCCTTAGGAGCCGGCACTAGGCGGGCCATGTTCATAGCGGCTTGATGAGTAGCGGGTTTGGATGACATCACCCCTTGTTTGATGCTTTTTGGAAGACCGAGCATGTAGAGCTCAATCCTTTGAGATTCGGGGTTAACAAGATTAGGACACATCAAGGATAGTTCGGCGAAACGTTGATTATAAGCTTTAAGATCGTTTCCGACCGCATTCAAAGCTCTTAATTCTTCCTCAAGCTTTTGGGTTTCTTCACGCGGAAAATATTCAACAATCATCTTTTCCCTTAGATCGGCCCAAGAGAGGGCATGAGCTTCATCGGTACCCACCGATTGAACATAGGTGTTCCACCATGTTAGAGCAATTCCGGAGAAAGTGTGGGTGGAGTATTTGACCTTGTCTTGATCCCGACAACCGCTTATGCTAAAGACGGCTTCCGTTTGCTCAAACCATCGGGTGAGCACGACCGGTCCCCCGGTTCCATCGAAAGTGTGAGGTTTGCACCCCATGAAAGCTTTGTAGGAGCACCCTTCGCTAGAGTTACCGGCTCCATTGTTGTTGTTGTTGTTGTGGTTATTGTTATTATTGTTGTTGTTATTGGATGAGTGACCGGCCATGGCCGCATCTACGGTGGTAGCTATCATCCGTTCGAGAGCTTGTTCGGGAGTCTCATTGCGGCGTACATGACGAGGAGCCATTGTTCCTTCAAGACACAAGAATATCATTGATTAGTATTCTCAATAATACTAACCGTTATATAGAATAAAGATAAAGAGAAGTTTTTCCTCGACTCGCTTTAAATTCTTTATGTCATAATGTCGGAACGTTCATATGAGTCACCGTAATATAATCCCGGAAATTATATTACCCTGATTCATATGTGCATTCGACATCATTTCATATAGTCAAGGTGGCGTGTCAATCAAATTAAACAACGTGAGATTAAGATGAACTAAGAGTAGATATGAGTAGAAGCGCTCGAGTATAAATGCACAAGTAGTCAAGTAATTCCTACTTCAAGTCTATATGCCGGTTGTAGTCTAGACTCACCAATGTACCCTATGACTCGGGGTCGACACCAATGAACTCTAAATCCCTACAACCAAAGCTCTGATACCACTTGTAGCGACCCCGACAAATCGTCAAATGACGGCGTCATCTACGTATGGTCCCATTACATGGACGTAAGTCTTTATAACAAAGTTTGACCGAAAAATATGTCGCATTCATTTCATAAATAAGGATGTTTCAAAGTTTACAAAAGTAGTTTCCATAACAAGTACATAACAATGTTTAAAGTTTGTATGAAACACGTGCGACACAATTAAAAAGTAGTCAAAAAGATGCTCCACGTATGCAAGTATACTCGACATCCAATGCAAGTATCAAAAAGTATGAGCGGAAGCATGTATCACCTAAGTTCAAGGACCTGAGAAAAACATAGAGAATCTGTCAACGAAAACGTTGGTGAAATCATAGGTTTAAATAAGTAAGTGAGTAAAAGTAAGTTGAACCACAAGATTTGCAACATCGATAAAGTCATAGTACATTCTAAAAGTTAATATTCACGAGCACTCAATTATCAAAGCTTAACATTCCGTCCGTTGAACCCCGTAATAATAGTGTTAGAACATACACTGTTTCCCGAAAATATATTTCACCCGTAGACGGTAGCGAACCGTCCGAAGTGAGGGTTTGTCAAACCCATATGGCCATATAACATAAGTTCTCGCTTACACCATCTGATGTAACTAATGATAATCGAATTGAGGATTTGTGTTCAAACTCGTATGTAGAATGTTTGTTTTCCCTGTACTTGTGTTCACGTAGTTTAAAAGAACGTTTATGTTTTCTCATCCCAAAAGTAAGTTCAAAAAGAGTAAAAGTGGGACTATGATCTCACCTTGTATGCACGAGTAGTAAAGTACTTCAACAAGTAAACGTGTGCAAAGAACAATGCTAATCTTGACCTAAACAATAGGTTGTATCAATAACGGTAAACACGATAGGTCAAAGATGTTCAATTAGTCCTATGGCTCGTTACGACTCGATTATGTAGCATGTGAATCAAATTGTCAAGTTTCATGCAAGATACAAGTACAGAAACAAGTTAGGAAGGTTGCATAATCATTTGGTTAAGTTTGACAAAAAGTCAAACTTTGGTCGGTCAAAGTCAACGAAAGTCAACACGTTCGGGTCGGGTCCCGAACTATTTTTCTGAGGTTTTTATTCATATATAAGCATGTTAGAACAAGTCTCATGTGAATCGGAGGTCCATAGTGTGCCAAACATTTTTCGTATTTTGACCAAAGAGGTCAGATCCTGGACACGGCTTATGCCGCGCCGCGGCCCACAATTGTCGCGCCGCGACAATACACGGGAGCTGGTACCTGGCCAGTTTCAAATGTTCAAGTCTTGATCCAAAATCTTTTTGTGCATAAAACACAAACCGCTAACACTTAGGACTCGCACCTTATATCGTTGGAAAGCTCTTTTGACGTAGAATGCAACTAAACACAATTCATCAATCAATCTACCTATTATAACAACCAAAACCGCATCTAATGCTCAACATTAATCGCATACAAGTTCATAAATGCAATTCAATGATTCGGGCAATCAATTTACATGAATGATATGCCGTTTCGAAGGTAATCAAGCATACAATCCAACTAAACACTTACCAACCATAATCCTTGGCATTCAATGCATCAAAAGTCCATTTCAAGTTCATCAAACCCTAACCCAAATTCACCAAAATCATAAATCAAGTTCATGAACTTTTCTAAAGCAACCTACACATCAAATTGAAGCTAGTGATACTAGGAACACAATTAGAACATGAACTTTTAACATCTAACAACATATGATCATCCAAAATTCAAGAACAACACACCAAAATTCAAGTTCATGCTAGTTATACTAAAACAACGAGATCGAGCATACAAATTACATACACGACATCACAATGAGCCATAGACACTAACTAACACCATTTCAAGTCAAAAACACGAATTTAGAGAAATCTAGAGTTTTAGAAATGTTACCCAAACGAGATGAAGTTGGTACCAAAATGAAGAGGATGAAGAGAGGATCACGAATATGTAATTTATTTTGTTGTAAGCCTCCTAGATTGAATTTAGATGATGATTGAATGAATTTGGAAATTGGGTGTGTGTTCTTGCTAGAGAGAAAGAGAGAGAGATGGAGATGATAATGAATGGGTGAAAGGGGTTTGACCCTTTGACCTAGTCAAGGGTTTGATCCCTTGTCAAGTTGAGTCCCTCAACTTTCGTTCGGGTGCGTGAATTACCTAAACGAGATAATTTAAAATGCGTATCAACGGGAGATGTTATAAACATATAACGGAGTTTAAATTAGTATAACGTAAAAGTAAATGGAAAAAGGCGGGATGTTACAACTCGTGTGTTGTTGTTGGTGCCTCCTGTCATTGTGGCTACTGATGGGCTTGATTCATGTTGGCTTCTGCCGAAACTTCTTGAATGGTGACCATTTTGTAACAAACATAAACCTGGGCTAGACGTAAGATGAATATTTTGCCCTTAGGTTTATATATTTATTATTTATATGTCTTTATTTTGGTGAAGTTTTTGGTGTTATCTGATAGTTTGGTTAAGATCAGTTTGTGACAATGGTCACAGAACATGTTTGTTTGCTTAATTTGGACTCCTTTACGGTTATCTAATGATGTACGAAAGATTTCAAATAACTGGTAAATACCCGTGTGCTCTGGGGTATAGGTTTTACCCCAAATAAGTGCTAGGTATCTGCTTTATTTGATCACATTCTAGAAAATTCACCAAACACCCCGTACCTAACATTCTCTCACTCTTTGAAACCCTAAATCTCTTGATCCCGATTTGGTTCTTGATTTTTGTTAGAAATCTGCTCCTTGTGTCTTTGTGAATCTAACAAGGTAAGAATCGTTTGATTTCATGTCCAAATTTGTGTCAAATTAGGTATTTTGAGTTAGGTTTTGATAAAGTGTGTTTTAGTGTCAAGTTGGTACAAATTGTTGTTGTTGGTGGTGCTTAAATCTTGTGGGTTTATGTCTAAAATATTTTATAAATAAGATGTGGTTAGTTTTGAGGTCATAATCGAGTCCAGGATCGAGATTTGGTGATTTTTGGGTGAAAGCAATAAGTTTGTTGCTACTGCTGCAACTCAAGAACACAGTTGACCGAGTGTCTTTACTCAGTCCGTTTGTCTTTTTGGTGGGCCATTTGTCTACTCAGTCGGCTATGTGTCTTTTGAAAGACAGTCGACCAAGTGTCTCTACTCAGTCGACCGTTTGTCTAGACACTCGACCGATTGTGTAAAGACACACTACCGAGATGGGCAGTTTGTCGTTTTAGAAAATTTTTGCGAAAAGTGTTCTATTTAGCCGTTATGCTGCAGTGTGTCTAATTTTTTATTAGAGCACTATACTAACTTGGTTTATATTGTTCTCAGGCGATAAGAACAAGGAAGAAGCTCAGAGTTGAATAACTGAGCTGTTGCTGGTAATCGGTGAGTGGGTCTATCTCCGGATAAAGTTTAAGTAGCATGCCATGCTACTGCGATTAAGTCTTTTACCATGCTTTGATTTAGTAATATTTCCATGTTTAGATAATGGTTGCCATGCTAGTTGGATGATTGCATTCTTACTGTGATTGTGTGATATTATGTACACACTATGTTTAGCACCAGCCAGACCGGAGGAGGCTGGGGACTCGTAACCAGGACTGAGAAGGTTAGAGTCTGTATGAGGTCAATAGGCCTGAAGAGGTTGGGTTCATTTCTGTTGTCTGTGTATTGATTCAGTAAAAAAGGACTATCGGTAGACACTAGCCAGATCAGCTAGGTGTCGTGTGCTCGTACAAGCCGTCAATCCTCGTATTGTCATTACTTGTATGCTAGTTGGTTGTTGGCATGTTAGTGATGTTGTTTGCATGTGTGGTGCTTATGCGATATCTGTTAGATAGATTTAATTCACTTAGCATTATGATAATCCCCCACATTTTCACCCTTGCAGGTTTAGGTACTGCTAGTTAGGACATGTGCAGGTGTTGAATACATGTTTGACGTGCGAACTCTGATGTGGACTTTTGTAACGTGTATTTTGTAATAAGTAACACCGTTAGTGCCACCGTTAGTGACACCGTTGGAATGAATCTTTGTTGTGTTTTTGTATCGTGATTTGGATCTCCTATTTATAGTGTAATCTTCCTTTGTCCATTAGTGTCGCGTAATAGGACAAAGGCATCGTGATCTATCATAACAGTACCAATTTGCTTAAAGGGCCGACAAAAGTAAAAAAGCATCCTATCAGGTCTGGTTTCTGTCTGCCATACACGCCCTGTAAGCTACAGCACCTCCTGGTAGATTGTACATCAACCAAGTGTGGTTCTTTTACAGGCTTTATGTCATTACACGCTCGCCCCGTCCTGCACGCTTAGCATTGCTGTGCGCTATATATAGCACGTGAGAGTCACGTGTGATGCGCTACACGAGCTAATCGGTTATGCGTATCATTAGATCCCTACAAATACTCATCATATCCAACATGTGATGTTTACATATTGAGATATGTGAATAAGTGTCAACCAAATATTACTCTGTTTGTTACTACGTTAATGATCGAACCTAAAACTGATTTTGGAAATAAATTTAGATTTAAGTGCTTAATCAATCGGATGAACTTATTCAGTTAGATTGAATAAGCTAATATCTGAGGTAATTGAACTCCAGTGACAGCCGGAATCCAACTGATTTGATCGTATGAGTGATATAACGTAGTGATTTCGGTAAAGTAACATTAAGGTGATAATGTTGTGTATTATGAATGACCCATGGGGTGTATTTTTAGGTGCCAGAAGTTTGTTAGATGAATGATGACGTGGCACATGTCCCTTTCATCTGTGTAACAAACGAATCCTAACAAACTTTCCTGATATTACGGTCAGACATGGCATACACGCTCCAATCCTGTGTTTTGTCGTATGCACCTATCCGTGAGCAGGCTACCGAGTAGGCAACATACTATGAACATGGTGGAAAAGGCTTACGCATGGTCACAAATCTTCTCAAGTATTTTCCTTTGGTAAGTTGTGCCCGAACAATCTTATGGACAGTTTACATATCCAGGAGGAGATTGTCGGGTAGGCAGTGCACTTACCGGGTGAGAAGGGCTTACATGTAAACGTGGCCTAGATTCTTCTCGGTAAATTATACCCGGGTAATCTTTTGAACGGCTTACGCGTCCGGGAGCAGATTATCGGGTAGACAATGTTGTTATGCTGATGGAAGGGCTTACATGTGAACATGGCTTGAGGTCTTCTCAAGTGTGTCCTCACAGTAAATCGTTTCGGATTGTCTTCTGTGCAGCTTACGTGTTCACATCTTTGTTGTAGCCCATTTGGTGACGTACCATTTACCTTTTCAGACGAATAATCTGGGGAAAGATCTGTAAGGACCCGTCCTAATCCATAAGAATGAATACAATAACATATGATTACATCGCGAGGTATTTGACATCTATATGATACATTTTACAAACATTGCATTCGTTTTAAAAGACAAACTTTCATTACATCAAAATTTGACAGGCATGCATATCATTTCGTAATATCCATCTATAAATGATCTAATCTATCATTTACTTAATCATAATCTTTACTGAACTCAACGACTTGAATGCGACGTCTTTTAAAATATGCCATGAATGATTCCAAGTAATATCTTTAAAATGAGCTAATGCACAGCGGAAGATTTCTTTAATACCTGAGAATAAACATGCTTTAAAGTGTCAACCAAAAGGTTGGTGAGTTCATTAGTTTATCATAATCATTCATTTCCATCATTTTAATAGACCACAAGAATTTCATTTCCATTTCTCATAAATATACGTCCCATGCATAGAGACAAAAATCATTCATATGGTGAACACCTGGTAACCGACATTAACAAGATGCATATAAGAATATCCCCTATCATTCCGGGAAATCCTTCGGACATGATAAAAATGAATTCGAAGTACTAAAGCATCCGGTACTTTGGATGGGGTTCGTTAGGCCCAATAGATCTATCTTTAGGATTCGCGTCAATTAGTAGATCGGTTTACTAATTCTTAGGCTACCAAGCAAAAGGGGCATATTCGGCTTCGATCATTCACCCATATAATGTAGTTTCGATTACTTGTGTCTATTTCGTAAAACATTTATAAACATTTCGCATGTATTCTCAGCCCAAAAATATAAAGGGTAAAAAGGCAAATGAAACTCACCATACTGTATTTCGTAGTAAAAATACATATAACGTCATTAAACAAGTGCAAAGTTGGCCTCGGATTCACGAACCTAAATTATATATATATATATATATATATATATATATATATATATATATATATATATATATATATATATATATATATATATATATATATATATATGTTGGTCAATAATTGTCTAACAAATTAGGTCAAGTCATAGTGTATCACAATCCTAATGCTCGAGACTAATATGCAAAGGTCAACAAAAGTTAATTTGACTCAAAATGATTTCCAAAATCTATACATAATTAATATATAGTTTAAATATCGTCGTTTTATATTTTTAAATATTTTAAAAAAAAATTTATTAGAGTAAATAATATAATTCATTTATTAATAAATAAAATTTTATACTAAAATTTATATAATAAAATATACTTTTATATATATTAAGTAATAAAATTTATAGAGTTCATTTAATATCATAAAGATAATATGATAGGTATTATTAAAGAAATTTTATTACACGTAGTAAAATATGTTTGTATCATATATTTATTTGATAAAATAATATCTATAATAATAGTAAGTAAGAGTTGTATTATTTTGTAATAATAATAATTATTATTCTATTAATAAAAATATTAATATTTATAATTACTAAGATGACATTATGATAAAATGATAATTCTAATTATGATAACTTTAATATTTACGACATTTTTTAATATTATCTTTAAAATAATAATTCTATTTAAAATGATAATAATAATGATATTTTATAATAACAATGACATTTCTATTAAAATGATAATTTTTGTTAAAATGATAGTTTTAGTACTAACGATACATTTAATAATAGTAATGATAAAAATACTAAGAACGATAATTTTATCTAAATCAATATCTTACAATATTTTAATTTCATCATGATACTCATACTCTTTATTTCCTAATCGTTTCGTTTAATAGCTTTTAATCGTCGTTTATATCGTATTCATAATAATGATAATAATAGTAATCAAAATAATTAGGTGTTACTAATATTAGTTTTAATTACAATAATACTAATAATGATAATTACTATGACATTATTAATGATAATATAATAATAATAATAATAATAATAATAACAATAACAATAACCATTTTTAAATAATGATATATATATTAATAACGATAATAACAATAATAATAATAATAATAATAATAATAATAATAATAATAATAATAATAATAATAAAATAATAATAATAATAATAATAATAATAATAATAATAATAATAATAATAATAATAATAATAATTAGATAATAATAATAATAATGCTAATTATAACTTTAACGATAATAACGATAGTAATAATAATAAAAATAACAATTTTTAATGATAATTCCTTTTATTGATAAAGATAATAATAATAATAACAATAAGATAAAACTAGAACGACGATAATAATGATCATTTTTAATAATAATACCAAATTTTAATTGATTATAACTCCAAATCCGTTCATCGAAACCATTCGATATCTAAATGAAAAGTTCTTAATTTTTCGCTAGATTTCCAACGACATGCATATCTTATACCTTATCTCAACCGCATATGTAACTAATTCAGGATTCAACATAACCTACCTAATAGCAATATCAAAAGTACAAGCATGCATAATCCTATATACTCGAGCACTAGTCAGGGATACACTATTAATATGAAAAAAATTAAATTATGAGTACTCACGTATCAATACTGAGATTCAATATTGCAGGAAAGGTACGTAGTCGCAACGGAGACGATAAACATTAGATTGACCTCACGAGCATACCCATGAACCATACCCATCACCTCCATAGATATAACCCATAATTTCCATAACCCTATTCTACTCACAAACTAGTTTTGAAAATTACCCGAACAGCACTCCGTCGTAGTATTTTATGTATAAATACTAATAATATTAATACTCCTAACTATAACACTACTCTAATAATAATAATAATAATAATAATAATAATAATAATAATAATAATAATAATAATAATAATAATAATAATAATAATAATAATAATAATAGTAATAGTAATAATAATAATAATAATAATAATAATAATAATAATAATAATAATAATATAAATATAAATATAATTATATACGGAGTAATATAGATGGATAAGTGATATGTGTGTGTAAACTGAAACGAATTCGTTCGATTTAAAGACTTGGCCACCAAAGAGATGCCATGCGATCGCATGGCTTCATAGCACATCTCCCATGCGATCGCATGGAGATGCTTTCCAGCTGTGATCCTCAATTCAATTCTACCGTCACTCATATATAAATATATATTAATTATAAATTATTATTTAATCTATATAATTAATTATATATTATATTATATTTACGTTCATGATAAAAATATAATTTTTACTCAAATGACAAGGACGTTGTCACTCGACTCATGTACCACTTTCGGTTTTTCGAACGCACTTTCGTACGTTTAGAAAACTAGCCCTTTATGTTACGCGACGTGTACCCTTAATAATAATTTGACTTATTTATCAATAAATTACCTTATAAAAATGTAACTTATAAAATTTGAGCGTTGTGGTCATTTGCTTCTATAAATCAGTGACTCGTTGTTTATCAAAATATATTATTTTAAATTAGGACGTTTTATGACTAAGTTATATATATATATATATATATATATATATATATATATATATATATATATATATATATATATATATATTCTTATTTAGAATTGTAAATTTGTACATAATATATATGTTTGAAATATTTATCTAATGATATAATATTTAGTCTTTCAAAATCAATTACATTTTAAAGTTCGTTTTATATAATTTAACTCGTTTTAAATAATAGTAGTTATTTTACCAAATAATGTTTTTAATATGAAAACTAAATAGTTGATTTATCAAGGGACACGAGTTTATCAAAGTAAAGTATACCTTTGAAATTTAAACGGGAATGATTACTAACTTTTGACTAACTCTCGTTAATGACACTATTGTAAATCACTTTTACCAAATATTCCGGATACCGTTAAAAGGAAAGGTTTTCTAAATCAAAGTGGACCTCTCAATAGAGACTCGTAGCCATAATTCAATGTATCTGATAAATCAATCATTTGATATATCTTTTAATTCCATCGATAACTATTTGAATATATTATGAAACAAATACGTTTATGTAAAGTATTATACGTCTAATACTTTGTTAATGTTTTCAAGTTATAATATATACACATATACATATATAATCATATTCGTTCATATAATGGTTTGTAAATCATTGGAATTTGGTCGAAGGTTAAATGAGTGTATGAACACAGTTTAAAATTCTTGAGATTCAACTTACAAACTTTGCTTATCGTGTCGGGAATATATAAAGATTAAAGTTTAAATTTGGTCCGAAATTTCCGGGTTGTCACAGTACCTCCCGTTAAAGAAATTTCGTCCCGAGATTTGATTGGGATGGTCATGGCTGGCAATAAGTATGTTTTCATGACGCATATAAGCTGAAGATTATGGTTTTATCATCATTGAGTAATATGGATAAAACCATTTGATTTTGTGAAGAGTACGAGTGAAGCTATCACCAAAAGAGAGAAATGAGAAAGGTAAAGTTTCGTCATATCCTTTGACGTAGACATGTTGATTTCCGAAGTTCAAGAGATATGGAGAAGATCTTAGTAATAAGATTTGATTAAGGAAATTTAGGATCCGTTTTAAATGCGATCATCCATTTTGATTGCTCTGTCGGATATTTTACTATAAATCCACTCCCTTCGTTTCCTTACAACTCACACCTTCTCTTCTTTCTCCCTCAGCTCATACTTTAAAGTATTTGTCAATATGCTCCATCCAGTTCTGATTCTTGATATACTCCTTACCTTCATATCTGTCATTCTTCTTTTTCATCTGCCGCTGGAAGAATCTATTTACTTTTACTATACCCTTGGGTTTATAGTGTTTTTAGTTCTCCCGTGTCTTTATATTGCTTTTTGCATCGATATATATGGTTTGTAATTTATACGTTGTTGTTGGGTTTTATATCTTCCCTTATACTTCGATGTCCCTGCTTCTGTCTTCTATAATCATTGTCATCCCCAGTTAATGCTTTCTTTTATTTGCTGCGATTTATACCCCAATTTCTGTTTCGGAGCTTTGTCCTTTCGTTTCTTCTTCTTGCGAGTAAGTACCACTTATAATGATCCATAATTCGCAGATATGAATTTCGAAATGAACATTGTTAATGTTCTAAGAAGGAAATTGTAATGGCAAGATCTTGACTTGTCAAATTACTAGAATACCTCGGAAAAGGCCGAATCATCAAGAAATATTTTCTTGATATTTTAGAGGTTAAAGCGAATATAAGAGTCGTGTAACATGATACATGATGACGTTATGATCTGTGAATCATCACGTTCTATTTAAAAACTCAGCATGAATTACTGTAATATAATCACGTTGATCAAGTGTCATTATATTATACTAATTCATGCTTCAGCTCCTAACACTACTTCAAAAGTATTCCTATTTTAAACTCGAATGTTTCGGAATTTAGAAACAAAAATAGTTTCTTTTATGATGTAATACAGATAATGCGAAGAGGTAAATGATTTTAGATAAGAATAATTATGGAAATATCTTCAGAAATATGGAGGATATTTATAATGAAAGATACGATGATATCTTAGAATTTCTAATATCAGAGGATGATGAAGAATATTGTCTGTAGGGTTTCAGTGTCAGGAGCAAGGTATTTGTTAATGACTTCAGCAGACACTGAATCATTTGGATTCTTTGAAGGTAGGTTCAGTCTTTGTGATTTGTCCACAGCCTCCTTCATACTTTGCTCAATCCGTTTTCCAGTTCCAAAACTTCTCTTTTTCTGAGCTTTGTCAATACACTAATCTTTATCATCAAACTTTTTACTGCTAAGGTCGTTTACAGTTTTTGTTGCTTCATCAGCATTTCGAGAACTAGTTCGCGGTTCAGAGTGTTTTTCAGAAACTTCACATTCGAAGTATGTAAGCCTTGGAGATATATGTTATATGTATAACTGTTGGCGTCAACATGCTGCGAGATTTCAAAATACTGATTGCTAATTCCCAATGATTCGTATGGAAATTCTCGTTACAAGAGGCAGATGAGTAAATGATGGGGTTTTGATAAATATAATGACTTTTCGGAACATCTCAGATCATTACGGTTGCTGATAAGTTTACTGCTAATATGGCGCGTGAAAGGACCCGTCCTAATCCATCTGGACGAATACATTACATTTGGTTATATCGCGAGGTACTTGACCTCTATATGATACATTTTACAAACATTGCATTCGTTTTTAAAAGATAAACTTTCATTACATCGACAGTTGACGGCATGCATACCATTTCATAATATATCCAACTATAATTGACTTAATAATAATCTTGATGAACTCAACGACTCGAATGCAACATCTTTTGAAATATGTCATGAATGACTACAAGTAATATCCCTAATATGAGCAAAAGCACAGCGGAAAATTTCTTTCATACCTGAGAATAAACATGCTTTAAAGTGTTAACCAAAAGGTTGGTGAGTTCATTAGTTTATCATAATCGATCATTTTCATCATTTTAATAGACCACAAGATTTTCATTTTCAATTCTCATAAATATACGTCCCATGCATAAAGACAAAAATCATTCATATGGTGAACACCTGGTAACCGACATTAACAAGATGCATATAAAAATATCCCCTATCATTCCGGAAAATCCTTCGGACATGATAAAAACAACTTCGAAGTACTAAAGCATCTGGTACTTTGGATGGGGTTCGTTAGGCCCAATAAATCTATCTTTAGGATTCGCGTCAATTAGTAGATCGGTTTACTAATTCTTAGGTTACCAAGCAAAAGGGGCATATTCGGCTTCAATCATTCACCCATATAATGTAGTTTCAATTACTTGTGTCTATTTCGTAAAACATTTATAAAAATTGCGCAAGTATTCTCAGCCCAAAAATATAAAGGGTAAAAAGGCAAATGAAACTCACCATACTGTATTTTGTAGTAAAAATACGTAGGACGACATTGAACAAGTATAGGGTTGGCCTCGGATTCACGAACCTATATTAATTTATATTTATATTAACACATATAATTGAAATCGAACGAAGTTTATATATTTATATTATTAATATACTTATTATATTAGTAATTTATTAACTATATTCATTCATATATTCTTAATACTTAAAATTTATATATATATTTATATCAGATTTAAAGTATATGATAAGTCATTTACTATAGATATCCTATTTTGATGTTTAGAGATATCATGTCATGTATTAAAATTTAATATACATTTATTTTCAATATTTGAAATAAGTACATAATATTAGTTTAGAAAAATCAATTATCAATGTTAATATTACATTAAAAATATTTTTGTGTTAGTAATATCAATCATAAAAATAATGATATTAGTATTAATATTAATAGCTGTAATAATACTTGTAGTGATAATATTGTTACTAAAAATAATAGTGATTGAAATTTCGAATAATATTGATAGTTTACAAAATGATAATTTTAGTAAAATGTTACTTTGAATGATAATACTAATTTTTAACAAAATGATGGATTTAAAAATAATTACTTTTAGTAATAATGATAACAATAATTTTATTAATCATTTTAATACTAAGGATAATAATTTTAATAGAAATGATGATAATAATAATAATAATAATAATAATAATAATAATAATAATAATAATAATAATAATAATAATAATGATATTACTAATACTAACAATAATGATAATAATATTAATTGTATTATCAATTCCAATAATTATGTTCTTCATATTAGTAATAACCTAATAACAATAATAACTAATAATAATAATAATAATAATAATAATAATAATAATAATAATAATAATAATAATAATAATAATAATAATAATAATAATAATAATAATAATAATAAAAGTAATAAGTAAACTACCTCAATGATGTAGCCCTTAAAAAAAATGCCCAAGTCCGGGTTTGAACCCGCGACGTTCTGCTAACCCGATAATATCCTTAACCATTACTCTATAAGTTCCTTCTTTTTTAAAAAAAAAAAATAAAAAATATCCGAGCCCAAGTTCGAACCCGCGACCTCTCGTGTAACCACAACAACATTAAACCATTACGTTATCTTCAACCCGTAGTTATTTAACCCGTAACTATCCGTGTTCCATTTTCTTCTTTCTCTTTATCAACTATGATATCATCATCTTTCCAACCTAGTCATTTATTATCGAATCACAACGCTGTTGGTTTTTGAATCGGTCAAAAAAAAAAAGTTGGATCCTAACCCAACAAGGAAATCGTTGCCCAACCATAACAAAACACGGCCTAATTTCAAAAATCATAACATAATTCCTATATGCAAACAATTACGGCTAATTATGGAGACATTCAATCCCATTTACTTCCAATTTGTCGGCCATTCTTTCCCTTTTTTATTATTTTTTTTATTTTTTATTATTTTTTTTAATCTTGCAAAAATGTCGGCCATATATTCCTTTGTTCCATTTGCAAAGAAAAATGAGGGTTGTAATATGAGTATTATATTATCAAGTTGTCAAATCCCAAACAAATATGTGGTTCAAGTTAATTACTCCTTTTGCTTTGTAAGTTAAAGAATCAGACAAATAAGTGCATTATTTTCTTGTTTAAATGCATCGAACAACAGAAGAGGAAGTAACAATAAATGGCTACGGTTGGGGGTGCTTATGGGTTTCGAACATTGAACAGAAAAAGAACGAATATGAGTATTAGTTTGTTGGTGGTCGATGGTTAGGTTGCGAAAATGATGAGGTGGTGTTGGTTTAGTTTGACAGTAACCGGAAAACACTGCTGTAACAGTTCACGACCCTGATTTGGTGAGGGTGATCGAAGAAAACTTCAAGAGGGTGGTGGTTAAAGGCAATCGTAGACAAGGATTTAACAAGGTGGTGATGATGACGGTTTAGTTAATGGTGGTTGTTCGTTGGACAGAAACAAATACAAGTAATGGTTGATGGTAATAGTATTCGACTAGGGTGATCGGCAGTGGTTCGAATGATGAAGATGGTTGGGTGGTTGACGATGGACAATAGTAGCGAAATAATAGCAGCATGTATGGTTTAAAAAGGGTTGACGTTTGTGGTGCGGTGGTTTTGGTTGTAGAGAGTGGCGACTTGATTGGGTTTTATTTTAAGTATAGTAACACAAAACATGAACATGATGGTGATGATTCGTATGATGTAGGTGGTGGTTCAAGGTGAACTTGTTTTAGTAGTCATTCAAATAGAAAAGAAAAGAAAATATAGTAGAGATGGTTTTAACAACTTACCCGGGTTTTATGTGAGTGGTTCCTTTTAACAGAAAAATAGAAACGGAAATAACGAAGCATGGGATGATCGGTTTGCAGGTTATATCATTGGTTGTTGGTGATCTATGGTGACTTAGGGTGAATGTGTTGGTGGTTTCTCACAGCAAGAACAAAAAATGGAAAGGTGGTGAGTGATGATTGTCACGAATAAGAATTGTAGAGAGAGAGAGAGATGCACTGGTTGTGATGGTGGCCAGTAGAGAATGAGGGTGGTTTTTGTGGCCTATGAAAGAGTCGTAGCAGAACAAAATCAAGAACAACATCAGGTGGATGTTATGGTGGTGATCATTCTTTTCTTGTTTCGAAATAGTTGTGGTTTTCCTGTAACTTAGTGTTTGAAGATGATGATATGTTAAAGATGTAAGAAGAAAGGTGATGAGCAATGGGTGGTGAAGGTTATTCAGAAAGCAAGAAACATGGAAATCAAATTGCATTTGCATATGTTATATGTATATGTACAAAATAGATAGAAAAATAGATGGTGGAGCACACAATGCAAAAATTAACTCTCGTGAATATGAATTGGGTTTTTGTTGAACACAGAAACAAACAAGACAATTGGCCGTAAATCAAGCAAAATATTAGAAATCAAACTCAAAAGTTTCCTCCACTAAAGAAATATGTGTATCATATTAGTTAAAAAAAATTTG
Organism: Rutidosis leptorrhynchoides; assembly: GCF_046630445.1. NCBI lineage: Eukaryota > Viridiplantae > Streptophyta > Magnoliopsida > Asterales > Asteraceae > Rutidosis > Rutidosis leptorrhynchoides. Next base: position 122,067,174 of record NC_092338.1, on the reverse strand, counting down.
AATGCAACCAAAAACAATAATATCCCTTATCTAATATAATATTAATTCATTTTAACAAAATGTGAAATAAAAGAATTCAATTCTGCCGACATTTTTATGGATAGTATTTCGGGCTCCATTGCTAAACAGTGACTGATAAAAGTCTTTAGAAAAATCCCATATTTTTAAATTAATTATATTTATTTATTTTGGTCATTATGGTATAAAATTTGATCATTAACTATTAAATAAAAAATACATCAACTGTCCCTCTCATTTATGGGTGAAATATAAAAAGTGTTAAAACTTAGCAAATAGCTCCTAAATACATTTATAATAAGTCTATAATTTATAGAACTCATTTTCGGATCACCGTTTATTTTATAATCATATAAGTTTGAATTTAGTTTGCTTAATATCAATCGGAACATCAAACGAGTATTACAATCATTTAATATTTATTTTTAATATACTTTATTTATATATAGAGATATATTTTAAATAATAATTATTATAATATCCTATTTTTATTTTATTAATTTTTAATAACAACAACATATAATACTTCAAATTATATTTCGAATTATTATTTATATATACATACACACATATCTATTTACAATTAATTGTTCATGAATCGTCGAGAGCAGTCGAAGGTCAATTGAATATATGAACATCGTTTCAAAATTTCTCGACTCAACATTACAGACTTTGCTTATCGTGTCGAAATTATAATAAGATTAAGTTTAAATTTGGTCGGAAATTTCCCGGTCGTCACAGTGCAATATGAAAGGTTCCCCGGTAACAATGTCGAAAGGGTAACATATATATCAAGATTATGATAAGGCTACTCCGAATGAAAAAAAAAATCAAAGTTGTCTTGCTGGAGCTGTGATAGAATTTGCTACTTTGAAAAGGAATTGCAAAGTTATTTTTGCTAATAAATGCCAAAGGATCTGACACAGATATGTGTTGAATTATGACTTTGGTTTCGAGAGCTTTTTAAGTACATAACTATGGGTAATATGTGGTTGGATCATCATCTCGATTGCTCATTATTTGAAGTGTCTTCAGAAATTTTCGAAGGGTTTGAACACAGATTGTAATCGTTAATATACATTTGATGTTCTAACACAGTTTTGAAGTCAAAGTATAGCTCTGAAAGATGTAGGAATCTAAAAGTGATGGTACCTGTTATATCTCGAATTGAATTCTGAGGTTTCAAAATCAGAATATGTAATTGAGTTTGAATGAGTATGGTTGTTTTGATTTCTATGAAAGAATGTATATTATTGTGAAAGTAGGAAGTATAGTTGATAATTTGCTTAACCAGATTCGAAGAATGTAACATATTAATTGTGAATATATATATATATATATATATATATATATATATATATATATACATATATATATATATATATATACATATATATATACATATACATATATATATGTATATATATATATATATATATATATGTATATATATATATATGTATATGTATATATATATGTATATATATGTATATATATATATGTATATATATATATATATATATCTCGGGTATTACCTACCCGTTAAAAAAAATTTCACAATTAATATTTTGTACAAAAGAATTTTATTACAATCTTTATGAAAATATATAAGTATATATTCTCTTCAGATGTAACATAGATTTTAATGAGTTAATACTAAATTAAACTCATTCGATTTACGGTTGGAACTAGAATTGAATAATCCCTTGAAGGCTTTAGAGATTACATAAGTATTTCTTCAATAATATTGAAATTATGAATCAATACTTCGTTATTTGTTGAGGCGTGATGTTGGTTTTCGTTAAATTCTTATGAACTTCGCAAATTATAAATGATGTTATTTGAAAAGTTTTGGGTACATCGATGATGAAAGTGTAAAATCAAATATATACTTGATTTATTATGAATTGGAATTTGTTGAATTGAGACAGAGATTGTAGTTAACGATAGTTAAGTTGTGGGCGAAGGACGTACATTATTGCATATTTGTAATATGAATTAACCGAGTAATTAAGATTCACACACAATAGCTTAGCACGAAAAGATTTATTTTTATTTTAAAATATATATGTATATAAAATATACATATAATTTCTTCAGAGGGAATGAATTAATTCTTCATAACTCATTGATACAATATACGCGTTATTGATTCGTAATGATGTCCACAGTGATTCTTGAACTGACGGAGTTTGTGATGTTATAGGTGTTGTTGATTCTGATGCTGACTGCACTGACGATGCTGGTGACGCTGACGGTACTGATGATGCTGTTGGTAAAACAAGTTTAGCTTGTTAAACACACACTATTTTTGTCAGGGTTTCTACTCTTCCTTCTATCATTTTGGTTCGCTTAACTGATTTATGGTTAGGGCTAGATTAGATAATCTCTAAGATTTTAGAGATTACATAATCGCCGCGGAATGTTTCTCCAATGAAGTTATGAATTAATATTTCGTCAGTTGTTGTTGTTGGTACTCCTTGGTATCCATGGTGCTTTTGACGTTGATGCTCGTGGGACAGATTGTGAAGTTGAGGTTTACGACGCGGTTGTGGTTGGGGGTGGTAATGGTACTTTTGGCGTTGATGATGGTGGTACTGGTTATGCTGCTGGTGCTGCTGCTGGTGTTTGTAACCTTTGCACCATATTCTCTAAAGCCACTACCCGAGCGCGAAGCTCGTTGACTTCTTCTATTACACCGGGATGATTGTCGGTTAGGATGAGCGGATAAATAAAATCTAAAATTTGATGTAATATATAATCATGAAGAGATACTCTGGAAATGAGAGAGAAAATGGTGTTTCGGACAGGTTCGTCGGTAAGTGCTTCAGGTTCTCCGTCAAGAGGGAAATGTGGTGGATGGAAAGGATCGCCTTCTTCTTGTCTCCAATGATTGAGGAGGCTACGAACCCATCCCCAATTCATCCAGAATAGATGATGGCTGATTGGTTGATCCATTCCAATCACACTTCTTTCGGAGCTTGAGTGGGATTCCATTTCGGAATCCGAGGGACTTGAACTAATGATGAATTCCATTCCGTACGATCGAGTAAAGGATTTTTCGATATGAAATGATTTCTGGCTATCGGATGGTATTCTAATTATATAGAATATCTATATATATAGAACAAAATATTTCGTAGATTACGGAGGAATTTACAGAATATGTCAGGCAAAGTTTACAGTAATAGATACGATAAGATATGATTTAGAAGATACGTAAGATATGAATTTTGTCTATACACTATTCATGCAAATCAATGCAGCAAGACGTGTCTAGACTAAGAATGATAAGCAGGTAATTTCCTAAGGATGATAAGTAGAAAATTTTTGACACAAAATGATAAGCAAAACTTTTGACATGCAGATACGGTCGAAGTCCAGACTCACTAATGCATCCTAACGACTTATCAGTTAGACACACTAATGCAGACCTGGTTCGGTAAGACCACCGCTCTGATACCACATGTAATACAGTGGGGACAACCACCGTCTCACCCCGTGCCTTCCCAGCTAACCGCCTGGTGACCACTGAGTGTACCTCAGATACTGATTTTAGGGCCTGCCTCTCGGCTACAGCCAACCCTCGTAAGGGATCGCAAGGAGTAAGAGCCAATGCTTCGCCACAGGTCACACTGTGAGAACCTCCTTTACGACTAACCCGCCACACATGGACGCGGTTATACCAGCTCTGATACCACATGTAAAGACCCGTCCTAATCCATAAGAACGAATACAATAACATATGATTACATCGCGAGGTATTTGACCTCTATATGATACATTTTACAAACATTGCATTCGTTTTAAAAGACAAACTTTCATTACATCGAAATTTGAAAGGCATGCATACCATTTCGTAATATGAAACAACCCGTCCATATTACTATAAATGCAGTACGTAATTCATTGGTCCCATAGCAAGGTATTTGACCTCTATATGATACGTTTTAGAAAATATTGCATTCGTTTCATGAAAAGCACAACATTATTATACATAATGCATGTTTTAAACAAGTGGGCGATTATTTAAGAAATAATCCCCATGATACATTGGTTTTCAAATACTACACATGTGACATAACAGTCGAATATAATACATGAAAAAGGTTTTATTGAATGCAACATTTCATTTAAACAAAAGCATGAGACTCCATGCACAACTTGCTCAGATAATGCAACAGCGGAAGACTTTCTTAAGGACCTGAGAATAAACATGCTTAAACAGTCAACACAAAGGTTGGTGAGATATATAGGTTTAGCATCGATATAAATATAGACTACAAGATTTCATAGTTATAAATATATGTACACTCGCAAGTGTATAAAAGTATTCTATAAGTTGTTGAGCGCTTCGGTAACCATACTTAACCATTAATGTAGCATATTCCCTTTATTATGAAATCTCCCTACACTGTACCAAGTGTAGTAAAAACGAAGTACTATGCAACCGTTTACGATACTAGAGCGACTAGCCCGGTTGGGGTTGTCAAACCAGATAGATCTATCAATAGGATTCGCGCTTACATGTTCTTACAAAATGTAAATATTAGTTACCAAGCTATTAGGGAAGATATGCAAGGTGGTACAACTCAACGTAGAATATATTTTAATTACTTGTGTCCATGGCGTAAAACATAAAATTCATGTATTCTCATCCCAAAACATTTTTAGAGTTTAAAAATGGGACTATATACTCACGGTAGTAAAAGTATATTAATAATAAGTTTTCAGCTTATTAAAAATATGGCCGTCGTCCTTGGATTCACGATCCTATAACAATAATAATGATTCGGATAATAATACGACATGTGAATAAAATAAAACAAGTTCATAGAATACTTATATATTAATTTTTAACATTTTTATGTTAGTAGTCCTTTGTTAGTAGTCCAAAATAGTCCGAAATGTCCAACAATCCAATAATCGGTATATATATATAATCTTAGAATTACCCCCGACGTATTGTATACATATTGTATTTGCATCAACCCAGAGATGTATTGTATACGTATTGTCTTAGAATTTATCAAAACGTATTGTATACTTATTGTCTTAGGATTTATCAAAACGTATTGTATACTTATTGTCATGAAATGTACCAAGATTATTATATATATATATACAATCTCGGAATTAACTAAGATTATAATATTTTGTTATACTAATGATAACATGTCCAAATATATATAGGATATAGGAAAAGTTAGCAAGAATATGGTTAATATAGTTTTTACAATATAAATTTTGTCCATACAATGTTAATTTTAGCAGATTTTGTTTTGCTCGCCAAATATTCATTACAACTCCGTTTAAAGTGAATCAAATTGCTATGGATTCCTTAAGAAGTTAATTTTTAAAAAAAAATTCTAAAAGTTCATCCCATGTAACATCCCGCATTTTTCCGTTAAATTATTTTAACACCGTCTTTTTTTTAAATAACATCCCTCGTCACCTATACTCGTGCACTTCGTTAACTAGTGTTCATGATAATCCCGTTACTCGATTATAACATCTCTCGTTAACTTGCGTTTTAAAAATATTCGTTTGGTTATTTCCCGCACCCGACAACAAACTTGAGGGACTAATCTCGCCACTCGGGTAAACTTGGCTAACTAGTGACTCCTCACCACCACACACTTCATTTCACCATCTTCTTCCTCTTTTTCTTTCTTCCTTTTCTCTCAAGAACACAAACACAAAATTCATCATCTAATTTTGATCTTGGAAGCTCACAACAAATCCGACTACATATTCTTAATCCTCTCGTCATCCTCTACGATTTGATACTAACTACACCGATTTTGGGTAACATTTCTAAAACTCTAGATTTCTCAAATTCATGTTTTTGACTTGATATGTTGTTAGTTAGTGTCTATGGCTCGTGTATAACATGAATATATGATTTGTATGCTCGATCTTGATGTTTTGGTGTAACTAGCTTGAAAATGAAAAGTGTATGCTTAATCTTTGATTTTAGATGATGAAATGTGTTTAGATGTTAATGTTTGTGTGTTCAAAGTGTTAGTTACTTCAATAGCTTCGTTTTGGTGTGTTGATTGACATGAAAACCTTACATTAACATGATTAGTGATTTTGAGGTTTTGGTTAGGGTTTGACAACTCTTAAAACGAACTTTTGATGCATTGAATGCTTGTTAATGTTATTGATAAGTGTTTAGTTATATTACATGTTTCATTACCTTCAAAATGGCATATCATATGTATAAATTGGATTCCCGAAACTTAAATTGCAATTGATGAACTTGAAACTTGAAAATAAACCTCTATTGATCACTTGACAGGATTTCGGTTATTGTATATGATGTTTTTGCTTGATGAAAAGTGCTTAGTTGCGTTCCTTGTCGAAAGAGCTTTCCGGTGATATAAAATACATGTTCTAATTGTTTGCGGATCATAAATTGTGATTGTTTGAAGTTTGGGTCGTGCACTTGTGTTTTTCTGCAAACAGGACCTGAATGCCCATTGGGACGCCGTCCTGATTTTTAGGACGCCGTCCCACTCTTCAATTTGGGACGCCGTCCTGATTTTGGGACGCCATCCCATTCTTCATATTGGGACACCGTCCTGATTTTGGGACACCGTCCTGATACACTAAAATGGGCTGTTTTGCTTGGTCATTTGACGTAAAATGTTTGATATGCTACGGACCTCCGATTAACATGAAACTTGGCCAACATGCTCATATATGATTATATAACTTAGAAAAATTGTCGGATACCCGACCCGACCCCGTTGACTTTGACCAAGTTTGACTTTTAGTCAAACTTAACTAAACACTTATGCAATCGTTCTAGTCTTTATTTTATACTTGATTCTTGCATGAAACTTGACAACGTGATTCACATGCTATACTTTTCGAGTCGTAACGAGCCATAGGACTAATTGAGCACATTTCACCCGACCTTGTGTCGTAACCGGTAAATTGATACAACTTACTTGTTTAGGTCAAGGCTAAGCAACTTTCATGCACACGTTTACCTTGTGAAGTACTTTTATACTCGTGCACTCGAGGTGAGATCATAGTCCCACTTTTTCAACAACTTTTATATTTTTAAATCGTGGGCTGAGAAACTTATACATTACATACTTATATACATTTCATATGTATATATACCTTTCATACTTTTATACATCGAACACGAATACGAATACAAAGATACGGACGAGTTTGAACGAAAATCCTCAATTCAATTATCATTAATTACATCAGATGGTGTAAGCGAGTCTATGTTGTGTGGATCCATACGGGTTTAACTAACCCTCATTCGGACGGTTCGCTACCGTTAAGCGAATGAAATATATTCTGGTACGGTGTATGTTCTAACACTTTTATGCTGAGGTAAATGATACGGTTAAGCTTTGATAATTGGGTGCTCGGTAAACAACAATACTTGTGGAATTCAAACGATTCGGAAAATCGACTTATACTATAACTTGTGGTTCAACTTATTTTACTTACATACTCATTTACTAAACCTATGATTTCACCAACGTTTTCGTTGACAGATTCTTCTATGTTTTTCTCAGGTTTTGAATGCTTAAGTGATACATGCTTCCGCACTCTTTTGATACTTTCTTGGATGTCGAGTATACATGCATATTTGGAGCATCTTTTTGGCTACTTTTAAATTGTGTCGCATAGGTTTCAATTGTACGTTTAACATTGTAATGTAACTAGCCGTCGAACTTCTTTTTGTAAACTTGAAACACCCTTTTTCATTGAAATGAATGCGACATAAAGAATTTAAGGCGAGTCAAGCAAAAATTTACGGTGATTCACATGGACGTTCTGACGTTATGACATAAAGAATTTAAGGCGAGTCAAGCAAAAATTTTCTCTCTATCCTTATTCCATATCTCGGTTAGTATTATTGAGAATACTAACCAACGATATTCTTGTGTTTTGAAGGAACAATGGCTCGTCGACGCGCTCCTCCCGAAACTCCTGAACAAGCTATACAACGAATGATAGCCACCGCCGTGGATGCGGCCATGGCCGGTCACTCTTCCAACAACAATAACAATAACAACAATCACAACAACAACAACAATGGAGCCGGTAATTCAAACGAAGGGTGCTCCTATAAGAACTTCATGGGGTGCAAACCTCACACTTTTGATGAAACCGGGGGACCGGTCGTGCTCACCCGATGGTTTGAGCAAACAGAAGCCGTCTTTAGCATAAGCGATTGTCGGGACCAAGACAAGGTCAGATTTTCCACTCACACCTTCGCCGGTATCGCTCTCACATGGTGGAATACGTATGTACAATCGGTGGGTATCCACGAAGCCCACGCTCTCTCTTGGGTCGACTTAAGAGAAAAGATGATCACCGAATACTTCCCGCGCGAAGAGACCCGCAAGCTTGAACACGAGCTAAGAACTTTAAAAGCGGTCGGGAATGACCTAAAGGCCTATAATCAACGATTTTCTGAGCTAGCCTTGATGTGCCCAAATCTCGTGAGTACCGAGTCTCTAAGGGTTGAGCTGTACATGGATGGTCTTCCTAAGAGCATCAAACAAGGAGTAATGTCATCCAAACCCGCTAATCACCAAGAGGCTTTGAATATGGCCCGCCAATTGATCGAAACGGTGGACGAAATTGAGGTGTCGGCATATAAAGCCGAGGATAAGTCGGGTGGCAACAAAAGAAAATGGGAAGCCCCCGAATTGAGCAACTACAACAACAACCCCGCCAAGAAGCCTTTCACCTTCAACGACAAGAAAGGCTATGCCGGAAGTCTACCATCTTGCAACAAGTGCCACAAACATCATTATGGCGAATGTAGCAAACCATTTTGCAACAAATGCCGCAACCGTCATTATGGTAAATGTGGTAAGTTAACTTGCCACCGGTGCCAAGGAAGTGGTCATACGGCCAACGATTGTAGGAGCGTCGCCCCCGTCGCCCAAAAGGCGTCCAATGCACACCGGTCGGGCGTTTGTTTCGAATGTGGCCAACCGGGTCATTTTAAGAATGCGTGCCCAGAGAAGGAGACCAACCCCAATGCACGCGGACGAAATTTCAACATTAACACCGAGGGAGCCCGAGATGACAACTAGTCACGGGTACGTTTCTTCTCAACAACCTTATATTTCATGTTTAATCAATTCGGGTACCGTTAGACGGTTTATAACCAAGGCCTTGACTCATACTCTTTGCACACCACCATATCCCCTAGACACTACCTATGCCATGCAGGTGACCGACGGAAAACTATTATGTTAAACTTTTTGGGTGGAGAATTTGAATTTTGACTTGACACCTATAGAACTAGGGGACTCAAAACCTATTCGTTAAGAAGAAAATGATTCCTTACATGTGTATAGATTATCGTGAACTAAATAATTTTCGGTTAAGAACCGATATTCTCTTTCCCGTACCGATGACCTCTTGATCAATCACAAGAATTCCGTGTGTATTCCAAAATCGACCCCCATTCCGGTTATCTCCAAAACGGTTTTCAAAATTCGTTACGATAGTTATGAATTTCTTATAGTGTCGTTCAGTTTAACAAAGGTTTCCTCCGTATTCATGGGCCTGATGGGCCTGATGGGTAGACAGATCTGTCATCATATTCATATGTGATGTTCTAACCTATTCAATTCAAGCAAAGAAGAAAACGAACAACATCTTTGTCTTACGCTCGAACTCTTGAGGAAAGAGCAACTCTATACCAAAATCTCCAAGTGTGAACTTTGGTTAAACAAAGTCCAATTTCAAGACCATGTTGTTAGTGGTCAGGGTATTACAATAAATCTCGCAATCGAAGCCACACGTAATCGGGAAACCCTCACAACTCTGACTTGTGTTCGTAAAATCTTAGATTCTTACCGAAAGTTCATTTCCGACTTTTTCTCGTGATGCTCGTCCTTTACCCTCGATAACTCATTAAGTTGGAAATTTAAACCTCTCCGTGCCCGGACCTTAAGCGTGATTTTTCACACCAACATTACTAGCTAAATTCGTATAGCGCCAGATGGAACTTAAATATGGAAATATTTCTACTTGAACGCCGAAAGGCATACTTTCTTGACTCAAAAATCGACGTAACTGAAATTCGTTATTTTTGCACGAACGATTGGAATACTTAATTATGGATCCGATCAATCTTCTCATCACCACGTACCACGTTACATAACACTGTTATTTCACTATGACCGTCTGATATTACTGGGACCCAAGATAACACACAATCCAAGGATACTTCCTTTCTCTTTGACTTATCGTCCTCATGCTCCTGATACGGACAACTACTACTCAACCCCGAACTATACAACTATGTGTTCTATCTCGTTTTCCCACCAGGTCTCAACATTTGACCACTAGATGCGCGATATGGCTACCTCAGGATGTGAGCTCATCCTATTCTAAGTTCTCATTCCACTCCTGTCCTTTTGCTTGTACTTTTGTATAAGGAAACCTTTTATATACTTTCTCAATGGAGAGAGAGACTCATCATGTATTACTAGTATTCACCACGAGGGTGAATAGCCCTGAAAAAAAAAAAAAAATGTTCTCTGTAGCCGGTAAGGAACTTGTTCCAACGAACGTTTTCAAACCCTAACTAGCTTGTTCAAACATATCTTAATTCTATTCCAATACGGTGTACCATTGTCGACTATCTCGGATCACAATACTCGTTTCACTTCTAGTGTTACAAGAAGCCTTAGAGACACGTTTAAACATGAGTACCATGTATCATCCACAACCAACGGACCAAACAAACGTACTTTTCACATCTTGGAAAGACATGTTACAAACATGTATTGTTGCCTTTAGTTGTCTCCTCTCACACAACAGTTACCATTCGTGTATTAACGCCGCACTTCCGAAACCCTATATGACCGCAAATGTCATACCCCTATTCGTTGGACCAAAGCATGTGGCAAGCAAATCACCGGATCCGAACTCATTCAAGAAATAACAGTTGAGATCGTACAAGTCCGAGAAGGACTCAAGACGACTCGTATTCGCCAAAAGGGCTATACCGATATTCGACGTAAACCTCTCGAATCCTAAGCCAGTAACCGTGTAATATTGAGAACTCGCACCTTGGGAAGGTGTAATCCGTTTCGGGAATCAGGGAAAGTTAAAATCGCGATATATTAATCCTTTTGAAACCTCGGGGCGTATTGGAACCGCTCCTACCGTTTAGAACTTTCGACTCAATTAAGTTTCCGTTTACCCTACGTTCCATGCAACAAACTTAGAGACGTGTCCTACGGAACAGGAACGTGCTACTCTCCTAGATAAACTTACTATTGATGGCAAACTCCACTTCATGGGAAACTGGTTGAAATTGTGGATCGTAAAACCAAGTCTTAATACAAACTGAGATCTCGACTGTCAAAATTTGTGGGAATGTCCGAGGACGTATCTTCACTTATTCATAGCATTGACAATGCAAGGTCTCAAGGAAGAGACATCGACTATTACTTCCAACTAAATTTCGGGACGAAATTTCTTTTAAGGTGTGGATAATGTAACATCCCGTGTTTTTCCGTTAAATTATTTTAACACCGTCTTTTTTTTTAAATAACATCCCTCGTCACCTATACTCGTGCACTTCGTTAACTAGTGTTCATGATAATCCCGTTACTCGATTATAACATCTCTCGTTAACTTGCGTTTTAAAAATATTCGTTTGGTTATTTCCCGCACCCGACAACAAACTTGAGGGACTAATCTCGCCACTCGGGTAAACTTGGCTAACTAGTGACTCCTCACCACCACACACTTCATTTCACCATCTTCTTCCTCTTTTTCTTTCTTCCTTTTCTCTCAAGAACACAAACACAAAATTCATCATCTAATTTTGATCTTGGAAGCTCACAACAAATCCGACTACATATTCTTAATCCACTCGTCATCCTCTACGATTTGATACTAACTACACCGATTTTGGGTAACATTTCTAAAACTCTAGATTTCTCAAATTCATGTTTTTGACTTGATATGTTGTTAGTTAGTGTCTATGGCTCGTGTATAACATGAATATATGATTTGTATGCTCGATCTTGATGTTTTGGTGTAACTAGCTTGAAAATGAAAAGTGTATGCTTAATCTTTGATTTTGGATGATGAAATGTGTTTAGATGTTAATTTTTGTGTGTTCAAAGTGTTAGTTACTTCAATAGCTTCGTTTTGGTGTGTTGATTGACATGAAAACCTTACATTAACATGATTAGTGATTTTGAGGTTTTGGTTAGGGTTTGACAACTCTTAAAACGAACTTTTGATGCGTTGAATGCTTGTTAATGTTACTGATAAGTGTTTAGTTGTATTACATGTTTCATTACCTTCAAAACGGCATATCATATGTATAAATTGGATTCCCGAAACTTAAATTGCAATTGATGAACTTGAAACTTGAAAATAAACCTCTATTGATCACTTGACGGGATTTCGGTTATTGTATATGATGTTTTTGCTTGATGAAAAGTGCTTAGTTGCGTTCCTTGTCAAAAGAGCTTTCCGGTGATATAAAATACATGTTCTAATTGTTTGCGGATCATAAAGTGTGATTGTTTGAAGTTTGGGTCGTGCACTTGTGTTTTTCTGCAAACAGGACCTGAATGCCCATTGGGACGCCGTCCTGATTTTTGGGACGCCGTCCCACTCTTCAATTTGGGACGCCGTCCCACTCTTCATATTGGGACACCGTCCTGATTTTGGGACACCGTCCTGATACACTAAAATGGGCTGTTTTGCTTGGTCATTTGACGTAAAATGTTTGATATGCTACGGACCTCCGATTAACATGAAACTTGGCCAACATGCTCATATATGATTATATAACTTAGAAAAATTGTCGGATACCCGACCCGACCCCGTTGACTTTGACTTTGACCAAGTTTGACTTTTAGTCAAACTTAACTAAACACTTATGCAATCGTTCTAGTCTTTATTTTATACTTGATTCTTGCATGAAACTTGACAACGTGATTCACATGCTATACTTTTCGAGTCGTAACGAGCCATAGGACTAATTGAGCACATTTCACCCGACCTTGTGTCGTAACCGGTAAATTGATACAACTTACTTGTTTAGGTCAAGGCTAAGCAACTTTCATGCACACGTTTACCTTGTGAAGTACTTTTATACTCGTGCACTCGAGGTGAGATCATAGTCCCACTTTTTCAACAACTTTTATATTTTTAAATCGTGGGCTGAGAAACTTATACGTTACATACTTATATACATTTCATATGTATATATACCTTTCATACTTTTATACATCGAACACGAATACGAATACAAAGATACGGACGAGTTTGAACGAAAATCCTCAATTCAATTATCATTAATTACATCAGATGGTGTAAGCGAGTCTATGTTGTGTGGATCCATACGGGTTTGACTAACCCTCATTCGGACGGTTCGCTACCGTTAAGCGAATGAAATATATTCTGGTACGGTGTATGTTCTAACACTTTTATACTGAGGTAAATGATACGGTTAAGCTTTGATAATTGGGTGCTCGGTAAACAACAATACTTGTGGAATTCAAACGATTCGGAAAATCGACTTATACTATAACTTGTGGTTCAACTTATTTTACTTACATACTCATTTACTAAACCTATGATTTCACCAACGTTTTCGTTGACAGATTCTTCTATGTTTTTCTCAGGTTTTGAATGCTTAAGTGATACATGCTTCCGCACTCTTTTGATACTTGCTTGGATGTCGAGTATACATGCATATTTGGAGCATCTTTTTGGCTACTTTTAAATTGTGTCGCATAGGTTTCAATTGTACGTTTAACATTGTAATGTAACTAGCCGTCGAACTTCTTTTTGTAAACTTGAAACACCCTTTTTCATTGAAATGAATGCGACATATTTTGGTCAAACGTTGTCTTAAAGACTTATGACCATGTAATGGGACCTACGTAGTCAACGCCGTCACTTGACGATTTGTCGGGGTCGCTACATCCCATGTGTTAATATTCAGAGTTTTACCCTCTTTTTGTGCCGGTGGACAGATTTGGAAAAATCCCGGTACCCACCCAATATATGATTTTTGATAAAATACTTCCACTTTGTCTAAAATAATGAAAAAAATACTGGAAGTCTTATTTACATATATTAATATATTTCCAAAGTCTTAGCCTCGAACTCAAAGTCTAAGATAGGTTTTTAATTCCCAACCCAAAACAGCCCGCTTTTTACCGAATGGAGATTAAACGATATATGTTAAGTTTCAAGGTGTTCTTCATATGTACAAGTTATAAGTTCTTATATTAACTTAATATAACATCATAATATATATAAATAGGTGTTATTAGAATTAAGTTAGAAAGATTAGATTAGTTCTTCAAACAAGTTTAGAATCAACTAAACTATGTTCTAGTTTATAAACTCTTATATAGATAACTATAAACATATGAATTGAACAAGAGTTGAAGTAGAGTTTTTACCCAAGTTTAGAATATAAAGTTTCTGGAAAGAAGTAGTAGAACAAAACTTGAGAGAGTTCATGCAAGTGTGTGTGAAAATTGGAAGTAAAATTTGGAAAATGAATGTGTAAAAATGAGTTAGAAATGGTGCTTATTTATAGGCTTGAAAATTTAGTTTTTAGTGAAAATATCTAAGATAAGTTAAAATGTAATATGTCATGGATGACATATTAAATTGATTAGGTCATGGATGACATATTATACAAATAATTGCAGATTTCTATTGGTATATACCAATAGTAAATACTTCTAGAAGCTGTGTATATTACGGGTAAAAATACCGTATAAATGCGAGTAGAATTCTTGAGGAAATTGAACGAAAATACGAGTATAGCTATCCTTTATATGTATTGGTATATTATAAAGTGTATTCAATACTTGTAAGGATGTATTTACACTCGTAATACATTATATGTAAATACATTTTAACATAAGTTAATTACGTCGTTTAAATAGTAACATATATATTGTTCAAAAACTCTTTAAATTAGTAGTATGAAAATATATATATAATACTTTGTTAATATACTTAATGAGATATTTAATTATCATATTTTCAAGTTAAATATATATAAATCCATATATGTACACAATAATTAAACAATTAAATCAAGTTATGACGTTCGTAAATCGTCGGAATAAAAGGGTGACCAAAAGCTTGTGTAAAACTCTTTCCGAAGGTTAAAGACTTATTAAAATTCATTTCTTATCAAGTCGGAATTATTAAATCATGTAAATAGTATAATCAAGTAGTCGGAAAAATCCGGGTCGTTACATAATATCCATCTATAAATGATCTAATCTATCATTTACTTAATCATAATATTTACTGAACTCGACGACTTGAATGCAACGTCTTTTGAAATATGCCATAAATGATTCCAAGTAATATCTTTAAAATGAGCTAATGCACAGCGGAAGATTTCTTTAATACCTGAGAATAAACATGCTTTAAAGTGTCAACCAAAAGGTTGATGAGTTCATTAGTTTATCATAATCATTCATTTCCATCATTTTAATAGACCACAAGAATTTCATTTCCATTTCTCATAAATATACGTCCCATGCATAGAGACAAAAATCATTCATATGGTGAACACCTGGTAACCGACATTAACAAGATGCATATAAGAATATCCCCTATCATTCCGGGAAATCCTTCGGACATGATAAAAACGAATTCGAAGTACTAAAGCATCCGGTACTTTGGATGGGGTTCGTTAGGTCCAATAGATCTATCTTTAGGATTAGGATTCGCGTCAATTAGTAGATCGGTTTACTAATTCTTAGGCTACCAAGCAAAAGGGGCATATTCGGCTTCGATCATTCACCCATATAATGTAGTTTCGATTACTTGTGTCTATTTCGTAAAATATTTATAAAAATTTCGCATGTATTCTCAGCCCAAAAATATAAAGGGTAAAAAGGTAAATGAAACTCACCATACTGTATTTCGTAGTAAAAATACATATAACGTCATTGAACAAGTGCAAAGTTGGCATCGGATTCACGAAACTAAATTAATTATATATATATATATATATATATATATATATATATATATATATATATATATATATATATATATATATATATATATATATATATATATATGTTGGTCAATAATTGTCTAACAAATTAGGTCAAGTCATAGTGTATCACAATCCTAATGCTCGAGACTAATATGCAAAGGTCAACAAAAGTTAATTTGACTCAAAATGATTTCCAAAATCTATACATAATTAATATATAGTTTAAATATCGTCGTTTTATATTTTTAAATATTTTTTAAAAAAATTTATTAGAGTAAATAATATAATTCATTTATTAATAAATAGAATTTTATATTAAAATTTATATAATAAAATATACTTTTATATATATTAAGTAATAAAATTTATAGAGTTCATTTAATATCATAAAGATAATATGATAGGTATTATTAAAGAAATTTTATTACACGTAGTAAAATATGTTTTTATCATATATTTATTTGATAAAATAATATCTATAATAATAGTAAGTAAAAGTTGTATTATTTTGTAACAATAATTATTATTATTCTGTTAATAAAAATATTAATATTTATAATTACTAAGATGACATTATGATAAAATGATAATTCTAATTATGATAACTTTAATATTTACGATACTTTTTAATATTATATTTAAAATAATAATTCTATTTAAAATCTTAATAATAATGATATTTTATAATAACAATGACATTTCTATTAAAATGATAATTTTTGTTAAAATGATAGTTTTAGTATTAACGATACATTTAATAATAGTAATGATAAAAATACTAAGAACGATAATTTTATCTAAATCAATATCTTACAATATTTTAATTTCATCATGATACTCATACTCATTATTTCCTAATCGTTTCGTTTAATAGCTTTTAATCGTCTTTTATATCGTGTTCATAATAATGATGATAATAGTTATCAAAATAATTAGGTGTTACTAATATTAGTTTTAATTACAATAATACTAATAATGATAATTACTATGACATTATTAATGATAATATAATAATAATAATAACAATAACCATTTTTAAATAATGATATATATATTAATAATGATAATAATAATAATAATAATAATAATTAGATAATAATAATAATAATAATAATAATAATGCTAATTATAACTTTAACGATAATAACGATAGTAATAATAATAAAAATAACAATTTTTAATGATAATTCCTTTTATTGATAAAGATGATAATAATAATAACAATAAGATAAAACTAGAACGACGATAATAATGATGATAATAATAATCATTTTTAATAATAATACCAAATTTTAATTGATTATAACTCCAAATCCGTTCATCGAAACCATTCGATATCTAAATGAAAAGTTCTTAATTTTTCGCTAGCTTTTCAACGACATGCATATCTTATACCTTATCTCAACCGCAGATGTAACTAATTCAGGATTCAACATAACCTATCTAATGGCAATATCAAAAGAACAAGCATATATAATCCTATATACTAGAGCACTAGTCAGGGATACACTATTAATATGTAAAAATTAAATTATGAGTACTCACGTATCAATACTGAGATTCAATATTGCAAGAAAGGTACGTAGACGCAACGAAGACGATAAACATTAGATTGACCTCACGAGCATACCCATGAACCATACCCATTACCTCCATAGCTATAACCCATAATTTCCTTAACCCTATCCTACTCGCAAACTAGTTTTGAAAATTACCCGAACAGCACTCCGTCGTAGTATTTTATGTATAAATACTAGTAATATTAATACTCCTAACTATAACACTACTCTAATAATAATAATAATAATAATAATAATAATAATAATAATAATAATAATAATAATAATAATAATAATAATAATATAAATATAATTATATACGGAGTAATATAGATGGATAAGTGATATGTGTGTGTAAACTGAAACGAATTCGTTCGATTTGAAGACTTGGCCACCAAAGAGATGCCATGCGATCGCATGGCTTCATAGCACATCTCCCATGCGATCGCATGGAGATGCTTTCCAGCTGTGATACTCAATTCAATCCTACCGACATTCATATATAAATATGTATTAATTATAAATTATTATTTAATCTATATAATTAATTATATATTATATTATATTTACCTTCATGGTAAAAATATAATTTTTACTCAAATAACACGGACGTTGTCACTCGACTCATGTACCACTTTCGGTTTTTCGAACGCACTTTCGTACGTTTAGAAAACTAGCCCTTTACGTTACGCGACGTGTACCCTTAATAATAATTTGACTTATTTATCAATAAATTACCTTATAAAAATGTAACTTATAAAATTTGAGCGTTGTGGTCATTTGCTTCTATAAATCAGTGACTCGTTGTTTATCAAAATATATTATTTTAAATTAGGACGTTTTATGACTAAGTTAAAAATATATATATATATATATATATATATATATATATATATATATATATATATATATATATATATATATATATATATATATATATATATATATATATATATATATATATATATATATTCTTATTTAGAATTGTAAATTTGTACATAATATATATGTTTGAAATATTTATCTAATGATATAATATTTAGTCTTTCAAAACCAATTACATTTTAAAGATAGTTTTATATAATTTAACTCATTTTAAATAATAGTAGTTATTTTACTAAATAATGTTTTTAATATGAAAACTAAATAGTTGATTTATCAAGGGACACGAGTTTATCAAAGTAAAGTACACCTTTGAAATTTAAACGGAAATGATTACTAACTTTTGACTAACTCTCGTTAATGACACTATTGTAAATCACTTTTACCAAATATTCCGGATACCGTTAAAAGGAAAGGTTTTCTAAATCAAAATGGACCTCTCAATAGAGACTCGTAGCCATAATTCAATGTATCTGATAAATCAATCATTTGATATATCTTTTAATTCCATCGATAACTATTTGAATATATTATGAAACAAATACGTTTATGTAAAGTATTATACGTCTAATACTTTGTTAATGTTTTCAAGTTATAATATATACACATATAGATATATAATCATATTCATTCATATAATGGTTCGTGAATTATTGGAATTTGGTCGAGGTTAAATGAGTGTATGAACACAGTTTAAAATTCTTGAGATTCAACTTACAAACTTTGCTTATCGTGTCGGGAATATATAAAGATTAAAGTTTAAATTTGGTCAGAAATATCCGGGTTGTCACAAGATCTTTGCTAAGTTTATGACTTGTCAAATAGTCCACTTATTCTTGTCCTAGACTTTGGTGTCGTTCCCGTTCGAGGGCTTTTGTTAAATAAATCATGTTAGGAAATATGATTTATTTTGATACAGATTTATGTACGTATCACAGTTAATTTTGTAAATGTAACTCTATCTCAAAAAGAGTGTGTGTAGTAATTTTTGTTATATTTAAGATAGTTATGACAAATGTCAATCTTACTCATACGTATTTATTTAAAATATGAGTGATTAAAAGTAATATATGAGAGTAAATTAGGAAGTTTAATCATATTTGATAATTTTGTTTAATAATGTTCAATTATTTTGGAATAAATATAAATAGTAAGGTGAACATTTATTTTGAGAAGAATACAATATCTATTAACTTTAGTTTAGATTTTTAGCCATTCAAAAAAACTATTCATCCGTTTCAAAATAATTGTCCCGTTATAATTTCTAAAATTTGTTTTTTCAAATTTATCCTTTAACATTTTTGTTTCTGTCATATAATATTTGTTGAAAATATTAAGGAAATACGTTTTAAATTTGGTCTTTCATATAAATTATTATATTATTATTTATTATTTATTATATATTATG
Source organism: Rutidosis leptorrhynchoides (assembly GCF_046630445.1). Lineage (NCBI taxonomy): Eukaryota > Viridiplantae > Streptophyta > Magnoliopsida > Asterales > Asteraceae > Rutidosis > Rutidosis leptorrhynchoides. The sequence continues at coordinate 122,047,286 of NC_092338.1, read as the reverse complement.
TAACACAGTTAAAATATTTAAATTTGCAACTAAGGATGAAATTTTTTTTAAAAAAATTAGAGGGAAATGCTAATGACAACCCTTAGGGTTGTCTTTAAAATGTTTTTCAATGCAAAAGGAGTTGTACATTTGTAATTTAGAAAGGTAGTTTTTTTTTTTTTTTTTTTTTTTCATGAAAGTAGATAGTTATTAAAAATGTACAATGAAAACATACATGTAGTTTGACGAAATACGTACATAAATACGCATTTCGTCAACCTAAAGTATTAAGATTGATTTCGGCAAAGATATATTTATTTATTTTATTTTTTTAAATTTTTTTATTTTAAGATCGGCCTTTTTACTCGACACCGACAAAGAATGCCAACTAACAAATACTACCACCGGGAGTTGCATAGTTTTCACATGACATTTATGATGTTGGCAGTTTCCAACTTCTCAGTTTCCTCAATTCATTAATTTTCTATCTAATTTAGTTTCTTCCTAAACTTTACACACACTCAATCAATCAACTACACCAGTAAATACTAACTTTTATTTTAATTAATTATATATTATAATTTCTTCACATTTCTCCCAATATATCTGCTACACTGTAAGATTTCTCTAACTTACTGCATGCGTTTCTTTCTGCAGTTACTTAATCGGATTGATAACAATGTCGAATTTGTTATAGATCTAGCTCTTTTGTTAATTGATCTCGTTTTATTGTAATTTTTTATTTTTTTTTTTTTTTTTTTTTTTTTTGTGACAGATACTAAGAAGAATGGCAGGAGCTGGTAGTAAGATAGATCAAGATTATGATTATTTGTTGAAGATAGTGTTAATTGGGGATTCAGGTGTGGGGAAATCTAATATTTTGTCAAGGTTTACAAGGAATGAGTTTTATTTGGAGTCTAAAGCTACTATTGGTGTTGAATTTGCTACTAGAACTCTTCAGGTTCTTTTTCTTTTGTTTGTTTATTTATTTAATTTAAATAAATAATTTTACATGTAAAACTGTAAATCATTAACTTTAAGTACAGTAATATATAGTACTTTGTATTATTGAATTAACTGAATGTATGTTGCAGATCTGCATTCACAACAACAATTTAATGTAAAACTGAATGCAGTTTGCTGTTATGAATAGGATTTGATTTGATTCTAAAGAAAAGTTGAAGCTAGTTACTTGTGTGTATATAGATTTAAACAGCATATGATCTAATCTAATCGAATATCGAATATGGCGAATATCGAATATGGTATATAACTTAAGGGGTGTTTGTGATTGCGTTTATGATTATTATTTGATTATCGCGTCTGCTGAATATACTCATAAATAGTTAAAATAAAGAGTACGTTTAAAAAATGATTATCAACGTTTTACATAACAAAAACTCAGCATCAAAATTAAGTTAGGTACAAAATTATAAAATATATTCCGAAAACGCGATGCCAAACACCCTCTTAGTTCTTATGTTCGTTGGCTAATTTTTTTTTGCATTTTTGGTTCAATAATTTTCAATCTTAGTACTTTAGGCTGACGAAATACATAAAAAAATGTTCAATGTTTGGCAAAGTTATAGTAGCTAATAAAACTTCAGTTTTTGCTTCATAAACATCTATAACAATATACAGTGTAAATATTTGTTTTGCATTTTTTTAGTGGCTGTAATGAGCACATTATCTCTACTTTTTGAATTTTCTTGCAGTAGATAAAATTTAACTTGATATATTGATATAATCCAAGTAATATTTGGCCAATGATATGATCACAGGTTGAAGAAAAAACAATAAAGGCACAAATTTGGGACACTGCAGGGCAAGAAAGGTACAGAGCCATTACAAGTGCTTATTATCGGGGTGCAGTTGGAGCGCTATTAGTTTATGACATAACAAAAAGACCAACTTTCGATAACGTCCAAAGATGGCTGCACGAGCTCAGAGCCAATGCCGACTCAAACATTGTTGTCCTGATGGCCGGAAACAAGTCCGATTTGAACCATCTTAGAGCCGTCCCTGAACAAGAGGGGCAATCGTTAGCTGAAAAAGAGGGGCTTTCGTTTCTTGAAACGTCAGCACTTGAAGCTCTTAACATTGAGAAAGCATTCGAAACTATTTTGACCGAGATTTATCATATCATTAGCAAGAAAGCGTTGGCGGCTCAAAATGTAGCAGTACCTGGTAAAGGAACCACTCTTAATGTTGGTGATGATTCATCTGGTAATACTAAAAGTTGCTGTTCAACTTGATTTATTATCATTTATGTTTAGGACCTGTTTGTTTTGATCATTCGTTCTTTTTTTTTTTTTTTTTTTTTTTTTTTTTTTTTTTTTTTGTTACTACAATTTAAAATGTTGTCATACATAAAAGATATATTGTGTTCAAGGGAGTTTGACCCGTTTAAGGATTTAGACATACAATTTCAATCTGTGCAGTTACATGATTATGTGTGCCTTTACATAATTTTATTTTTTTGAAGTATTTAATTTGGATTCTGTAAATTTATACGAATCAAACTAACTCTTTGAATAAAATAGATCGAACAAATACACAACCAAAATTGTACACAGATAGATGAACAATAACTTGAAAGAACAGATGTAACACAAGATTAACTAGAACAATTTAGATATTGAATCTAGGAATACAAAATAATGAGAGAAAACTTGAGAGTGTCTGATCAATCTATAGTTTCTATTAAAATCCTATAATGATGATGTCATTATTAGGCTATTTTATTTGTTAATAAAAAATCAAAAATAAAAAGAAAAAAATCTAAGCAATCTTGATGATTTCATTAACATTAATTAAATATTTTATTATTTATTTAGGATTTTTATCATATATACCCTTCTTAACTTTAATAATAACATATTTACCCACTTAAATATGATTATATCATGAGCCTATTTTAAACATATAAACTCATCATATTTACTCATTTATTCAACTTTAATGTGATACGTCTTTATACCCTAATTTTTTTAGCGGCAATTACTCATGCTTGCTTTTTTTTCTTCTCCGAGCTATGTACTATGATATTAACTACCATAATCAATACATGCTAATCATCTAATCCTCAACGGTATAAAGCTATTATAAGGTGAGAATACATAATGTGATCACTATCAGTTATCTTTATATATCTTTAGCTGACTGGAATTTTTTTTATTGTTGTTAATTTCTCTTAATTGATAGGCTACGGATACTATAAATCACGTTTCGTCAATATGTTTGTAAAAACAATGACAAGTTTCTTAGTCGGAATATGTGGTTCCACGGGTCATTAAACTAAATGACTTTAGCATTTACGTTCACTTAATACATAAAACACATCATTAAACTGTTTCATTTAAACAAACCCGTGAATCCACGGGTCATTTCACTAGTATTGTGAGAATCAGTGAATCGTGCAGAACCCTAAAATCATCCCTTTTATCTTCAAATTAGCATAAGTCGGCTACCAGATGACTCAATGGAATAAATTTCACTTTAGACCCTCTACTTTGAATAACTTGAACTTTTAGACTTTAACTTTAACACAGCAGAAACAGCCCTTAACCTTGACAAATCTTTCACAACAAGTCCATAAAGAAATGACTGAAATCAACACATCTACGCCTACATGTAACCATATCAAGTTAGATGTTTGAACAATCAAGATTTGTTACTACTTACTTGTTTTAACATGCCCCCGGAATCTTGACGTGTGAAAGCATCCTTGAGTTGTAGACTGTCACATAACTCCTTGTGTTGACAAGAAGTCAAACCTTTAGTAAACAAATATGCAAGGTTTAAAACTGAAGCAACCTTAACAATATTTAGAACACCACTATTAGCCTTTTTCCCTTACAATATGCCAATCAATATCAAAATATTTTGTTCTCACATGATAAACAGGATTAGCATAAATTTGAATTGCAGGATTATTTTCACAATACATTACCACAGGTAAAAGTTTATTAAGTTTAAGTTCAGTTAAAAGGTTTATAATCCAAACAATTTCACATGTGAAGGCTGCCATAGCCCTATATTCTGCTTCAGTAAAAGACTTAGAAACAGTAGGCTGCTTTTTGCTTTTCCATGAAATTAAACAATTACCTAAAAAAACACAAAAACCAATAATAGACCTTCTATTAATTAAATTTTTACCCCAATCAGAATCAACATAAGCACTTAAAGTCAATGAATTTCTTTTATTAAAGGATAAACCTTTTCCTTGACTTCCTTTCAAATACCTCAAAACCCTAAATGCAAGATTTAAATGTGAAGGTTTAGGAGCATGCATAAATTGACTAAGAATATGAACTGCATAACTTATATCAGTTCTGGTAATTGTAATATAAATGAGTTTCCCAATAAGCTTTTGATAGACAGTAATATTATTTTTAACTTTCTCATCATCTCTACCTTTATATGAAGAGACATTTAATTCAATAGGAGTAGATATAGGTTTAGAAGCTAAAAGACCAAACTCATTTATTAGTTCCATGCAGTATTTCCTTTGAGAAAGATAGATAGAATCATTAAACTGAACAACTTCAATGCCAAGAAAGTATTTTAATAGCCCAAGGTCTTTGATTAAAAACTTTGACTTTAGAAATTGTTTAACAGAATCTATTTCAGTTTTATTATTTCCTGTTATCACTATGTCATCAACATAAACAAGTAGAACAACAAATATATCATTTTTATCTTTTATAAACATTGAATAGTCACACTTTGTGACGACCCGAAAATTTCCGAACAAATTTAAACTTTAATCTTTATATGTTTCCGACACGATAAGCAAAGTTTGTTGAGTTGAATCTCAAGAATTTTAAACCGTGTTCATACATTCATTTAACTTCGACCAAATTCCAATGATTCACGAACCATTAGATGAACGGATATGATTATATATGTATATGTGTATATATTATAACTTGAAAACATTAACAAAGTGTTAGACGTATAATACTTTACATAAACGTATTTGTTTCAAAATATATTCAAATAATTATCGATGGAATTAGAAGATGATATCAAATGATTGATTTATCAGATACATTGAATTATGATTACGAGTCTTTGTTAAGAGGTCCACTTTGATTTAGAAAACCTTTCCTTTTTAACGATATTCGGAATAAATGGTAAAGTGATCTTCGAGTAAGGACAAAGTGTCAAGTAGCGAGAGCTAGTCAGATTGGTGGAAATTCCTGTTAAATTCCAATACATGCCTTACAATAATTACCTCGTGACTTTTGATAAGATAAATTAATTAACCTTCATATTATGTATTGTGAAAGTGAAATTAGGGAATATAGGTAAATTAGGAAATAGATATTGACAAGTTAAATAGATCGACATTTTACATTAAGATGATTTCATACGTTTGATTTTTCTTTAGACTGAATCCTACGAGTCGTGATTAAAATGGAAATTTAAAACCTTGAAACCTGATATGATTCATATATGATTTTACTTTCTTAAACGAAAACGTCTTTTCGATATAATAGACTTTTATTATTAAAAACGTCTTATGACATAAACAACTTCTACTATTATAACCTTTGTAATAAAATGATTTTTGAATATAAAATAATTTGGTTATTAAAATGTTTTATGAACGTTTGTATATAAATGAACTATATCAATTTTAAACTTTAAAATTCAATTGTTACGAAATAGTAATTCTTAATATTTAAACGATTTCTAAATATATAAGTTTTAAATGACATTAGTTTTGAAAAACTATATTAAGTAAATAGTTCAAATTTATATTTCGAAATGAAAATATAAATATATATAACTTAGTCATAAAACGTCCTGATTTAAAATAATATATCTTGATAAATAACGAGCCACTGATTTATAGAAGCAAATGACCACAACACTCAATTATATAAGTTACATTTTTCATAAAGTAATTTATCGATGATTAAGTCTAAATTTTGATAAAGGTACACGTTGCGAAATGTAATGTATCAGTTTTCTAAGCGTACGAAAATGCGTTCGAAAAACCGGAACCGGTACGTAAGTCGAGCGTCAATGTACAATTCATCGGTGTAAAAATTACAAATCAACTATGCACGAGAATATAATATAATATTTAATTAATTCTAAAGATTAAATATATTATATATTAAATATATATATATAATTATTTATGTTATCGTCGGTAGCTTAATATAATTGAATATGTGCTGTAACGCATGAGGTTTAAGGCTGAATTCATCTATAAAAGCACGACACTCTCATTCATATATTATCCATCCCTCTAATCTCTAATATGTACTCCGTAATATTATTTATTTTATTTTAATTATTATTATTATTATTATTATTATTATTATTATTATTATTATTATTATTATTATTATTATTATTATTATTATTATTATTATTAGGAGTAATATTATCATTAATCGTATTATTATTATTATTAGTATTACTATTAGTATTATACATAAAATACTACGACGAGGTCATATCCAAATAATTTCAAAACCTGTTTACGAGCGGGATAGGGCTAAGGAAATTATGGGTTATAGCTATGGAGGTGATGGGTAATGATTGAGGGCATGATCGTGAGGTCAAACTAGTGTTTATCATCTCTGTTACGTCTACGTACTCTCCTGCAATATTGAATCTCAATATTGATACGTGAGCACTCATAACTTAACTTTTATATATTAATAGTGTATCCCTGACTAGTGCTCGAGAGGCATGCTTATATTTTTGATATTGTCATTAGATAGGTTATGTTGAATCCTGAATTAGTTACATATACGGTTGAGATAAGGTATAAGATATGCATGTCGTTGAAAAGCTAGCGAAAAATTAAGAACTTTTCATTTAGATATCGAATGGTTTCGATGAACGGATTAGAAGTTATAGTCAATTGAATTTTTGTATTATTATTAAAAATGATTATTATTATCGTCGTTATAGTTTTTATCTAATTATTATTATTATTATTATTATTATTATTATTATTATTATTATTATTATTATTATTATTATTATTATTATTATTATTATTATTATTATTATTATTATTATTATCATTATCAATAAAAGGTATTATCATTAAAAATTGTTATTTTTATTATTATTACTATCATTACTATCGTTAAAGTTATAATTAGTATTATTATTATCATTAAAAATAGTTATTAGTATTATCATTAATATTATCATAATATTTATTATTATTATTAGTATTATTATAATTAAAACCAATATTAGTAACACCTAATTATTATGATTACTATTATTATCATTAATATGAACGCGATATAAAAGACGATTAAAAGCTACTAAACAAATCGATTAAGAAATAATGAGTACGGGTATCATGATGAAATTTAAAATAATGTAAGATATCGATTTAGATAAAATTATCGTTTTTCATTATTTTTATCACTATTATTATTAAAAGTATTATTAATATTAAAAATAGCATTTTTACAAAAATTATTATTTTTAATAAGAATATCATTGTTAATATAAAATTTCACTATTATTATTAATAAGAATTATCATTTTATCATAATACCATTTTTCGTAAATATAAATATTGTTATTATTATTAGTAGAATAATAATAATTATTATTACAAAATAATACAACTTTTACTTACTGTTATTATTATCGATATTATTTTATCAAATAAATATGTAATACAAAGATATTTTACTACGTATAATATAATTACATTAATACTACCTATCATATTATTTTTATGATATTAAATGAACTTTATAAATTTTATTACTTAAGATATATAAGAGTATATTTTTATTATATAAATTTTAATAATAAATGAATTATATTATTTACTCTAATAAAATCTTTTAAAAATATTTAAAAATATAAAACGACGATATTTAAACTATATAATAATCACGTATAACTTTTGAAAATCATTTTGAGTCAAATTGACTTTTGTTGACTTTTGTATATTAGTCTCGAGCATTAGGATTGTGGTACACTATGACTTGACCTAATTTGTTAGACAAATATTGACCAACATATAAATATGTATATACTTAATTTAGGTTCGTGAATCCGAGGCCAACCTTGCACTTGTTCAATGACGACATATGTATTTTTACTACGAAATACAGTATTGTGAGTTTCATTTGCTCCCTTTTTAAATGCTTTTGCAATATATATTTTTGGGACTGAGAATACATGCGCTGCTTTTATAAATGTTTTACGAAATAGACACAAGTAATCGAAACTACATTCTATGGTTGAATTGTTATACCGGATATCGCCCTAGTTGAACTTGTTAGCCTAAGAATTGGTGTTTATTATAATTGCCACAAATTGAAGCGAATTCTAAAGATAGATCTATGGGCCATGACACGCCCCAGTCAGAGAATTCGAACTGCTTTAGTACTTCGATGATTATATATGGGGATATTCTAGATGCATTTTGTTAATGTCAGTTACCAGGTGTTCAATCCATACGAATGAAATTTAAACACTTGCGAGTGTATGATTATTGAATAAATGAAATCTTGTGGTCTATTAAAATTATGGAAATGATTGTTTACGATAAACTAATGAACTCACCAACATTTTGGTTGACACTTGAAAGCATGTTTATTCTCAGGTTTGAAAGAAATCTCCCGCTGTGCATTTGCTCATTTTAGAGATATTACTTGGAGTAATTCATGGCATATTTCAAAAGACGTTGCATTCAAGTCGTTGAGTTCAATAAAGATTATTATTAAGTATATGACAGATTAAGTCATTTATAGTTTGGATATTATGAAATGGTGTGCATACCTGTCAACTTTCAAAGTAATGAATGGTTGTCTTTTGAAAACGAATGTAATGTTTGTAAAATGTATCATATAGAGGTCAAATACCTCGCTATATAATCAACTATTGTGAATCGTTTATAATGTATATGAACGGGTCCTTTCAGTTGGTATCAGAGCGGTGGTCTTAGCAAACCAGGTCTGCATTAGTGTGTCTAACTGATAAGTCGCTAGGATGCATTAGTGAGTCTGGACTTCGACCGTGTCTGCATGTCAAAAGTTTTGCTTATCATTTTGTGTCGAAAATTACCTACTTATCATCCTTAGGAAATTGTCTGCTTACCATTCTTAGTCTAGATATATCTTACTAATTGCATGAATAGTGTATAGACAAAAATTCATATCTTAGCGTATCTGCTAAATCATATCTTAGCGTATCTGTTACCGTAAATTTTGCATGACATATCCCGTAAATTCCTCCGTAATCTATGAAATCTTTTGCTCTATATATATAGATATTCTATGTGATTAGAATACCATCCGATAGCCGGAAAATCATTTCATATCGAAAAATCCTGTATCAAATCGTACGAAATGGAATTCGTCATCAGTTCAAGTCCCTCGGATTCCGTAATGGAATCCCACTCAAGCTCCGAAAGCAGTGTGACCGTAATGGATCAACCAATCAGCCATCATCTATTCTGGATGAATTGGGGATGGGTTTGTAGCCTCCTCAATCATTGGAGACAAGAAGAAGGCGATCCCTTCCATCCACCACATTGCTCTCTTAGCGAAGAACCTGAAGCACTTACCGGCGAACCTGTCCGACACACCATTTTCTCTCTCATTTCCAGAGTATCTCGTCACAATTATATACTACATCATTACGAATCAATAACGCGTATATTGTATCAACGAGTTATGAAGTATTAACTCATTCCCCCTGAAGAAATTATATGTATATTTTATATTTGTATAAATTTTGAGATCAAAATAAATCTTTCCGTACTAAGCTATTATGTGTGAATATTAACTACTCGGATAATTCATATTACAAATATGCAATGATGTACGTCATTCGTCAGCAACTTAACCATCGTTAACTATAATCTCTGTTTTAATTCAATGAATTCCATCTCATAATAAAACAAGTGTATTAATCAAATATATGTTTGATTTTACACTTTCATCATCGATGTACTCGAAACTTTTCAAATAATATCATTCGTACCTTGCGAAGTTCACAAGAATTTCACGAAAACCAACATCATGCATCAACAAATAACAAAGTATTAATTCATAATTTTAATATCATTGAAGAAATACTTATGTGATTTCTAAAGTTATAGGGATTGCTCAATTCTAGTTTCAACCGTAAATCAAATGAGTATAATTTAATATTAACTCATTAAATCTATGTTACATCTGAAGAAAATATACACATATATATTTTCATAAAGACTGTAATAAAATTCTTTTGTACAAAATATTAATTGTGAATTTTTTTTAACGGGTAGGTAATACCCGAGAGATATATAAATTCACAATTAATAAGTAACATTCTTCGAATCTGATTCAGCAATCATCCACTATACTCACTATACATTCTTTCATAGAAATCAAAACAACCATACTCATTCAAATTCAATTACATATACTGATTTTGAAGTCGCAAAATCTAATTCGAGATATAACCAGTATCATCACTCTGAGATTCCTACATCTTTCAAAGCTATACTTTGACTTCAAAATTGTGCTAGAACATCATATGTATATTAACGATTACAATCGGTGTTCAAACCCTTCAAAATTCCTGAAAACACTTCAGATAATGAACAATCGAGATGATGATCCAACCACATATTACCCACAGTCTTGTACCTGAAAAACCCTCGAAACCAAAGTCATAGATTAATACGTATCCGTGTCAGACCCTTTGGCATTTATTAGCTAAAATAACTTTTTAATCCCTTTTCAAAGTAGTCAGTTTTATTACAGCTCCAGCAAGTCAACTTCGACTTTTCAGTCGAAAAAAACTTATTATAACCTTGATATATACGTTGCCTTTTTGCCATCGTTACCGGGGAACCATTTATATTCCACCACATTAGCAGTAAACTTACCAACTGTGACGACCCGAAAATTTCAGACCAAATTTAAACTTAGTCTTTATATGAATCCGACACGATAAGCTAAGTCTGTTATGTGAGTCTCAAAAAGATTTTTGAACTGATTTCATATAGGCAATTACCCTTTGACTATTCCCGACGATTCACGAACCGTTATTGTAACTAAATAGATATATATATATATATATATATATATATATATATATATATATATATATATATATATATATATATATACATACATACATATAAATAAATGTAAGAATATATATAATTGGGATTAATAAAATATAACTTAAACTTTAAAATTTAATACAGAGTAATTAAATGGTAATAAAAAAAATGAATTTATATAAATATATGATTTCTATACATAAGATATTAAAAATATAAATAATACAAATTAACATTATTATTATTATGAATAATATAATATTATCAATTGTTAATATAATATTATCAATTGTTAATATAATTATTATTAATAATTATTATTATTAATAGAATTTTTATTATTAATATTTACTTATAATCTAAGAACGAATTAAGAGTGGAGTCAGTTACAAGTCTTTATCCAATTGGGAGTAATTGATACATCTGTCCTTGAATGTGTTCTATATTAAATTCATTTCAGAATGCAAACAAACTCGAAAAGATATCTGTATCTACTTTTATTTTTTTTCTTTATTTTCTTCCTTTGATTGATTTTCCTGTCTATTATTCGAGTGAGCATGACAGCCAACAAATCACTAACACATACAAAATAAATATATATTTATATATATATATATATCAATTGAATTATAGGCTAAAGATTTGATGACGCGTAATTGAAGATTCATAATACCTTCCTTCAATTATCTCTATTTGGTATTATCTATATCTATGTGTATAATCATATAAACAACTATTACAGACATCAAATTAATGAACACCCTACAACCATCTCTCTTTCTCTTCTATATTTTCTTGAACTTGCCATAACCATCACCACTTGCAAATTGTGCTTCTTCATTCTTCCTTTCTAGTCATCAACCAAAACAAGATAGAGCACGGTTGTCACCACCACGAGCAACCATTTAACCACCATTTTTTTAGTTTATATTTTCGATTATCATACAAACACGCACACTCTTTGATCACCTTCTCCTTTGTGATCATAACCACCACCATCCTCCTCAAACCCTCACCTTGAACCAATTCTCTCTCTTCTTAGCTCAATCGAAAACCATCACGACAATCCACCACCAAACCATCACTGCTACTTCGAATTATTGTGGTGTACCATCATTTTCATGACAACCCAAACCACAACCATCTTGTACCACCGGATATCATCATTTTTCCATCACCACCAACCCGTCCTCATTTCTATTTATTTTAAGATGTGAAATGAAAGGTATATTAGATAGATGATGATGAATATACCGTAAAAAAAAAGATGATGATAATTAGTATAAGTTTATGAAAAAGGTGATGACCATTAGATTAGTGATGATGGTGTTGCCAATCTTTTCCTTGCTTTTCGGTTTAAAAGAAGGAGAATAAAAAAAAAACGATTTTTTATATATTGTGGACTAGTTAAGTGGATTTATGTAATCAATCATATGGAATATTAAAATGAGTTTTTTTAAAAAAGGGTTTGGACAGCTTCGACTTTCAAAACCCCACTTACGAAGCCTGTTTCTAATTTTTTTTTTTTTTTTTACGAAACATAATTGGTTATTATGGAATTACAATGAGTAGGAGGATAAAGTGGGTAGGGACGAGCTGGATCATTATCTCTATTTTAGCAACGATTATTTCATTTTTTTTATTATGAATGAAGGGAGTATAGAATGAAAATGGTGATAATGTGAGTTCTCAATTGTTAAGGGTGAACGAAAATGTGATGATGGGTATGATATTGAATGGAATGAATGATGATGATAATACATGTTTTATGATGAGAAAGGTGATGTTATGATGTCATATTATTATGATAATAAAATGGTTCGATAATAATGATAAGAGAGGATAGGAAAATTTAGAAAGAGAACAGATGCGTAATGGGTTAAAAGGATTTGAAACCTTGTTATGTCAGAATGAAACGGACAAAGCAACTGGTTGGGTGTGTTTGTGTTTAAAGAGGGGTCGCGAGTTCGAGCCCTGGCAGTGGCGTTTATTTTTAGCTTGTTTCCTTAAAGGTAGTTTTATTAGCTTGTTTCCTTAAAGGTAGTTTTATTATTATTATTATTATTATTATTATTATTATTATTATTATTATTATTATTATTATTATTACTAGTAGTATTATTTTTATTAATATGTTTATTATCAATATCATTACTAATATTATTAAAGCATTATCATTATCATTACTATCATTAGAATTATCATAAAAGTATCATTTTAATGTTATCATTATTATTATTAGTTGTATCATTATTAATATTATTATCATTATCATTATCATTATTATTATTATTATTATTATTATTATTATTATTATTATTATTATTATTATTATTATTATTATTATTATTATTAATTTCAAATCTAATTATTATTATTATTATCATCACTATTTTATTATTATTATAATTATTATTTTTTCAAACAAAAGATATCTATATAAAATATATATTTATTACATATATCATAAGTATACTAATATTAGATTTTAAATATATTAACTAATATAATATTATTTATATTAATATAACATCTAATAAAGTGCATATATCATATAAGTATTACAACAAATTATAAGGATTAATATAATTATATATAAGGATATGCATATATATATATATATATATATATATATATATATATATATATATATATATATATATATATATATATATATATATATATATATATATATATACTATAAAATATATATAAACTTAGGTGATTGAGATCACAATGTGTTAATATATATATACTTGATATAGGTTCGTGAATCCGAGGCCAACCCTATACTTGTTCAATGTCGTTATATGTATTTTTACTACAAAATACATTAGGTGAGTTTCATTTACTCCCTTTTTACTCATTACATTTTTGGGCTGAGAATACATGCAAATGTTTTATTAACTATTTTACAATAATTATATGCGTGAGTTTCATTTACTCCCTTTTTCTCTTTACGTTTTTGGGCTGAGAATACATGCAAATGCTTTATTAACTGTTTTACAATAATTATATGCGTGAGTTTCATTAATCCCTTTTTAAATGCTTTTGCAATATATTTTTAGGACTGAGAATACATGCGTTGTTTTTATAACTGTTTTACGAAATAGACACAAGTAATTGAAACTACATTATATGGTTGAATGATCGAAATCGAATATGCCCCTTTTTATTAAGTCTGGTAATATAAGAATTAGGGAACAGACACCCTAATTGACGCGAACTCTAAAGATAGATCTATCGGGCCCAACAAGCCCCATCCAAAGTACCGGATGCTTTAGTACTTCGAAATTTATATCATGTCCGAAGGAGGATCCCGGAATGATAGGGGATATTCTATATGCATCTTGTTAAGGTCGGTTACCAGGTGTTCAATCCATATGAATGATATTTTTGTCTCTATGCATGGGACGTATGTTTATGAGAAATGGAAATATGAAATCTTGTGGTCTATTAAAATTATGTAATGATTATTTTTGTTAAACTAATGAACTCACCAACCTTTTGGTTGATACTTGAAAGCATGTTTATTCTAAGGTATGAAAGAAATCTTCCGCTGTACATTAGCTCATATTAGAGACATTACTTGGAGTCATTCATGGCATAGTTCAAAAGACGTTGCATTCGAGTCATTGAGTTCATCAAGATTATTATTAAGTCAATTATAGTTAGATATATTATGAAATGGTATGCATGCAGTTAACTTTCGATGTAATGAAAGATTGTCTTTTCAAAAACGAATGCAATGTTTGTAAAATGTATCATATAGAGGTCAAGTACCTCGAAATGTAATCAACTGTTGTGAATCGTTTATAATCGATATGGACTTCGTCCGGATGGATTAGGACGGGTTTTCACAGTTGGTATCAGAGCGGTGGTCTTAGCGAACCATGTCTGCATTAGTGAGTATAACTGATAAGTCGTTAGGATGCATTAGTGAGTCTGGACTTCGACCGTGTCTGCATGTCAAAAGTTTTGCTTATCATTTCGTGTCGAAAATTATCTGCTTATCATTCTTAGTCTAGATACATCTTACTGCATTGATTGCATGAATCGTGTATAGACAAAATTCATATCTTAGCGTATCTGTTACTGTAGACCTTGCCTGACAGATTCCGTAGAGTCCTCCGTAATTTATGAGATTTTAGTATTTTATATGCATATGTAAATTATGTATTTTAGGATACTAATCTACATCCTATAATCTATTTCTTATCGAAAATCCTTCATCTGATCATACGAGATGAATCCCTCAACCAGTTCGAGTCCCTCAGATTCCGATAGCTATTCCGATAGTTATTCCGACAGTTACTCCGACATGGATGTTCACCCGAGCTCCGAAAGCATGCGTCACTAGAATGAATAAACCAATCATTTATCCCCAATTTATCTGATGAGTTCGTAGACGACTTAATAAATGGAGACAAGAAGAAGGTGATCCTTTCCATCAACCGAAATCACCTCTTGGAGATGAACCTTAAGCACTTACCGGCGAACCTATTCGAAACACCATTTTCTCTCTCATTTCCAGAGTATCTCGTCACGATTAAATACTATCTCAAATTCTAAACCTTATTCATCCGCTCGTTCCGACCGACAATCATCCCAGAGTAATCCAAGAAGTCAACGAGCTTCGCGCTCGAGTAATCAATTTGGAGAACACGGTGCAAAACTTACCAGCTTCAGCAACGTCATCGGCACCAATAGTATCACCAACATCAATACCAGTACCACCAACAACCCAAGTTTTAACATCACACGCCTCAACATCTCATTATGTACCCCGAGCATAATCATCATTCTACGTATCATTTTACATCATTTATCTTCGTTCGACATGGCGATTATGAAATCTCTAATGTTTTAGAGATTATATATTCTAGTTCTAACGGTAAACCAAATGAGTTTAATATCATATTAACTCAATGAATCCATGATTACATCCGAAGAAAATATATATGTATATATGTTTTCATAAAGATTGTAATTAAAAATTCTTTCGTACAAAGTGTTAAGCGTGAAAATATTTTAACGGGTAGGTAATACTCGAGGAATATTCAGATTTCACATTAATAAATTACACTGTACATTCTTCGAAGCTGATTCAACAGTCGTTTACTATCCTACTTACATCCACCAATATGTGTATCCGTTCACCGCAGAATAACCATTTTTATTCAAATTCATATTTGGATTTTGATTTATCATAATCCAACAAGTGGCATAATGAAGAAAACATTGGACAAAATAAAATTTGTTAGAAACAAACAAATTAACTATGAGAAATTTTGTTAAGAATCCACGCTAACTGTTTCCAGCTAACTGTTCCTAGCTAACTGATTACATTTTATTTATCGCAGTTTATTTATCGCAATTTTATTTATCGTCATTTAATTTCTGTTATTTACTTTACGCACTTTATTCATCGTCATTTAAATTCTGTTATTTATTTTACGCACTTTAAATGTCGGGACACGTATACAAGGTTTTGACATATCATATCGACCCATCTATATATATTATTTGGAATAACCATAGACACTCTATATGCAGTAATGCGGGAGTTAGCTATACAGGGTTGAGGTTGATTCTATAATAATATATATAGTTTGAGTTGTGATCGAGTCTGAGACATGTACACGGGTCACGATACATATTAATTAATTCGAATACTATATAGTAAACTATATATGAATTATTATTTGTACACTGCTAACTGTGGACTATCAACTGAGGACTATCAACATTGGACAATTAAAATGAATTAAAATAAATTAAAATATTGACTATAACATATGAAACTAAACAATTCTTCAAGTTTGCCACTTGATTTCATCTTAAACCTCATTTGTATCTTGACGATTACAATCTGCGTTCAAACCTTTCATGATTTTGAAAACACCTCAATCGAGAGGAGGAACCAACTGTACTTCATCTACGGAAGAAAAGATTGATGCATATAGTTATGCACCTGAAAAACTCTCGGAACCTGAGTAAACGTTTAACAAGTATCTGTGCTAGCTCCTTTCGCGTTGTTATTACCGAAAATAACTTTACAATCCCTCTTCAAAGTAGCCAATTTTGTCACAGCTTCAGCAAATCAACTTCGACCTTCATTCGGATTAGCCTTATTATAATCTTGATTATATAAGTTACCTTTCGTCATCGTTACCTGAGAATCATTTATATTTCACGACCTTAGCAGTAAATTTACCAGCAATTTCATTGATCTCTGACCTTCCGAAGAATCATTATATTCATTGAAACCCTATCACATACTCATCCGTATCTTGTAACAAAAATTTCCATACCAATTACCAGGGTTTAGCAATCAGTATTTTGAAATCTCACAGCATGTCTACATCAACAGTTATATGTATACATATAGCAATTATCTCCTAGAATTACGATCTTCAATTCTAAAATTTTGAAAAGCACCCAGCCTACAAATCAATACTCTGAATGTTGAAAAAGCTGAATGAAGCAACAGAAACTGTAGATAACCGTAAATGACATTAATCATCGAAAGTTTGATGATAAAGATTAGTATGTTGGAAAAGCTCAGAAAAATTGGAACTGGAAAGCGGATTGAGCTAACCACGAAGGAGACCAAAGACAAATACAAGGACCATATCCTATATTCAAAGAATCCAGATAATTCTGGATCCGTTGAAATCTTTAGAGAATATCTTGCTCCGAAGTCATGTTAAAATCTTACGGAAAATTTTTCTCCATCAACTATCGAACTTAGAAATTCCAAAATATCATCATCAATATCTTCGATATTTTTGAGGATATTTTCATAAATATTCTCGCCCGAAATTATATACCTCTTCGTGCTTCCTGTGTATCATTATATTGGAAACATTCAATAGAAAATTTAGTACTGAAAAGCGGATTATGCAAAACTATGAAGGAAGCCGTGGACAAATCACAAGGAATAAGTTTAACTTTAAAGAATCTAAATGATTCTGTTTCTGATGAAATCTTTAGCGAATACCTTGCTTCCGAATCTAAACCCTTACGGATAAATCTTCTTCATCATCCATCGATATTAGAAATTCCAAGATATCATCGTATATCCATTTATAAATATCCTCCATATTTCTGAAGATATTTTCATAACTATTCTTATCTGAAATCATTTATCTCTTTGTGCTATCAGTGTTACATCATATAGAAACTGTTAGTTTCTATATTCTGTAAACTTTCAAGCTTAAAATATGAATGTTATTGAAGTAATGTTGGGAACTGATGCATGAGTTAGTATAATATAATGACACTTGATCAACGTGATTATATTACAGTAAGTCATGCTGAGTTTCTAATGGAACGTGATAATTCACAGATCATAACGTTATCATGTGCCATATTACATAACTCTTTCATTCTGCTTAACTTCTGAACATATCAAGAAAATATGTTCTTGATAGTTCTATTCTCAGTGATTCCGATAATTTAACCAATCAAATCATGCGATCACGTTCCTTTCTGCTTAGAACGTTATGATCAATCGAAACTTTATATCTATGAATTCTGGACCATTATTCGCTTGACTTGAAGTCGGGAAGAGAAAAATAAGAGCATGGAGCTCCGAAACATAATAAGGAATATAAAGCCGATCACAAACACAGGAATTACAAACCGTGTACATCAATGTTTATCGCAACATAAAGACACGGGAGAATTAAAGACACTATAACCCCAAGGGCGAAGTAGAAGAAAGCAAATTCCTCTGGTGGAAGTTGGAAAAGGAGAATGATTGTTGCGATAGTGAGGATAAGAACAAGAATCAGAACTGGATTAAGCATTTTCACAATCTTTTGAACTTAGGATTGAATATAGAAGTGGAAAATAATGGAACGGAAGAAGTTCATTTATAGTGGAGATACCAGACAAAGCAATCGAGGTAGATCACCGTATTTAATTATAGAGATCTTAATTTCCTTAATCGCCGAAGAATCAAATCTTTTAGATTTCGAAGATTTTTTTTAAATCCCTTGAATTCCGGAATTCAACCGAGACAACGTCAAAAGTTAAGATGAACCTTATTTTTCTAAATTCAACCATGACTAGTGAAAAGTTATGATGAAACTTATCTATCTCATTTCACTATTTAGTGATAGCTTCATTTGTACGCTTCACATAATTGAAACGTTTTGTCTATATTAATCAATAATGATAAAATTTATCAACTCGTATGCGTCATGAAAACATACTTATTGTCAACCATGACGATCTCTCTCAAATTTCGGGACGAAATTTCTTTAACGGGTAGGTACTGTGACGACCCGAAAATTTCCGACCAAATTTAAACTTAGTCTTTATATGAATCCGACACGATAAGCTAAGTCTGTTATGTGAGTCTCAAAAAGATTTTTGAACTGATTTCATATAGGCAATTACCCTTTGACTATTCCCGACGATTCACGAACCGTTATTGTAACTAAATAGATATATATATATATAGATATATATATATATATATATATATATATATATATATATATATATATATATATATATATATATATATATATATATATATATATATATATATATATATAATTTTTTTTTTGAACTGATTTCATATAGGCAATTACCCTTTGACTATTCCCGACGATTCACGAACCGTTATTGTAACTAAATAGATATATATATATATATATATATATATATATATATATATATATATATATATATATATATATATATATATATATATAAATAAATGTAAGAAAATATATAATTAGGATTAATAAAATATAACTTAAACTTTAAAATTTAATACCGAGTAATTAAATGGTAATAAAAAAAAATGAATTTATATAAATATATGATTTCTATACATAATATATTAAAAATATAAATAATACAAATTAACATTATTATTATTATGAATAATATAATATTATCAATTGTTAATATAATTATTATTAATATTATTATTAATTATTATTATTATTATTAATTATTATTATTAATAGAATTTTTATTATTAATATTTACTTATAATCTAAGAACGAATTAAGAGTGGAGTCAGTTACAAGTCTTTATCCAATTGGGTGTAATTGATACATCTGTCCTTGAATGTGTTCTATATTAAATTCATTTCAGAATGCAAACAAACTCGAAAAGAAATCTGTATCTACTTTAATTTTTTTCTTTATTTTCTTCCTTTGATTGATTTTCCTGTCTGATATTCGAGTGAGCATGACAGCCAACAAATCACTAACACATACAAAATAAATATATATTTATATATATCAATTGAATTATAGGCTAAAGATTTGATGACGCGTAATTGAAGATTCGTAATACCTTCCTTCAATTATCTCTATTTGGTATTATCTATATCTATATGTATAATCATATAAACAACTATTACAGACATCAAATTAATGAACACCCTACAACCATCTCTCTTTCTCTTCTATATTTTCTTGAACTTGCGATAACCATCACCACTTGCAAATTGTGCTTCTTCATTCTTCCTTTCTAGTCATCAACCAAAACAAGATGGAGCACGGTTGTCACCACCACGAGCAACCATTTAACCACCATTTTTTTTAGTTTATATTTTTGATTATCATACAAACACGCACACTCTTTGATCACCTTCTCCTTTGTGATCATAATCACCACCATCCTCCTCAAACCCTCACCTTGAACCAATTCTCTCTCTTCTTAGCTCAATCGAAAACCATCACGACAATCCACCACCAAACCGTCACTGCTACTTCGAATTATTGTGGTGTACCATCATTTTCATGACAACCCAAACCACAACCATCTTGTACCACCGGATATCATCATTTTTCCATCACCACCAACCCGTCCTCATTTCTATTTATTTTAAGTTGTGAAATGAAAGGTATATTAGATAGATGATGATGAATATACCGTAAAAATAAAGATGATGATAATTAGTATAAGTTTATGAAAAAGGTGATGACCATTAGATAAGTGATGATGGTGTTGCCAATCTTTTCCTTGCTTTTCGGTTTAAAAGAAGGAGAATAAAAAAAAAACGATTTTTTATATATTGTGGACTAGTTAAGTGGATTTATGTAATCAATCATATGGAATATTAAAATGAGTTTTTTTTTAAAAAGGGTTTGGATAGCTTCGACTTTCAAAACCCCACTTACGAAGCCTGTTTCTAATTTTTTTTTTTTTTTTTTTTTACGAAACATAATTGGTTATTATGGAATTACAATGAGTAGGAGGATAAAGTGGGTAGGGACGAGCTGGATCATTATCTCTATTTTAGCAACGATTATTTCATTTTTTTTTTATTATGAACGAAGGGAGTATAGAATGAAAATGGTGATAATGCGAGTTCTCAATTGTTAAGGGTGAACGAAAATGTGATGATGGGTATGATATTGAATGGAATGAATGATGATGATAATACATGTTTTATGATGAGAAAGGTGATGTTATGATGTCATATTATTATGATAATAAAATGGTTCGATAATAATGATAAGAGAGGATAGGAAAATTTAGAAATAGAACAGATGCGTAATGGGTTAAAAGGATTTGAAACCTTGTTATGTCAGAATGAAACGGACAGAGCAACTGGTTGGGTGTGTTTGTGTTTAAAGAGGGGTCGCGAGTTCGAGCCCTGGCAGTGGCGTTTATTTTTAGCTTGTTTTCTTAAAGGTAGTTTTATTATTATTATTATTATTATTATTATTATTATTATTATTATTATTATTATTATTATTATTATTATTATTATTACTACTACTACTACTAGTAGTATTATTTTTATTAATATGTTTATTATCAATATCATTACTAATATTATTAAAGCATTATCATTATCATTACTATCATTAGAATTATCATAAAAGTATCATTTTAATGTTATCATTATTATTATTAGTTGTATCATTATTAATATTATTATCATTATCATTATCATTATCATTATCATTATTAATATTATTAATATTATTAATATTATTATTATTATTATTATTATTATTATTATTATTATCATTATTAATTTCAAATCTAATTATTATTATTATTATCATCACTATTTTATTATTATTATAATTATTATTTTTACAAACAAAAGATATCTATATAAAATATATATTTATTACATATATCATAAGTATACTAATATTAGATTTTAAATATATTAACTAATATAATATTAGTTATATTAATATAACATCTAATAAAGTGCATATATCATATAAGTATTACAACAAATTATAAGGATTAATATAATTATATATAAGGATATGCATATATATATATATATATATATATATATATATATATATATATATATATATATATATATATATATATATATATATATATATATATATATACACTATAAAATATATATAAACTTAGTTGATTGAGATCACAATGTGTTAATATATATATACTTGATATAGGTTCGTGAATTCGAGGCCAACCCTATACTTGTTCAATGTCGTTATATGTATTTTTACTACAAAATACATTAGGTGAGTTTCATTTACTCCCTTTTTACTCATTACATTTTTGGGCTGAGAATACATGCAAATGTTTTATTAACTATTTTACAATAATTATATGCGTGAGTTTCATTTACTCCCTTTTTCTCTTTACGTTTTTGGGCTGAGAATACATGCAAATGCTTTATTAACTGTTTTACAATAATTATATGCGTGAGTTTCATTAATCCCCTTTTAAATGCTTTTGCAATATATTTTTGGGACTGAGAATACATGCGTTGTTTTTATAACTGTTTTACGAAATAGACACAAGTAATTGAAACTACATTATATGGTTGAATGATCGAAATCGAATATGCCCCTTTTTATTAAGTCTGGTAATCTAAGAATTAGGGAACAGACACCCTAATTGACGTGAACTCTAAAGATAGATCTATCGGGCCCAACAAGCCCCATCCAAAGTACCGGATGCTTTAGTACTTCGAAATTTATATCATGTTCGAAGGAGGATCCCGGAATGATAGGGGATATTCTATATGCATCTTGTTAAGGTCGGTTACCAGGTGTTCAATCCATATGAATGATATTTTTGTCTCTATGCATGGGACGTATGTTTATGAGAAATGGAAATATAAAATCTTGTGGTCTATTAAAATTATGTAATGATTATTTTTGTTAAACTAATGAACTCACCAACCTTTTGGTTGATACTTGAAAGCATGTTTATTCTCAGGTATGAAAGAAATCTTTCGCTGTACATTAGCTCATATTAGAGACATTACTTGGAGTCATTCATGGCATATTTCAAAAGACGTTGCATTCGAGTCGTTGAGTTCATTAAGATTATTATTAAGTCAATTATAGTTAGATGTATTATGAAATGGTATGCATGCGGTTAACTTTCGATATAATGAAAGATTGTCTTTTCAAAAACGAATGCAATGTTTGTAAAATGTATCATATAGAGGTCAAGTACCTCGCAATGTAATCAACTGTTGTGAATCGTTTATAATCGATATGGACTTCGTCCGGATGGATTAGGATGGGTTTTCACACCAACAACCGTAATGATCTAGGATTTTCTGAAAAATCATTATAATTATCAAAACCCCATCATTTATTTATCTGCATCTTGTAACGAGAATTGTCATACGAATCATTGGAAATTAGCAATCAGTATTTTGAAATCTCTCAGCATGTCGACGCCAACAGTCATACATATAACGTCTATCTCCTGGACTTACATACTGCGAATGTGAAGTTTCTGAAAAACACCCTAAACTACGAACTAGTTCTCGAAATTTTGAAAAATGCTGATGAAGCAGCAAAAACTGTAAACGACCTTTACAGTAAAAAGTTTGATGATAAAGAATAGTGTATTGGCAAAGCTCAGAAAAAGAGAAGTTTTGGAATTGGAAAACGGATTAAGCAAAGTATGAAGGAGGCTGTGAACAAATCACAAAGGCTGAACCTGCCTTCAAAGGATCCAAATGATTCAGTATCTGCTGAAATTATTATCGAATACCTTGCTCCTGACTCTAAACCCTTGCGAACAATATTCTTCATCATCCTCTGATATTAGAAATTCTAAGATATCATCGTATCTTTCATTATAAATATCCTCCATATTTCTGAAGATATTTCCATAATTATTCTTATCTGAAATCATTTACCTCTTCGCGCTGTCTGTATTATATCATAAAAGAAACTATTTTAGTTTCTAAATTCTGAAACTTTTGAGTTTAAAATAGGAATATTTTTGAAGTAGTGTTGGGAGCTGAAGCATGAGTTAGTATAATATAATGACACTTGATCAACGTGATTATATTACAGTAATTCATGCTGAGTTTCTAAATGAAACATGATGATTCACAGATCATAACGTCATCATGTGCCATGTTACACGACTCTTACATTCTGTCTAATCTATAAACATATCAAGAACATATTTTCTTGATAGTCCTATCTTTCCCTTGAATTCTGGTAATTTGACAAGTCAGATTGTGCTATTACTGTTTCTTTCATAGAACATTAACTGTGTTCATTCCGAAATTCATATCTACAAATTCTGGACCATTATTCGCTTGACTTAAAGCCGAGAAGAGAAAACAAAAGTATGAAACTCCGAAATATAAGGAAGAATATAAAGCCCGAAAACAACACATAAATTACAAATCGTGTATATCAATGTTTATCGCAACATAAAGACACGTGAGAATTAAAAACACTATAAACCCCAAGGGCGAAGTAGAAGTAAACATATTCCTCTGGTGGAAGTTAGAAAAGAAGAATGATTGTTGCGATAGTAAGGATAAGGACAAGGATCAGAACTGGATTAAGCATTTTCACCATCTTTTGAATTTGGGAATTGAGTATAGAAATGGTAAAAGTAATGGAACGGAAGAAGTTAATTTATAGTGAAATATCTGATGGAGAAATCAAGGCAGATCTCCGCATTTAATTAGAGAGGTCCTGATTTCCTTATTCGCCGGAGAATTAAATCTTTTAGATTTCGAAGATTTTCCTTAAATCCCTTGAATTCCGAAATTCAACCAAGACAACGTCAAAAGTTAAGACGAAACTTTATTTCTCATTTCATTCTTTTTTGATAGCTTCACTCGTACTCTACAAGTAACCGAATCGTTTTATCCATATTACTCAATGGTGATAAAACTCTATTTACCAACTCATATTCGTCATGAAAATATTCTTATTGTCAATCATGACCATCCCAATCAAATTTCGGGACAAAATTTCTTTAACGGGTAGGTACTATGACGACCCGGAAATTTCCGAACAAATTTAAACTTTAATCTTTATATGTTTCCGACTCGATAAGCAAAGTTTGTTGAGTTGAATCTCAAGAATTTTAAACTGTGTTCATAAATTCATTTAACTTCAACCAAATTCCAATGATTCACGAACCATTAGATGAACGGATATGATTATATATGTATATGTGTATATATTATAACTTGAAAACATTAACAAAGTATTAGACGTATAATACTTTACATAAACGTATTTGTTTCAAAATATATTCAAATAATTATCGATGGAATTAGAAGATGATATCAAATGATTGATTTATCAGATACATTGAATTATGATTACGAGTCTCTGTTAAGAGGTCCACTTTGATTTAGAAAACCTTTCCTTTTTAACGATATTCAGAATAAATGGTAAAGTGATCTTCGAGTAAGGACAAAGTGTCAAGTAGCGAGAGCTAGTCAGATTGGTGGAAATTCCTGTTAAATTCCAATACATGCCTTACAAAAATTACCTCGTGACTTTTGATAAGATAAATTAATTAACCTTCATATTATGTATTGTGAAAGTGAAATTAGGGAATATAGGTAAATTAGGAAATAGATATTGACAAGTTAAATAGATCGGCATTTTACATTAAGATGATTTCATACGTTTGATTTTCCTTTAGACTGAATCCTACGAGTCATGATTAAAATGGAAATTTAAAACCTTGAAACCTGATATGATTCATATCTGATTTTACTTTCTTAAACGAAAACGTCTTTTCGATATAATAGACTTTTATTATTAAAAACGTCTTATGACATAAACAACTTCTACTATTATAACCTTTGTAATAAAATGATTTTTGAATATAAAATAATTTGGTTATTAAAATGTTTTATGAACGTTTGTATATAAATGAACTATATCAATTTTAAACTTTAAAATTCAAATGTTACGAAATAGTAATTCTTAATATTTAAACGATTTCTAAATATATAAGTTTTAAATGAAATTAGTTTTGAAAAACTATATTAAGTAAATAGTTCAAATTTATATTTCGAAATGAAAATATAAATATATATAACTTAGTCATTAAACGTCCTGATTTAAAATAATATATCTTGATAAACAACGAGCCACTGATTTATAGAAGCAAATGACCACAACACTCAATTATATAAGTTACATTTTTCATAAAGTAATTTATCGATGATTAAGTCTAAATTTTTATAAAGGTAGACGTCGCGAAATGTAATGTATCAGTTTTCTAAGCATACGAAAATGCGTTCGAAAAATCGAAACCGGTACGTAAGTCTAACGTCAACGTACAATTCATCGGTGTAAAAATTACAAATCAACTATGCACGAGAATATAATATAATATTTAATTAATTCTAAAGATTAAATATATTATATATTAAATATATATATAATTATTTATGTTATCGTCGGTAGCTTAATATAATTGAATATGTGCTGTAACGCATGAGGTCTAAGGCTGAATTCATCTATAAAAGCACGACACTCTCATTCATATATTATCCATCCCTCTAATCTCTAATATGTACTCCGTAATATTATTTATTTTATTTTAATTATTATTATTATTATTATTATTATTATTATTATTATTATTATTATTATTATTATTATTATTATTATTATTATTATTATTAGGAGTAATATTATCATTAATCGTATTATTATTATTATTAGTATTACTATTAGTATTATACATAAAATACTATGACGAGGTCATATCCAAATAATTTCAAAACCTGTTTTACGAGCGGGATAGGGCTAAGGAAATTATGGGTTATAGCTATGGAGGTGATGGGTAATAATCGAGGGTATGCTCGTGAGGTCAAACTAGTGTTTATCATCTCCGTTACATCTACGTACTCTCCTGCAATATTGAATCTCAATATTGATACGTGAGCACTCATAACTTAACTTTTATATATTAATAGTGTATCCCTGACTAGTGCTCGAGTATATAGGATTAGGCATGCTTGTATTTTTGATATTGTCATTAGATAGGTTATGTTGAATCCTGAATTAGTTACATATGCGGTTGAGATAAGGTATAAGATATGCATGTCGTTGGAAAGCTAGCGAAAAATTAAGAACTTTTCATTTAGATTTCGAATGGTTTCGATGAACGGATTAGAAGTTATAGTCAATTGAATTTTTGTATTATTATTAAAAATGATTATTATTATCGTCGTTATTATCGTCGTTATAGTTTTTATCTAATTATTATTATTATTATTATTATTATTATTATTATTATTATTATTATTATTATTATTATTATCATTATCATTATCAATAAAAGGTATTATCATTAAAAATTGTTATTTTTATTATTATTAATATCGTTAAAGTTATAATTAGTGTAACATCCCGTTTTTCCCGTACATATTTAAAGGTACAAACTTAATCGTAGTACGCTTGTAACTCGTTCGTTTATGTGATTAAATAAATTGTTGTGTTAGTTGTTGTATAAACGTATATGTATAAATACTTGGGAATGTATGCATGCATGAGTTTGTACATGAGTTTTAATGGTGATAAGTCATGTGAGACTTAAATGTGAAGTTTTGACATATGTAGGAAGCGAGAACGGGGCGTACAAGCCAAATATTTAATCGTTAAATTTGTTGTCGAGAAAACGATCAGGCACAGGCCTTTGCCGCGCTGCGGAATTCCTGGTCGCGCCGCGGTATCCAACTGAAATCAAGGTCAGGAGGCTTGTTAAACAGGTCGAAATATCATTGTATTGTCGCGCCGCGATGATCTCTGCTGCGGCACGGCATCTCAAGCAAAACGAAGTCAGGAGGCATGCTAAGGAGGGTCAGTTTTTCCTTTATGTGTCGCGCCGCGACAAATGGAGCCACGCCGCAGCAGTTCTGCTGGACTAATTCCGGATTTAGCTCATTTTAAGTGATTTTAAGGGGCAAATTGGTAATTTGGCGTATAGATCTGATGGGAGCATTTAATCTCCACCACTTATCCACTTTCCTCATTTCTTTTCCATTTTCTTTCTTCATTTTACTCTCAAACATAAAAACCCATTTGAATTCAAGTGAGATTTGTGAGTGAAGAATTGAGAGTTGATCTTTAGAGCAAGAATTAAAGTTGTTCTCCTCATTCTTAGCTACGAGTAGATAGTGTTGGTAAGTTTTAACTCTATGTTTGAGTTTTAATTGGTTTATGCTAGGGTTTTATTCATTTGGAACTTGTATGACCCATTTGGGGGATAATATGGGTGAATTTGGGTTATGTTGATGAAATGGAACCCTAAATAGCTATAATCTAGGGTATAGTCTTATGATTTGAGGTTGTAAGTGTTAAATGGTGTTTTTAGTCACTAATGCACTTGTAATTGAAGGAAGAATTGTAAATGGGTCATGTTTGACTAAAATTGTAAGTTTAAGTATTAAAATGGGTCAAAAGAGTAATGTTGACCTAGTTTGGGCGAAATGGGTATGAATTACCCTAAGTTTACGTTAGTTAAAGTTAGTAGACTTTAAATCACTAGCTTTAGTGATTTAATATGTGTCTTGGCCATTTATGGGCAGTTTTTGTGAAGTTGAGTTATTTAATGCGAATTGGGTCATTAAATGCTCAAGTGTAAGTAATGTGGTTAGCTCCACTAGTTGTGTATTGAAAGTGTACTTAATGTATTAGGTACATTGCTTTGAAGTTCGGAAGTGCATAATCATCACCCTTGTATTAAGGTGAGTGAAATAATTATGCGTGTACGTATATAATGTATTTATTTGTGTAGTATGAATGTGGCATTGTCGCGGTGTTCAAGACACCACATTCTATGTAACGAGTAGTATTATCGCGGTGTTCAAGACACTACTCATTGTTTGATTGACATGTGGTATTGTCGCGGTGTTTAAGACACCACATTGTCATGGGAGTGGATGTCGCGGTGTTTAAGACACCACTCATTGTTTGGATTGACGTGTGGAATCGTCGCGGTGTTCAAGACGCCACATTTGTCATGGGGGTGAGTTAGTCGCGGTGTTCAAGACATCACCCAGGGGATTAGTGATGACGCGGTGTTTAAGTAACACTAATGGATGTTATAAACTCCGACGGTCTTTTACGAGTACCGTTTCCTTGTACGATTGGTTAACCATGGTTATGTGGTTTCGTATCTAGCATATTAACTTGTGAACTATATGCCATTGTTGTTGTTAGCTTCTTGTGAATTGTGGATAGTAGTTTATGCATGATGTTTGCATGGTTATCGAATTGCTAGCTTGTATGCGGTATTGTGTAAGTGATTGCAAGTAAGTAGATTATATATGAACATGTATAATTATTGCATTCACTAAGCAATTAGCTTACCCCTCTCATTGTTTATCTTTTTAGATGCAGGTGCGGATAGGGGAAAGGGGGTTGTTGGGCACTAGGTGTCCTTTTATGATGTTTCGTTGGAGCTTTTGGAAGTTGGTCTAACGTTTTGGGTAGTTTAGCCCCAAACCATGCTCGAAGTGTCGTTTGGATTATAAATTATCATTTGTAGTGGGTCGAACTTGTATTAAACTTAATTAATGGCCTTCGTACCTTTGTAAACATTTAAATTGTGGTACGTTTTAAATGGAACTTGTGGAATGGTTTACATATTTAATTGGCGCGTAAATGTGTATCATTTAAAAAAACAAAAAAATTTATCGTATGAAATACGGGTTGGGTTGTTTCAAGTGGTATCAGAGCATGGTCTAAGGGATTTAGGCGACTTGAGATAGGTGCCTAGACTTAGACTTTATTGTGTATGCACTTTATGCGGTACTTGTAGGACTTCGGGTCGGATCGGGAATTGTTAGTGCATAGGTTTATGTGAACTAACCTTGCGCTATTTGTTTTGTGATGTATTTGAAATCCGTAAAGCGAGATAGATGTTGTACTAGCAAGTTAATGCGAGATGCTCGCGTAACAATGACTAGCTACCATTGTTACGGGTGTAAATCGTGTCAAACAAGCGATGTACGATGATTGTTGAGCAAGATGGGGCGGTAAGGTGTATATGTATATATATGCGTGTCATGTATTTTCATTCGTTGTTTAACCTCTTTCGTTTTATAGAATGAAGATGAGAAATGGACACGACACCGATAATGGGGGCACGAGCGAGGACCCCGAGTTCACGGCCAAAGTTGAGGCCATCTTTAAACGTCAAAAAGCGGAGTTTCTCGAAGACGTTAAGAAGATGTTTCTAGATACGATCGACGAGCAACTAGTTAATGTGGTTAGGGAACAAGTTAAGTTTGTTCTACAAGGGGATAATGTGGGGAGACGGGACTTCTTTTATAAGAATTTCAAGGACTCTCAACCTCCCACCTTCGATGGTGAACGGGACCCACTTAAGAGTGCCCGTTGGATCTCCGATATGGAGGGGGCCTTTCGTACATGTGAATTCCTTCTCGATAAAAAGACGAGATATGGTTGTAGCATGTTAAGAGGTGATGCTAAATTGTGGTGGGACGCGAAAATCCAAGTCTATGGTGAAGAACAATGCATGGATTTTACTTGGAACGAGTTCAAGGCGAATTTTTTCGATCAATACCGAACTTTGGCCGATCTTACTAGGCTTAAGGACGAGTTACGTTCCTTGAGGCAAGGGTCGATGGATTTGAACACTCTCAAATTCGTGTTTTTGTCCAAGACCCAATTTTGCCCGGAGTATGTCGGGAATGATAAAATGTTGAAAGAAGATTTCTATCGAATCTTGAATGATAGTTATCAAGAGAAGATTAGTGTGAACGTGGTAAAGAGTTTCGATGAGTTGTTTAATATGGCCAAAGGTTTTGAGGTGCTCGTGTTAAGAAAGAGTGGCTTTACTTTTGGCAAGAGGAAGTTTGAAGCTACAAGTCATTCGAACAAAAAGAGTAAGGGTGCAACTGAGAGTGTCGGTAGTGTGAAGAAAAGTGTTCCCAGAGAGTTCCGTTATTCTTGTCACAATTGTGGACGCAAGGGACATATGGCCCGTGATTGCACCAACCCTTCTTCTACAACCAAACTCACTTGTTATAATTGTGGTAAAGAAGGGCACAAGAGGCCGGAATGTCCCAATTTGAACAATGATCATGTTAAGAAATTGGAGAAAGTGGCGGGTACGGCTAGGGGTCACAACTACTTGATGACGAATGAAGAAGCCAAACAATCAAATGAAGTCGTCTCAGGTACTTTCATGGTTAACTCTAGTCCGGCATGTATACTTTTTGATAGTGGTGCTAACTTGTCGTTTGTGTCTCCAAGATTTGTGCCTAAGTTGAATAAACCGCTAGCTAAGTTAAGTCATCCGGTAGAATTCGAAATAGCGGATGGTAAAACGGTGTTAGGGGTTGATGTTTGCAAAAATTGTAATGTTGTGTTTGGTACAGAAACTTTTGAAATCGATCTCATTCCGATGACTTTGGGTGATTTTGATATTGTTGTTAGTATGGATTGGCTCGATCGTAATAGAGCCGATATTGCATGCCATGATAAATTCATTCGTGTGAAGACCCCAAGTGGGGGAGAGTTAATTATTCATGGCGATAAGCGAAGAAGACTTGTGTCGATATGCACTTTTGCACGGGCACGTCGTTTCCTTGTTAGTGGTGGCATGGCTTTTCTTGCCCATGTAGTTGATACTCATGGTGAGCCACCACCCATTTGTGAAATTCCGGTGGTTAACGAATTTGAAGATATTTTTCCGAATGAGTTTCCGGGTGTTCTAGCGGAAAGACAAGTTGAATTTCGCATCGAGTTGGTTCCGGGGGCTACCTCCATTGCTAAAACTCCTTTTCGTTTAGCGCCGACGAAAATGCAAGAGCTGTTAAATCCAACCCAAGAGTTGCTTGAAAAGAGTTTTATTCGACCGAGCTCCTCGCCATGGGGTGATCCGGTTTTGTTTGTGAAAAAGAAAGATGGAAGTATGCGGATGTGCATCGATTATCGGGAGTTGAACAAAGTGACGATCAAGAATCGTTATCCATTACCTCGGATTGACGATTTGTTTGACCAACTCCAAGGTGCAACGTATTTCTCTAAGATTGACTTACAGTCCGGCTATCATCAAGTACGGGTCCGTGAGGAAGACATAGAGAAAACGGCTTTTCGAACGCGTTATGGGCATTTTGAGTTCGTAGTTATGCCTTTTAGTTTTATGAATGCACCGGCGGCACTCATAGATCTTATGAACCGAGTGTGCCAACCTATGTTGGACAAGTCAGTAATTGTGTTCATTGACGACATACTTGTTTATTCTAAGAGTATGAAGGAACATGAACACCACTTGCGTGAAGTGTTGAAGACATTGCGGAAGGAGAAGTTGTATGCTAAATTCTCCAAATGTGAATTTTGGCTAAGGGAAGTTAATTCCTTGGTCATATTGTGAATAAAGAAGGTATTCAAGTAGATCCGGGGAAGATAGAGATGGTGAAGAGTTGGGGGAAACCGACTACGCCTACGGAAATTCGGAGTTTTCTCAGATTGGCCGGTTATTATCGTCGGTTTATCCAAGACTTTTCTAAGATTGCTTATCCTTTGACGAAGTTGACAAGGAAGAACGTAAGGTTCAATTGGGAAAACGAGTAAGAAATTGTTTTTCAATTGTTAAAAGAAAAGTTGTGTCAAGCTCCGGTGTTAGTGTTGCCGGAAGGGGTAGAAGACATGACGGTTTATTGTGATGCTTCTTTAAGTGGGCTCGGGTTTATTCTAATGCAAATGGGTAAAGTCATCGCTTACACCTCTCGACAATTAAAGGAACACGAAAAGAGATACCCGACTCATGATCTTGAATTGGCGGCGGTGGTTCATGCATTGAAGATTTGGCGCCACTACTTGTATGGTGTCAAGTGTACGATTTATTCGGATCATAAGAGTTTGAAACATCTCTTTAATCAACGAGATTTGAATTATCGTCAACGTAAGTGGATGGATGTGGTAAAAGATTATGATTGTGAGATACTTTATCATCCGGGTAAGGCGAACGTGGTCGCGGATGCATTAAGTAGAAAGAGTCAACATCCGACGATACGAGTAGGATCGTTACGCATGATTATTACTAACGACTTTCTTGAAAAGCTTGGTGAGATTCAAATTGAAGCTTTTGTTAACAACAAACATGAAGAACGAATCGTGGGGCAAACGAAGTCTATTACTTTATGCCCGCACGGCTTGTTATCTTTTAAAGGAAGAGTGTGGGTGCCTAAGATGGGTGGTTACCGACAAGCGCTCCTTAATGAAGCACATAATTCAAAGTATTCCATTCATCTGGGTGTGACGAAAATGTACCTTGATTTAAAGAAGGAGTATTGGTGGCCGGGCATGAAACATGATGTTGTTAAGTATGTCGAACAATACGTCACATGTTTGCAAGTTAAGGCCGAACACTAAAAGCCGTTTGGTAAGTTACAACCATTGGAAGTCCCAAAATGGAAATGGGAGCACATTACCATGGACTTCATTACCAAGTTACCAAAGACGGCGAGAACCCAATATGATACGATTTGGGTGATAGTTGATCGATTGACAAAGAGTGCTTTGTTTCTTCCCATTCGGGAAATGATATCGTCAGAGACCTTGTCCAAGTTGTTTATCAAAGAGGTGATATCAAGGCATGGGGTTCCTATATCTATTGTTTCGGATTGAGATACTCGTTTCACATCTCAATTGAAAATGAGCACGGCGTATCATCCTCAAACGGACGGTCAAACCGAGCGTACGAACTAAACATTGGAGGATATGTTAAGGGCGTGTGTTATTGATTTCGGCAGTAGTTGGGATGAGCACTTACCATTGGTGGAATTCTCGTACAATAATAGTTACCACACTAGTATTGGAATGCCACCTTATGAGATGCTTTATGGGCGTAGATGTCGATCTCCCATTTGTTGGGGATAAGTGGGTCAACGAGAAATCAGGAGTACCGATTTGGTTTTGGAGACGAATAGTAAGATTGAGATGATTCGGGCTCGACTTAAAGTGGCGCAAGATAGACAAAAATCTTATGCCGATAAAGGTAGACGAACGATCGAATTTCAAGAAGGTGACATGGTGATGCTTAAGGTTTCTCCATGGAAAGGTGTTATTCGGTTTCGAAAGCGAGGAAAGTTAGCTCCTCGATTTATTGGTCATTTCAAGGTTTTGGAACGTGTTGGTGAGGTTGCTTATAGACTAGAGTTTCCCGAAGAGCTTGCGAGGATCCATAACACATTTCATGTTTCCCATCTCCGTAGATGTCTTGCAGATGACTCGACTTGGGTGCCATTAGATGAGATTACCTTGAACAACAAACTAGAATATGCGAAAGAGCTGATTGCAATCCTTGATGAGAAGGTAAAGATGTTGCGGAATAAAGAAGTTAGATCTTTTAAAGTGCAATGGTGACATCGAAAGGGTTCCAAGTTTACGTGGGAATCCGAAGAGTTTGTCTTGGTTTATCTTCCGGCTTGTCATGCGGCTTGGATCGCGAGGACGCGCTCCGATTCAAGTGGGGGAGAGTTGTAACATCCCGTTTTTCCCGTACATATTTAAAGGTACAAACTTAATCGTAGTACGCTTGTAACTCGTTCGTTTATGTGATTAAATAAATTGTTGTGTTAGTTGTTGTATAAACGTATATGTATAAATACTTGGGAATGTGTGCATGCATGAGTTTGTACATGAGTTTTAATGGTGATAAGTCATGTGAGACCTAAATGTGAAGTTTAGACATATGTAGGAAGCGAGAACGGGGCGTACAAGCCAAATATTTAATCGTTAAATTTTTTGTCGAGAAAACGATCAGGCACAGGCCTTTGCCGCGCCGCGGAAGTCCTGGTCGTGCCGCGGTATCCAACTGAAATCAAGGTCAGGAGGCCTGTTAAACAGGTCGAAATATCTTTGTATTGTCGCTCCGCGATGATCACTGCCGCGCCGCGGCATTTCAAGCAAAACGAAGTCAGGAGGCATGCTAAGGAGGGTCAGTTTTTCCTTTATGTGTCGCGCCGCGACAAATGGAGCCGCGCCGCGGCAGTTCTACTGGTCTGATTCCGGATTTAGCTCATTTTAAGTGATTTTAAGGGGCAAATTGGTAATTTGGCGTATAGATCTGATGGGAGCATTTAATCTCCACCACTTAACCACTTTCCTCATTTCTTTTCCATTTTCTTTCTCCATTTTACTCTCAAACATAAAAACCCATTTGAATTCAAGTGAGATTTGTGAGTGAAGAATTGAGAGTTGATCTTTGGAGCAAGAATTAAAGTTGTTCTCCTCGTTCTTAGCTACGAGTGGATAGTGTTGGTAAGTTTTAGCTCTATGTTTGAGTTTTAATTGGTTTATGCTAGGGTTTTGTTCATTTGGAACTTGTATGACCCATTTGGGGATAATATGGGTGAATTTGGGTTATGTTGATGAAAGGGAACCCAAAATAGCTATAATCTAGGGTTTAGTCTTATGATTTGAGGTTGTAAGTGTTAAATGGTGTTTTTAGTCACTAATGCACTTGTAATTGAAGGAAGAATTGTAAATGGGTCATGTTTGACTAAAATTGTAAGTTTAAGAATTAAAATGGGTCAAAAGAGTAATGTTGACCTAGTTTGGGCGAATTGGGTATGAATTACCCTAAGTTTGCGTTAGTTAAAGTTAGTAGACTTTAAATCACTAGCTTTAGTGATTTAATATGTGTCTTGGTCATTTATGGGCGGTTTTTGTGTAGTTGGGTTATTTAATGTGAATTGGGTCATTAAATGCTCAAGTGTAAGTAATGTGGTTAGCTCCACTAGTTGTGTATTAAAAGTGTACTTAATGTATTAGGTACATTGCTTTGAAGTTCGGAAGTGCAGAATCATCACCCTTGTATTAAGGTGAGTGGAATAATTATGCGTGTACATATATAATGTATTTATTTGTGTAGTATGAATGTGGCATTGTCGCGGTGTTCAAGACACCACATTCTATGTAACGAGTAGTATTGACGCGGTGTTTAAGACACTATTCATTGTTTGATTGACATGTGGTATTGTCGCGGTGTTTAAGACACCACATTGTCATGGGAGTGGATGTCGCGGTGTTTAAGACACCACTCATTGTTTGGATTGACGTGTGGAATCGTCGCGGTGTTCAAGACGCCACATTTGTCATGGGGGTGAGTTAGTCGCAGTGTTCAAGACATCACCCAGGGGATTAGTGATTACGTGGTGTTTAAGTAACACTAATGGATGTTATAAACTCCGACGGTCTTTTACGAGTACCGTTCCCTTGTACGATTGGTTAACCATGGTTGTGTGATTTCGTATCTAGCATATTAAATTGTGAACTATATGCCATTGTTGTTGCTAGCTTCTTGTAAATTGTGGATAGTAGTTTATGCATGATGTTTGCATGGTTATCGAATTGCTAGCTTGTATGCGGTATTGTGTAAGTGATTGCAAGTAAATAGATTATATATGAACATGTATAATTATTGCATTCACTAAGCAATTAGCTTACCCCTCTCGTTGTTTATCTTTTTAGATGCAGGTGCGGATAGGGGAAAGGGGGTTGTTGGGCACAAGGTGTCCTTTGATGATGTTTCGTTGGAGCTTTTGGAAGTTGGTCTAACGTTTTGGGTAATTTAGCCCCAAACCATGCTCGAAGTGTCGTTTGAATTATAAACTATCATTTGTAGGGGGTCGAACTTGTATTAAAATTAATTAATGGCCTTCTTGCCTTTGTAAACATTTAAATTGTGGTACGTTTTAAATGGAACTTGTGGAATGGTTTACATATTTAATTGGCGCGTAAATGTGTATCATTTAAAAAAAAAAATTATCGCATGGAATACGGGTTGGGTTGTTTCAATTAGTATTATTATTATCATTAAAAATAGTTATTAGTATTATCATTAATATTATCATAATATTTATTATTATTAGTATTATTATAATTAAAACTAATATTAGTAACACATAATTATTATGATTACTATTATTATCATTAATATGAACGCGACATAAAAGACGATTAAAAGCTATTAAACAAATCGATTAGGAAATAATGAGTATGGGTATCATGATGAAATTTAAAATATTGTAAGATATTGATTTAGATAAAATTATTGTTTTTCATTATTTTTTTTCACTATTATTATTAAAAGTATTATTAATATTAAAAATATCATTTTTACATAAATTATTATTTTTAATAAGAATATCATTGTTAATATAAAATTTCACTATTATTATTAATAAGAATTATCATTTTATCATAATACCATTTTTCGTAAATATAAATATTGTTATTATTATTAGTAGAATAATAATAATTATTATTACAAAATAATACAACTTTTACTTACTATTATTATTATCGATATTATTTTATCAAATAAATATGTAATACAAAGATATTTTTCTACGTATAATATAATTACATTAATAATACCTATCATATTATTTTTATGATATTAAATGAACTTTATAAATTTTATTACTTAAGATATATAAGAGTATATTTTTATTATATAAATTTTAATAATAAATGAATTATATTATTTACTCTAATAAAATCCTTTAAAAATATTTAAAAATATAAAACGACGATATTTAAACTATATAATAATCATGTATAAC
Source organism: Rutidosis leptorrhynchoides (assembly GCF_046630445.1). Taxonomy (NCBI): domain Eukaryota; kingdom Viridiplantae; phylum Streptophyta; class Magnoliopsida; order Asterales; family Asteraceae; genus Rutidosis; species Rutidosis leptorrhynchoides. Next base: position 122,009,412 of record NC_092338.1, on the reverse strand, counting down.
TTTTGGAAATCATTTTGAGTCAAATTGACTTTTGTTGACTTTTGTATATTAGTCTCGAGCATTAGGATTGTGGTACACTATGATTTGACCTAAATTGTTAGACAAATATTGACCAACATATAAATATATATATATATATATATATATATATATATATATATATATATATATATATATATATATATATATATATATATATATATATATACTTAATTTAGGTTCGTGAATCCGAGGCCAACCTTGCACTTGTTCAATGACGACATATGTATTTTTACTACGAAATACAGTATTGTGAGTTTCATTTGCTCCCTTTTTAAATTCTTTTGCAATATATATTTTTGGGATTGAGAATACATGCGCTGCTTTTATAAATGTTTTACGAAATAGACACAAGTAATCGAAACTACATTCTATGGTTGAATTGTTATACCAGATATCGCCCTTGTTGAACTTGGTAGCCTAAGAATTAGTGTTTATTATAATTGCCACCAATTGACGCGAATCCTAAAGATAGATCTATGGGCCGTGACACGCCCCAGTCAGAGAATTTGAACTGCTTTAGTACTTCGATGATTATATATGGGGATATTCTAGATGCATTTTGTTAATGTCGGTTACCAGGTGTTCAATCCATACGAATGAAATTTAAACACTTGCGAGTGTATGATTATTGAATAAATGAAATCTTGTGGTCTATTAAAATTATGGAAATGATTGTTTACGATAAACTAATGAACTCACCAACCTTTTGGTTGACACTTGAAAGCATGTTTATTCTTAGGTTTGAAAGAAATCTTTCGCTGTGCATTTGCTCATTTTAGAGATATTACTTGGAGTCATTCATGGCATATTTCAAAAGATGTTGCATTCAAGTCGTTGAGTTTAATAAAGATTATTATTATTAAGTAAATGACAGATTAGGTCATTTATAGTTTGGATATTATGAAATGGTGTGCGTACCTGTCAACTTTCAAAGTAATGAATGGTTGTCTTTTGAAAACGAATGCAATGTTTGTAAAATGTATCATATAGAGGTCAAATACCTCGCGATGTAATCAACTATTGTGAATCGTTTATAATGTATATGAACGGGTCCTTTCACACTTTCTTTGAACAAAATCCATTTTCAAGTAAACTATTACACAACTTTTCATTCCACTTTATAGGGGCCTGTTTTAACCCATATAAAGATTTATTTAATTTGCACACTTTTGTTCACCCTTATTAAATTAACCCTGAGGTAAAGTCATGTAGACTTCTACATCAAGCTCTCCATAGAGAAAGGCATTGTTAATATCAAGTTGGGACAATTCCCAACCTTTATTAACAGCAAGAGTGATAACACTTCTAATTGTAACCATTTTGACAACAAGAGAAAAGGTTTCATAATAGTCAATACCTTCAGTTTGACTATAACCTTTAGTAACAAACCTTGCTTTAAACCTTTAAATTTCACTAGTGGCTTTATATTTTATTTTATAAATCCACTTACAACCAATTGGTTTTCTGTTAGGGGAAAGATCAGTTAAAACCCATGTTTTATTTCTATATAAAGCCTCCATTTCAGAGTTCATGGCTTCAACCCTGTTGGGATTTTTAGATGCCTCAAAATAATTTGTTGGTTCAACTTGTTTGTTTAATGATGAAGTAAATAAGAGATTTCTTTTGTCAAGTTTAGCACAATTAGTAAAATTCTCAATACCAAATTTTGTTTTACCAGACATAACATAATCATTGAATTTTCTTGGTAAAACAGATTCTCTAGTGGATCTTCTCAAGTTATCAGTAGGTGGTTCATGAACCACATTTCCCTCAGTATTAGAATCATCTTCTTGAAAAGAAGGAATGATATAATCATCATCAGATGATGTTGCAGAAGTATCAACTACTCTGGTAGATTTAGGAGTACTACTAGGACCATGTCCATCACTAGAATATTAATTATGTGTATGATCATTTGGTCTAGTTATACTAGTAGTTGTCTCACTAATACTGCCAGAAGTAGAGTCCATTCTACCTTCATTATTCAGACTTTGATTTTTATATGAATTAAAATCATCATTGGGATCTTGAGAAGATTGCCCAGCTTGAGAGTTATCTAGATCAAAGAAAGAAAGAAGATCAGTATCATTATTATTTGAATTTTGATCTTTGGATTTCATTTTAAAAGGAAATATATTTTCATAAAATTTTACATCTCTTGAGAAAATAAAGGTTTTTGACTCCAAATTATACAATTTATAACCTTTTTGAGAGTTGGAATAACCAACAAAAACACATTTGTTGGCTCTTGAACCAAATTTATCATGTTCATTTAAATTTTTTGAAAAACAGAGGCATCCAAAGACCCTTAAATGATTAAGAGAAGGAGAGTTTCCATATATTATTTCATATGGAGATTTTCCTTTTAAAACAGAAGAAGGAGATCTATTAATAAGATATGTTGCAGTGAGAACACATTCACTCCACATGTTGAGAGGTACACCCCCTTAAAACAAAAGTGATCTAGAAACATTTAACAGATGTCTGTGTTTTCTTTCCACCACACCATTCTGTTGTGGTGTATAAGTACAAGATGTTTGGTGTAAAATTCCAGTGTTTAAACAAAAGATGTTTAAGTTATTATTAACAAACTCAGTGCCATTATCACTTCTTAAAATTGTAATATATTTTCCAAATTGAGTTTTAAACATGTGCATAAAGCTAATAATATTCTCAGCAGCTTCACCCTTATGACTAAGGAGATATACCCAAACTGCCCTGCTAAAGTCATCCACAATGGTAAGAAAGTATCAATAACCATCTATACTAGTAACTTTATAAGGGCCCCAAATGTCAAGATGTATAAGATAACCAATGTCATGAGAAACATGGTCACTAAGAGGAAAAGGTTCTCTAGACTATTTAGCCTTATGGCATATGTCACGTGGCAAAATACTGCCATCACCTAACCCTAAAGAACCTTTAAGAATTTTCAAAACAGGATCTGATCTAGAAACATTTAACAGATGTCTGTGTTTTCTTTCCACCACACCATTCTGTTGTGGTGTATAAGTACACGATGTTTGGTGTAAAATTCCAATTTTTAAACAAAAACTATTTAAGTTATTATTAACAAACTCAGTGCCATTATCACTTCTTAAAATCTTAATCTTTTTTCCAAATTAAGTTTTAAACATGTGCACAAAGCTAATAATGTTCTCAGTAGCTTCACCCTTATGACTAAGGAGATATACCCAAACTGCCCTGCTAAAGTCATCCACAATGGTAAGAAAGTATCTATAACCATCTCTACTGGTAACTTTATAAGGGCCCCAAATGTTGGAGAAATATGGATTAGTGGGTAAAGAATCAATAACCAGATTGATACTAGAATCGTGTGAACACTTTTTTAATAGAGTATTTCGACCCACTTGGTCACGGGTTACATAAAATCACTATTAGGATAAGACTAGTATGAACAATCGTCTTGACCAAAATATAATTGTTCCTTGCAATTGTAGATTGTATAAATCTGGAAGTTTTTATGTTGAAAGTGTGTTAGACATGTTCAAAATCTGGAACATTGTGTAAAGTGTCTAACCATTCATATGAAAATGAATTCATATATTTATAATGGGTCAAAAGGTGTCTTTGAAAAGTCACACATTTTCATATGAACCCACATAATGCTTGGAATGTTACACCCATGTATTTGTGCTTAAACAAGTCCAAATACATGAAAAAACTCTTCATAAACGTCCTGGAACAACCCCATAACGTTTGGGGTTCAAATGTGCCTTTTGGGTTAAAAAAGCACCTTTTTCAGCGAACTAGTGTTAAGCCGCACCGCGGGCCTGAGAGCCGTGTCGCGAGCTAACAAAGAACCACACTTGAATATACGCCAAAAACCTCAACCTGAAATTTATGCCTTAAGCTGCGATGTGGATGGCGAAGCCGCGCCGCAGCTTAACACTGTCCAGCAGCCCAAATTTCGTGCTTTTGGTTTTTCGTGCATATGGTCTTTTCAAGTCGCGTTTCACATTCTGTAAGTTCCAAACGTTATTTCTAAGCTCACTAACATAACCTCTAACCATTTTACACTTTACGAACGTGCACTCCACACTCTCCAATTCCGTGTAGCATTTCAATGGTTCGAGCACTTTCAACTTAGTAATCCAATCAACTAAAATGACGTTGGATCATGCTAAAATCACCAACAATTCCCCCCCCCCCCATTTTTAGTATGATCCTTGATTACCAAAGTACCAACAAACAGATAACTAGTGCATAAGTGTAAATGTTACATGGATTGAATTTACACATAGTATATGAAACGTGCAAGAGTTCGAAAATCAGGGTGCTCTAATAGTTTGAACGCATCAATTCATTTGAAAACCTGTCGATAATATACACACTAGTTCCATACTTTCTACAATTAACCTGACACTATTATAAGCCATGTGTCTCAATCCTCTCATGAACATATCAAAAGCTATGTTCCAAGCTTTCTTGAGGCGGCTTAACCTCATGTTCACATAGGTAGTTTCTTTTAATCTTGCTCCCGCGATGCAATTTTTCAAGACAAATATTAAGAAGTATTTAACTTCAACCTTCTTTTTCTCACGGGTCCGAACACATACTTTGGGATCAGTATATTTATGTGTTTCAATCTTCAGATAGTAGGCTTTCCTCATTGAATTCAGCTCCTTGCGTTGTATTAGAAGGGAATTGGGTATCCCACTATGGAAGATCTAAATGGACTTCAATCCCACAACATTAGCCAACTAGTGCGCGCTTCAGGCTAATGCTTTTGTCAAGTGATTTAGTCAGACTTTGTTGTGACCCAACAAAATCCTCATACATCACTTCGTTCGTGATCAACCCACGAAACACAATTTGTCTGAGGCATAATTGTCTAGACTTTCACTTGTTTCAATAACATGCCTTAGTCAAAGGACATCCCACAACTAGGGATCACCATGAACTTTCAATCTTATTCATTATGACTTCAATCAATTTCCCTTTTTACAATCCTTTTAACCAAGGATTTACCAAGTCCTTATTTTACCATAAGAAACTTATAAGTACTCAAATCAATTGATTGATTAGTCCTTGCATATGTCCACCTCTCACAAGTAATCAATGTAACCTATAATTCATACACCCTTGATAATGTATCCCCATTATCCTTGTGTACACAATTATTACCATTACATTAGATAGTGAGATTATAATCATAAACATACCTTTGTCAATCCACTTCTAGAACCAAGAAGTAATGACAGTAAGTTTATAATTTCCATAATCTCAACATTAACCTTTTTGATCCAAGATACCTCATCTATACCAAGTGTAAGTCCAACAACTTGTAGATGTATCATCTTATTGATCAATAGTAAATTAAATACGATTTTAATATGCTTTAAGGATTTCATATTGTGAAATAAACCAAAGTCCATGGTTAGCTTTTACAAGTATTTAAGTACTAAAGCCCCATCACAATGAATTCCACTAGACCATGCTTAATTTCTAACACCATGCTATATTGGTCACTTGATGTAATAACATACATCATACCACTAATTTCCATGGCATACCGGTACTCGAAACAATTAAGCAATATCTAATCATTATTCCATATTAAACCATATTTATTGTACTAACTTATACCATCCTGATGAATCATCAAATGGTTATGGACATACCTCATTAATGAATAAATATTTCATGGACATTTTATTTACTAACAAACAGTCACTTAATAATAATATAATATTGTCTTGTGACTTATACAACGGGTCATTACCACCCGTTAAATGGCTTTACACTTGTTACCAATCAAGCCCTTGTTTTACCAAAAAAACACAAAATTAACAATACATAGAAGGTGGCCATGTCAATATTTAAAGAAACATATTACTAACCTTCTTTCATCAATACCCCTTATCCATGCATTTATCTAATTTATGCCCAACATATTATTTCATATAGTTATCGGTGCAACACAACTCTTTGTTTATGTATATATGATACAAGTTAACCATTGTGTATTTTCTAATAGTTATGGCTTTTATCACTAAGCATCAAATAGCCTAGTAATTGTTACTAAATGAACCATTGTGACTTAATAACAATCACAACCTTTAACATCCCATAACTACCATTAAGTAATACAAAGTAACCACCGATAACTACCATCATGTAAATTGAAACAACCCAACTCGTATGCAACCCGACAATTTTTTTTTTAAAATATTAAACCATTTACGCACCATTCAAATGACCGTAAGATGTAAACCATTTCATGCAACCCATTTAACATACAACAAGTTTAATGTTTACAATAAGGGGCATAAGGCCTTGAATCAATGGTTTATAAGTTCAACCCATTAACGTGATAGTTTTAATCCAAACAACACCCGAGCATGGTTTGGGACTAAACTACCCAAAAACACTAGGTCGACTTTCAAAAAGCTTCAACAAGCATCCATCACGGGAAATCTAGTGTCCAACCACCCCTTTCCCTTTCTCCGCACCTGCATCTAAAAAGTAAACAACGAGAGGGGTAAGCTAATGCTTAGTGAATGCAATAATTATACATATACATATATAACCCACTTACTTGCAATCACTTACACATTTACCGCATACATGCTAGCAATATAATTAATCATACTATCACAAGTATAATGCTAAACCTTCGACCACACAAGCTAGCACAACAATAGCATATAACTCGAACAATATAATATGCTACATTACAACACACAATCATGGTTAACCAATAGTACAAAGGAATGGTACTTGAATTTCCCATCGGTGTTCATAACAACCGTTAGAGTACTTAACACGTCGTACACTAACCCCACGGGTGGCATCTTAACACGTCAATACTTCACCCCGAGTGGTGTCTTAACACGTCGACACTTC